>NC_081837.1:39877287-40180317 GCF_030867095.1 Alligator mississippiensis | reverse complement strand
CTTCAGGCGCACACTTATTCCTCTGCCAAGCACATGCCCTGCGTGCTGATGAGCTGTCGCTTGCCTGTTTTTGCCTAGCAGACATGGAGCAGGGCTGGAGCATGGGAACAGCGGGAACTTCAGAGTTTGCAGCAAGCTTTGGCGGGGGCAGAGGGGGGAAAGGCAGAGAAGTGCTGCTCCCCTTCCATGGGAGCATGTGTGTCCAGACGGGCTTGGGGAGATGTCTGCTCAGGTGCAGAATGAGCTGGGGGTGGGGTGGGTACATATACAGGTGAGTGTTGGTGTGCACAGCCTCCAGGGCACTTGAGTGTGGGTCCTTTGGCCACTGGCATCCTGCTGTGGTCATCCCTGCCCTGTGAGTGTCCAGCCAAGGGCAAAAAGGACTGGGTGACCCCCACGACTCCCCCACACTGTGTCACTGCCATGGTTATAGTCAGAATTTGCACTATCCAAGCTCCTTTCTGGTAGCGTTACAGAGACAGTATAGCCATGAGGGCCCAGGAATGATGTGAGAAGCAAGGATTTCTTAGGGCGATACCTTTTATTGGACCAAACGCCTAATTGGGATGGAGTTAGGCGAGCTTAGGGACACAAGACGTTCTTCATCAGGTCACCTTTGGGCACCCTGCAGCCTGCTCTTTGTGGCAAATGCTGAACTCTGCAGGGGATAACTTAGTGATTAACTGCAACGATCTTTGCTAGCCTGGAGCCTGCCCCAGGTTGTGTTCCTGAGCTCAGTGCCAAGATTTGTCCATGACAGCAGAAATGTCTCTGGGCTTCTGCCATGAGCCTCCATGCAGAGCAGTGCTGTCTCTAGGCTATAGTGACTGTCAGGGGGAGGGCACCTTGCAGAGTTGGCAAGTGCCCCATCACTCAGACGGAGACCTCATCAGCCCTCAAACACGAGGCGGGCAGGGCCTGCTGGCAACAAGACTCCTAAACTTTGAGAATAAGCCCCATGCACTGAGCACACAGGACTTTTCCTCCTGCCTCGAAAAAGAGGAGCGAGACAGATGCCAGGACGCCGTCTGTCAGCGCAGCGCGGGCATCTCCTGTGGAATTATGCTGCATCTCCCAGGATTACAGAGCCCGCTGACAGATCACCTCAGCAGGCAATTTTCAAGCTCTTGCTAGGAGCTGACAAATGACAACATAATCCAGGACATATTTCTCCAGGGGGTCATCTGACTTGCTTTCCCACCAGGGAAAGCACGAGGCATTGGAAGTTCTGCTCCGGGGGTGGGGACCGAGACAGGGCTGCCTACGCAATGCGTCCCCGATACCGAGGTCTGCAGGCGCGATGCCTGCTTCCTTTCCAATTGAATTAACCCAGGGGCTCCTGGGAAGCTCAGGGTCAGGGTGGCTCTGTGTAGCCAGGGTCACTGGGACTCTGACCTCCATGCAATACACTGTTTCTCTCTCTAGCCAAGTGCAATGGCATGGTGAAATCCCCCGTCCAAACCGGCCTTCCGTGCAATTCAGAGCAGGCATGCCCGCAGGCTGATTTACAATGTGAACAACCCCCTTGTGTGAAGTAAAAAGGGAAAAAAAATCCTTGTCTACAGCAGGGAAGACTCCCCCAGGTGCACTCACCCTGCTAGCTGGGGAGACGCATGGGCTGGTGCCTCTGTGCTAGTCTCCCCATCCTGAGCATAGCCCACTAGTGTCCTGAGTGTCAGCTCTGAGTGCAGGGGGATAGTACCTCGTCCCAGTGAGTCGGGAGGAGATGCAGAGGGACATCCTCAGCTGAAGTCCCCTCCTTACTCACTCACATCAATCCGCTTACCTGCCCCTCACCTCCCACTTGTGACCAGTCACGTTCCTGGTACATCACTTCTGTACATCCCTGCTGGTCTGGTCGCTGGTCCACTCAACAGGGCTCTTATCTGCCATAGGAATTATCTCTTGCATCTTGCAGCCGCTGAATTCCAGTGACATGGAAGATGATTAATAATATATAATGCCACAGCCCCCAAGCTCTCCAGTGAGAGCTGTAGTGTGTAGCTGGCCCCTCCTGCCCCATGGCAGTATTGCTGCTTGGCCCACAGCTGGGTCTGAATCATTTATGACCCGGCTCTCTCCATCAGCCGTCCGGAGCTGATCCCACCATAGATGCTTGAGGCATGTTCTGCCTCACTGGTGTTTCCAGAGGAAAACTATTTCAGCAGAAAAACTTGCCTCAGGGATAGCTGGAGCTGGGCGCTAGCCAGACAGAGGGAATCTCCACAGCGGGGCACGGGCCCCAAAAGTCAGAGCAGTTGCTCTGTCTGCTTTTTCCCAGGCTCACAACCCCCCTGCCTCAGCCATGCCATGCTGTTTCCCATGCCATTTTTCTCCCCCGGTGCTGCCTGGGACTCCAAGTCAAGAGCAAGGGGCATTGGCAGACCGGCGTGGAGGACCTCAACTGGAGTGTCCTAGGGTGGCTGGGCCCAGCTTTGTGGGTGACAAAGACACTGCCTCCCAGGAGAGAGCTGGGAGATCTCCTCGTCCTCTTCAAAGCCAGCGAGTAGCTCAGTGGAGGGGGAAAGCTCGAGGGAGCGGGTGGGCACAATCCTGCGGAGACCTTGGAGGAAGGGACAAGAACCGGATAGATGACGCTCAGGGGAGGGGGCTGCAGAGCAAAATCCCCCCAGGCAGCATGCCTTGAAGTGTAATCCTGTGGGACGGCAGGGGTCTGTGGCTGCAGCAGGAAGGACGAGGATTGTGTTAAGCTGTTTATGGATGTCAATGGCTGAAGGGACGGGATTGGCATGCCATGGCAGGGCGCACGGCTTGGCGAGCCAGCCCGCTGGCTTACAAGGGGGTCAAGACATTGGCCCAGCTGCCTTGGTCCCCAGCACCTGTTTCCACGCTGCCTTGGCGCTCCCTGGACATGGAGAGCAGTGGCCGGCATGGTGGGACTGAGCTGCCGGGATGGAGGTTGCCTTGCAGGCTCTTTCTCCTGGATCTGCTCTCAGGGTGCTGATGTCATGAATCCCCGCTGCACTTTGTTCAGTGCTCGGCTGGCACTAAAAAGGGAAAGTAAAAGCAAAGGCACAAAGAAACCGGAGTCAGGAGCTGTCTGCTCCGGTGGAAATTGCACTGTCACACGCGTAGCAAGAACTCGCTGGTCCTGCCTAACCCCCCTCCCCGAAAGCCGGTGATCTCCAGCGCGAATACTAAACAGCTTTGATCTTTACCAATCCCTTCTAAATCGCGAGCGGTGTCTTGTAAATCTTTAATTACAAGAAAATTGCAACCTTAACAGTGAACACACAAACTGCGCTGATAAATATTTAAAATTGCTACAGCGACAGATCTGAGGGGATTAAGAAAAGATATATTGGAGTGACAGTTATTAAACACTAAATCCCAGTAAATGTTACAGAGTGGATAAATAATGCAGGCCTCTGACAGCCATTCCACTGCTGACAAACAGGTAGAGACATCTGCTTTGGGGGGAAAAGAGAGAGGGCTTGGTGTGTGCTAAATGATTGGCAAGCTCCAGGAAGCATAAATCTGGGGGTATTGGAGAGGATAAAGAGAGCTGGGGGAGTAGTAATAACCTGTAGGTTCCCATATGGAGCAAGGGGTTTGAAGGCATCTCTTATCCCCTTAGGCACATGGGGTAAAGCTGGAAATCTAGCAAGATCTCACCCCTTTGGAAAGGTTTCTGAGACTCGTGGGTAGACTGAGACCAAATGTGGCCTGGCTTCTCAAGGCGGTGGGGACTGTGGGCTGTAATTATAGCGATAGTTGTTCCTACAGGGCTCTGCAGTGTAGCGAACCAAGATGGAGTAAGTACCAATGGCTGGGAGAGAGGCAGCTGAGCTGCAAAATGGAAATACAATGCACGTGTTCAACGGCCAGAGTTATCAACCATTGGAACAACTTCCCCAGGGCACTGCGACTTCTCCATCACCTGCAATCCCTGCCTCCAGGCTGGAGAAGAGACACTGTGGTTTGCTCATGAGTTACTGGGCTGGATTCAGGCATCGCTAGGTGAAAGTCTCTATCCTGTGTTATGCAGGAGTCCTGAAGGAGGATAAAATCCAGCTTTAAAATCCATCTGCGCATCAAAGAAATCACCTGCCCGAGCTTTCAACTGTCTCCTCCTCTCAGTCTCCTTTACCCAAAGTTGCCTCTCACCCTGAACAACTCCCAGCCCTTCACACAGCCCTTTGCACAGATCCTCAGTGACTCCTGCTATGCTGGGCACCCCAAGGCCAGCGGTCCTAAATCCCAAAGGTCCTGCTTTGCTTCATGCCAGCTGCCCAGGGTAGAAAGGACACCTTCTCCTGGTTGCACGTGTGCACTATGCCTGGCACGAAGGGGCCTCGTCTCCAGGTGCAGTTGTGATATAAGTGATCATTATAATAACCCATCCTGGTGGAGAGAAGCAGATTTCAGTGGTTCCAATTGTGTCCCGAATCTAGACGTTCAGAGGCTAAAAACTAATCAGAGAGAAAAGCAGAAGAACAAGATCTGAAACATCCTGCCACGCTGGGTTTGCCTGGAGAGCTGGGTGGAAAGACTGTTTGCACGGAGGGCTATTCTTCCCGTAGCAATTCTCCCATCTTTAATTAAAGCACATACCGAGCAACCGGAGAAGGACCAAAGTATGCTCCAAGCAGATTGGAGGACATGCTGACCTCTTTGTGTTTAGCTTTCGAGTGTATTTAGCACTGCTGAGAGATCCCAGCCTCTCTGATCCCTGGAAGATCAAACATAGAAACAGCACAAAGCCAATCCCCAGTGAAAGATGTAAGGGAGAGAGGAAGCTGCAAATGAATTGGCATCAACTAGTTATGGGGAGCAAGGAAGAGGGAAGGTCATGGGTAAGAAGAAATTAGGGAACCAGGGAAGGAGGGAGAGAAGACTCGGTGGAGATGACCCAACGGTCTGATAAAGCATGTGCCCTGTGGAGGCCTCTGGGGTGGCTTTCCCTACCAGTATGGGCAGGAATGGGTTTTTTTCTTTTGAGCACTGTGCCTTGCCTAGGCAGTGGCCCAGCTGGGTGGCAGACTGTCCCCCTGCCCACGCTGGCCTGAAGCCGACGTGGAAGTCAGGACCTTGGATGTGGCTGGGAATATACTTAAAGAAGGGGAGCAGGAGTGCTCCAGACAGGGTTCGCTTACAAGTTGGCAGCCAGACCCCTTCTCCACCAGGCACACAGCTCTCTGGGGGTTCAGAGCCATTCGCCGTGCCCCCAGGAAGGACTACACCTGGAGCTGGGGCTCCTGGAGGAAGCACGACTGCATGGGTAAGGCACCAGGCTATGACTCAAGAGATCTGAAGTCTCCACTTGGCCAAGATCATGTGGGGAGATTTTTGGCAAAGTCACATAGCTCCTCCGTAGCACAGTCCTGCCTCTGCAGCTTGCCTGGATGGGAGCTCTTTGGGGCAGGGACTCTCAAGTCCCTAGATGGGGACTAGTTGGCGCTGGTCCTGCTTGGAGCAGGGGGTTGGACAAGATGTGACCTCCCGAGGTCCCTTCAACCCTCATTTTCTGTGACTCTTTCAGTATAAGCCCAGCCCCTGGACTCAGCTGGGGCCTGAAGTGCGTCTTCACTACAAGCATCAATAGGCCTGGGTTTTATTCCTCAGTCTGCGGTGACTGATATGAGATCAGCTGACTGCTTGGCACGTGGGTTCAGAAGCAAAGCCCTTCTCTTTTGCAGTGGGGAACATTTACCCAAAACACACACCTCCAAAACCACTAGCTTCCTCCTCTCCCTTACCTCCACACTTACAATTAGCAAACTTTTTTGAAAAGAAAAAGAGTTTCTGGATCAATATTTTATTAGGCAGGTAGCGGGGGTAATTTTTGCTTATGGCATCGTTGCTTCACATGGCTGCAGTCTGGGCTATTAAGAATAATTAACTTTTTGCTAGTTACCTTCAGTGAACTAATGAATCTTTAATGTTAGCTGGGAATTTAATAATGGAGATCTAGTCAATGACCTCAAAACTTAAAAGGAAATGTTTCGGGGGGGGGAAGAGAGGAGAAGTGGGAACAGAACGGCAGACAGGCTGATGTTTGGGGCTAAGAAGTAATGAAATTCGACCAAGGGTGCTTGTGTGATGAGAAACATTTATATAGGAATGGAAAATAAGTCCTGCTGATGAATGACAAGGGAGTCTGGGTGTCTAATAGTTCGATGTCTTCTCTTCACTCTCTTGCACTAATTAGCAATCATTAATAATAATATAAATTAAAAGTGATCACTTAATAAAGGCAAATGGATTGCCAGGCCCCACTGAGAAGCAGCACAATCGGGTAGTGACCCCAGTGACCCAGTAGGCTGGTAGGGGGTTTGATCTCAGATGAAATGAGCACTGCATTGAAGTCTGGTTTGGGGGCCACTTGTGACCGACTGGAGGAGTCTGGCTCTGATTTGAATAAAGAGCCTTCAAAGGACACTGCAATGTGATGCAAACCAGCATATGTAGGATTTGAGGAGAAGGGGCACCAATTGCTCACAGCTCAAATGTGAAAGGAAAATTCTTCCCGATATTAAAAAGGAGGTGGTGAAAATGTTTGTGTTCCAGCTTTTCCCTGCAACCCTGGGAACCTGCGCGCAGCTAACATCCGGACCGGGCAGGCCAGGGGACAAGTGCCTGAGGGCGCCAAGGATGGAGAGACCAGCAGAGTGTCCCCATCCCAAGCCCAGCCCAGTGCAACTATGAGCAGTGCTGTCTCTTTAAAATGATCCTCCCCTGATAAATCTCTTATCATGAAATGACCCTGCGCCTGGAGGAGGAGGACTCTCTGCAGTAGGACAGGAGGGATTTTAAAGGACCGGTCCTGGAGTGAGAAGTGCATTAACTGTAATAACCCCAGGAGCTCTGCAACACTGCACAGGATGGAGCCCGCGAGCCCTCTCCTGCATAAATTATTGATGTGCCCTTTTACCGCACAGTAAAAGGAGTCCAGGGGATAATGATAATGACCCTGATGAGGGGGGAAGTCAGGGAGCCAAGCAACCCTTGAACCGAGCTTCTGGCTCTGGGTCTGTGAAAGCATCAGAGCGAAGGAGATGCGGCAGCTTCTCCATACTTGCTCACGGCAGCAGGGACAGCGCCAAGGCCTCCGGAAAGCTGCGGTGGACCCCTCACTTGGCTTGATCTTCCTATCGGTGTGTGTCCAGAGGCAGATTGTATGGTCCAGACGTACTGTGGAGGGGTAGGAAAAGGATGTCCACCTCCAGCTTGGGGCCTGTGTCTAAGCTCCTGTATGAAGACCTGGTCTCTCCCAGACTAGAGAACTGACTGGGAAATATTTCCACCCCTCACTACCACCTTCAAAATATTTTCAGCGAAGAATCGGTAGGAATCCAAAAACCCTGTTTTCTTCATTAAGCCCATTCTTCTTCCCTGGACGTGACTCAGTTAGCTGGGACCCACATGCTGGGAGCAGTCATTTGACCTTGGGATGTCCAAGATGTAGTTTCTCTTCCTGGCTCCCTTGCAGAGTCGCTGCATGGACCCGAAAAACCATGGATGCGGGGTGCTGGGGGAGGCAGTGCACGTGCAGAGCTTTCGGGCTGCGGCTGCACCTTGGCCTTGTTGCTGGGTGTTGCCTTGGAGCAGCGGGGTGCCAGGCCCGCCCCTCTTAGGGGTTGCCAGGGACAGAGGGAGCCAAGAGCTGGGAGATAAAGGGGGAAAACCTGGGTGATGCCTGCAGCTGTGCAATAGGTGTGGGGAGGTGGCGGGGTCTGTGCCCCTGATTTAGGCCCTTGCAGCCTATGGTAATTATTCAGATGAGGGGTTGGGTAATTATTCAGATGAGGTGCTGGGTGCAGTGTCCTTCGTTGCCATGGCAATGAGTCCGGTCCAGGGGAAGCTCAGGGTAGCAGCACCACCTCCTGGCTGAGCCGGAGACCAGGGCAGGGCGGATGCTGGCAGGGATTGCGCCAAGCCGCAGCAACTCCAAAGCCGGTGACTGCATCCAAACTGGGGCTGAGCCCGAACAGATCTGGGCATCCTACGTGGGACTTGGCTGAGGCCCCAAATACAACAGGCGGGGGTGGAAGAGAGGCCAGCCAGCACCCCCAGCACAACCCCCAACCGTCCAGTCCAGCTGTCCTGGGCTGCATATACCTCCCCTTTCCCCCACCTGACTCCCAGGCATCCCAGCAGGCAGTAGCTCCCAGGGGGCTTCCAACCACCGAAAACAGGACATCCAGCTCATGCTCTGGAGCAGATCACAGCTTGTCCTGGCCCCCAGGGAGGCAGAAAGCATACAACAACCAGGACTGCTGCGGTTCATGCCACATCACGGCGGTCCCAATCCCAGCACTGACCCCCTGCATGCACCCCCTCCCTTGCACACAGGCCTGCGTTGGGAGGACGCTTGTGACCACTGAACCCTCTTTGGGGAGAAACACAATCCAGAGCTGTGCCTGCAGCGGGGTAGACGTGAGATCGTGAGCCCATAGCAGCATCGCCAGGCAGCAGGGAGCTTGGCCACTGCTCAGCAGCTGTGCTGGGCTCTCCAGCATACCCAGCTACGAACTGCGCAGCTAACATGCAACCTGAGGGCAGGGGAACCTGGCTCCCTGCCTCCCTGGAGGCTCACGGCTGCCTCCCCAACCCTGCTGTTCCTCAACAGGGGTTCGTTTCCCTTGTAATTCATTCCTGCTCCTCTCCATCCATGCACGCATACAGGTGTTAGCCTGCAGAGCCCTGCTTCATGCCTTTGCCGGGGTCTCAGTCTTGGCAGAGCCCTGCCTTTGCTGGTTCATGTGATTCAGATGTTCACAGGCTTGCGTGGCGTCAGCAAGGCTGCGTAGGTATGTGTGTGTTAGGCCTAATTTACGGCTTGCCCTGTCAAACTCGGATAACAAAGTGCTTCAAGAAGGAGAAAGGCCGGTTGGAAAGTTCCCCCTCCCCGAGAAGTGCCAGTGCCCACGTCGTAAATCTTTAATTAAAAGAGGAAGAGATCAGGAGAAGCAGGAGTAGAAACAAAATGTTGTAAATATTTAATCGGGAGGCAGTGATTACACTGCGGAGAGGGGGTGGAAGATGGAGGAAATGGCACCTATAGGACACAACGTCCTGATAAAGTCACCAAGGAGATAAATGCAACATCCCGCCAGCAGCCAAGGCAGGAGGAAACGGCTTTCTCTCAGGCAATTGAGTGCAGCTGTCTGTGCAGCTGTGTGTAGGGGAAGAGTTTGCCACCACTCCTGCCCCTATCCTCTCTTCAAAGGGGATGGACTTTTGCTAGCAGCAAGGGCTTGGAGCTCACACTAAAACAATGGACCTGTGCTCTGATCTGCCTCTCTCCTGGCCCCAGCTTGCAAATAGATTTAGAGCCAGGGAGATGCTGGTAAAGGGAACAGAGTGTGGGGGGGGGACAATGGGGTCTTATTTGTGTCGCACCTGGCTCCCTGCAGTTTCGTTTCCCCCTGGAAATGGGTGCACGCACCGCACTGCCCAAAGGACCAGCTGGGAGCAGGGGCCCCTGGCACCAGACATTGCACATGCACAAAGTGAGACAGTCCCACCCCATCAGGCACACAAAGGGTCATTGTCCCCCTTCTGCAGGTGGGAAGAAAGACAGAGAATCGTAGAAAAATCAGGTGGGAAGGGACCTCAGGTCACATCTAGTCCAACCCTCTGCTCCAAGCAGGACCAGCCCCAACTAGAAGTGATGGGGTTTGCCTGAGCTCTCAGTGGGAACGTGTGGCAGAGGCCAAAATGAGCTCCAGATCTCCAGGGTCCCAGCCTGGTCTCGCGAAGCTCCTCGGGGCAGGTGTCTATCACCAGACAGTGCCAGGCCCCAGAGGCCCCAATCTCAACGGGCGACTGGATGTACCATCCCAGCATCAACACTGGAGTTGGTGACACATCAACGAAGTGCGGTGGGATGTGGCTCTCAGCAAGACAGCCAAAGAAATGCCAGGAGGAACTCAGCCAGGAAAGCAGCAGCCAAGCAAAAGGCATTGGCCCAGGTTCACTGGAAACCTGGAGGACCATTATGCATCCAGCTCTGACGCTTTTTAAGGCAGGGCAAACCAGCTGAGCCCCGGCTGGGGCGAGACTCCTACCCTGATGAGCCTTGCTGGAGATGGCTGCCTCCACCCCGGGGCAGAAGCAGCATTTGATCAGCCCCAACAACTGCTCCATTTTGAGATGCTGGAGCACTGGGGGCGTTGAGGAGCAACTGGGGGGGGGGGGGAGAGCTCACCTGCCCCCACCCCCCGGCTTCTGCATGCTGATAGCAGTCTATTGTCCACACCGATGCACACGCGTGGATCCCAGAGCCTCGCACTAGGGCGCATGCTCCCACCTGTGGGTTCTGGTTCCTCGCACACCCACCCCTTTCCACACTCACGCAGTCGTATGGGGGGTGAAATCCTTGATTTGCTCAGTCTGGGGCCCTGTGAAGCTGACCGCCTGGTGTTTAAGGCAGAGGCGAGGCCACATGTCTGCATGCAGCTTCAGACCAGTCTCTCCCCTTGCTGGGCCTGGTCTCTCCCTTTTACCATCCTGCGTGTGTCTAGTCTAACTGGATTGCAGAGGCATAACTGAATGGGGGATGCAACCAAGGCAGCAGCCCGAGGCACTGGCTTTGCTGAGGGTGTGCAAATATAACGCCTGCCTCAGTAGCACCCCCTGCTAGCCCTTCAGGCCAGTGCCTGTCTTATCCTGTCCAGTGTATCTGGGGCCCCTGGGATCCAACAGCTCCCCTCCCAACCCTTCGCGGCTCCCCCCTACTCATTCTGCTATGGGATTCAGGCGGTATCGCTGGCTACAGTGAAAATCACTCACCAGCTGATTAGGAAAGGTCAGTGCGCCAGGGAGAGTTGTGATGGAGAGGAAAGCGCGTTCCACCCGCGGTCTCCAATTAGCCCGTCCCTGCGGTGGCAGCCTGCTCCGCGCTTGTGCCCCGAGCCGTCACACAAGTCTTTTCCCGGGGTGCCCAGCTCTGCTATCCTTTATCCACAGAGAGACTGGGGGCTTTGCTGCTGGCTGAGATTAGGTATAATACCCAAATCCTCCGTTTTTGTTTGGGCTCTGGAGGGGAGCCCTCCTTGCTACCTGCGAGCCTGCATGCAAATATTACCTACACATTCCTAGATGTTTGGGTCGGAAGAGACCTTAGCCCTGGGCAGGAAAGAGCGCTGGGGTCACGTTTGCCCTGTCTTACCCAGGCCAGCTGAATAGACATTACCCACTGGAAATGGCTAGCCATGGTTTAAAACCAGAGGCAACCAGCTTCCAGCACACACCACACATACGGGGGAATGGAGGGGAAGGCCTCCAGATCCAGCATGCCAGACCCATATGTTGCAATGTGGTTATGCTCCACTGCCAGCGAAAGCATTAATCTGAACGTCACAACCGTTCTTCAGCCATGGAAGGAAATCTTCCACCTGTGAAATATTAGCATTCGAAGGCAATGTTTCAGCTCATTGCACAGGCGCTGGATTCAATCCTCACTCATCCCTTCCCCCATTGATATTATCAACACCAAACACAAGAGCGTAACATGGGATCCTTGGAGATAGAGATCCTAACCTGCATCCAGCCAGGGCTGAGAAGTCAGACAGGAGCTGCAGCTCTCGACAGCAGGCGGGTGGAAATGTCTCTGAAAAGACCAAGGCCTGAATTCAGCAGAGCGTTGAAGCCGGTAGTAAACTTCCACCGCAGTGGTTGGGAGGCGCGCAGGCTGAATCCGGGCCAAAGACGGCCCTTTCAAACATCATCCGTCAAACCCGGTTAAGGTTGCTAAGTGACAACAACAGTTACCGATTCCAGTCTTTACACCAAATCGAATAATTAAGCACACAAATCCTGCACAACCCACATAATGAACACACGCCCTGTTCAGTTCATAAATGCTGCTGATTGATGGCAAAATTATGGATGCGGACTTGCCTTTGCGGCTGATCGATGAGTTCTTTGTGTGCTGGGATATCATGATTAGGTTTCTTTTTCAGAAGGTTTGCATGTGGCGTGTTCGTGTCTGACAGTGTTTGTGAAAAATAACGTTTTGTGTTTGGGGTCAGAGTTAAGGGTACCGTGCCCTGATGCAGACAAGCATTTGTCCTAAATGAATAACCTGCGCACGTAACGGAGTGGCTGTGTCTGAACAGATTATGTTTTTTTGCTCTGAAAGCAATAATCAGAGGATCACAGTAAGTGAATTACGTGGTTCATAGCATTATTGTGGGATGGTTTAGTCAGGGCTGATCCTGCCTTGAGCCAGGGGGCTGAATTAGATGACCTTGTGAGGTCCCTTCCAGCCCAACGTCTCTATGATCCTGTGATTCTTTGTTGATTTAAATAAAAACTGAATTTCCAAAGAAATCCCTGGGTTTTTGGTCGTAGCTGTGTTGGTCTAAGGCAGAGGTGGGCAAAATGTGGCCCACGGGCCGCGTGTGACCCACCAGGCCATTCTATCCGGCACGTGGGGCCCCTAAAAAATTTAGAAAATTAACATTTATCTGCCCTGAACTGCCTGTCATGCAGCCCTCAACGGCTTGCCGAAACTCAGTAAGCGGCCCTCCGCCCAAAATAATTGCCCGCCCCTCGTCTAAGGACACAGACAGGCAAGGCTCTTTGGGTAGATGTGGTATCTTTTATTAGACCAACTAAATAGCTGAAAAAAAGTTCTTGGCAAGCTTTCGGGCACTATCACCCTTCTTTAGGCATTGGGAGTCTCTGCTGTTCTGAGACTCTAAGACATGAAAAAAGCTAGAAGCGTGACAAAGAAATCCGTGGTGTTTATAAAATGTTGCATGTGCTCAAAGCGCTGTACAGCATCTCTTCAGCCACCCCAGTGCCTGGCAAGCTTCGCCAGTGCATGCACTCCCCAGGTCATAGCGAGATATACAGCAGAGCACAGAGGTGGGGTGACCTGCAACAGTCCCCAGCGCTCCCATGGGGGAGCCAGGCAAAATCCTGGGGTTCCTACCCTTGAGTCTGGGTCTCCAAACCGCAGAGGCAGGGTGTATTGGAGACCAAACTGGAATCTGGGGCTAATGCTATAACCCCGTTCACATGCAGCTCCCAAAGCAGAGCAGGCAGCTCTCTGTCCTGGGGGAAGGTACTGCACAGGCCTTTCCCACCCAGGGCTCCCCCTTGCCTTGGAGAATCCCTTGTGATACCTCTGTTCCCTCTTCCCACCCTTTCAGGCCTCTGCTGTCTGGCAAAGATTACAGTACTGATGACAGCCATTGCAGCGTGGGCTGAGCCAGCCCACCAGAGCCCTTCCTGCTGGCACACCCACCACGGGCAGCTCTGCCAAGGCACCAGTCGCCTGGAAGGCAGTTTCCTTCCCACCAGTGCTGCACTGTTCTCAGGACTTGTGTTGAAGGGCAGAGGACAGGAAAGACCCCTACAGAAATTTCGCCCCTTGTCTCACTACCTGGAGGACAGGGCTAAGAGAGGCGTGACCTGGTGGCGTTACGCCAGGCCTTCCCTGGGTCTTGGGGTAAGCGTCATGAAAAAGGTCCAAGATCAGCTTTCAGCGGCCTCCTTGGTTTGTGGAGCAGGTGGCAACGCATTCATTGTACCAGCACAGCCCCTTCCAGCAGTGCCCCACTACAGTG
Source organism: Alligator mississippiensis (assembly GCF_030867095.1). Lineage (NCBI taxonomy): Eukaryota > Metazoa > Chordata > Crocodylia > Alligatoridae > Alligator > Alligator mississippiensis. The sequence continues at coordinate 40,166,773 of NC_081837.1, read as the reverse complement.
AGTGGCCTGCGCTCTGCTCTCAGTTCATCCTGCGTGGATCAGAAGCAAAAGTCCCTTGACTTACTAGCACAACTGGCTTCTCACCAGGGCACTTAAAAGCCAGCTTTTAAGCGATCTTTATTGCTTTGCTTAGTTATATGCATTAACCTAGAGGCCCCAGTGTAACCAGCACTTCATTGTGCTAGCAATGGCACGTGCAGGCCCAGGACATACAAGCAAGATGTCCTGATGCAACTTGCAATGTGATCAGGACTACCCTGCAGTAGCTCACCTGATGGGCAGCGATTACCGTGCCTCATTGCTAGGCAGCAGGGGAACAAGCAGTAGCCCCGTTGCAAGGCTAGCCTGAGTTGGATGTGGACAGACGTAACCTAAACTGGTGTCATTCGAAACCAGTACAGTTTTACCACTGATTCGTTCAGGGTAATTCTCCACTGGCTTGGGCAAAGTCACTGCTGTTCATGGCTTTGCATCTACTGCTTTTTTTTCCCACTCCAGTCTGAAGCAAATTATGCAAGGGTTCATCTTATACAAGGGTTGTATAACCCTTGTATAATCTGAACCCTTGTATAAGGGTTCAGATTCTGCAAGGGTAAATGTTCGACCTGTGCCATAATCTGGACCATGCAGGAAGCCGGTTTTGTTTGGTAAGATCTTTTATTGGACCAAGTACACGGATGAGATTTGGGGAACAAAATGCCCTTCCTCAAATCTGGGAAAGGCAGAATAAACTCAGGGTAGAACAAGAACGCTGATTTAACCCCGTTGCGTAAGTGGAAGTGGTCAGTTAAGGGAAGAGGACAGTAAACCTGTGGAACAATGGAAGTTAACAGGAGTATTCACAGACCAAGAGAAGCACAATTGCAATAGCTAAAGCTACTAATGCAGAAGAATAACACTGTTCAAGAGAGAAGAGAGTTGTTGTCAGGGGCGGGCCAGGGAGGTTAGCAGAGGGCCATGAAATGTGAAGTGGGTGGGTTTTAGTGACCAGTAAAATTGGGAATTTTATTCCATTGAGGTAGAGCAGCCCTTTCCCTAAAGAGTTTACAATGGGTGCGTCTACACAGTGCACATTAGTCTATTTTAATGCGCATTAAAGCATCACAAAAAGACCCAGGGTCTGTAGCTAATGCACATTAAAATAGGCTAATGCACCTTTTTCTAGTGCCTCACAATGGAGGTACTAGACTTAATGTGCGTTAAAGTGCATTAATGAACAATGCACCCAGTCTTAAAGAGGCAAGGGGCAGAGGAATACAAGGCCTTGTCCAAAGCTGCACAAGACGCCCGAATCTAGGCCTCTCAGTGGGATGAACTCCCCATTCTTTTGCTAAGCTGCAAAATAACTGCTTTTTCCCAAGGGGACAGAGCCCTGGCTGCAGCTGAGAAGGCATCAGATGCAAGCTGTTCCCCTTCCCTAATGCAAGTGAGCGCCACGAGGAACTGGCCGTCTCTTTACCAAGCTCCCCCTCGAGAAGTCGGATGCAAAGGTGAAGGGCTCCAGCTTGTTTTAATAAATCTCCTCCTTTATTCAAAATGAAGAGAACTCATCTAGTCCGTGGGGCTCTCTGGTGACAGATGGCTGCTATTCAACCAGGGGCATGTAGAGAAGGGAAGGAAATCTTACCCGCAGTGCATAGCTGCCAGGGAACAAGACTGACGCAAGTGCTCTGAAGCAGTCTCCCTGCCTCTGGCCAGCCTGCACCAAACATCTGGACAGCTGTAGACACAAGAAGGGCAAAAGCAGCACTATGGCACAGCTCCTTGCCAGGAAATGGGATGCAACAAAGAGGATGCCTAAGGAATAGCTGGGCTTGTTTTAAAAGCGGTTGAGATGGCTGGGCTCTGCTGTGGAGGGGCCACAGGGAGGGGATGTGCCTGGGCCAGGGAACACAATCCTGCAGTAGGGACATGTTTAGGAGCTTTCTGCTGTGATTTGCAGGGACAAAGGGGTGTTGAAGCAATAGTAGTACATGGGGAAAGAGAGTTTCTCCTTAAGGATGGTCTCCCATCGTTTTCTGGGCTCGTTGCACACAGCTACCATCCCTCCTGCAGAATCCTTCTCCACGTTCAGGGATGCTCTGCACACCCAATAAGGAGAGGAGGTTATCTAGCGTGCCCAGGACACGGGGCATTGAAATGGGCAAAACTACCTTGCCTGTATGTAAGGCAACCATTTCTCTGGACTAGATGTGCGTGCGGGGCTCTTGGTGACTCATCCCCTTGACCTTGGACCCTGACGTGGGTGGGAAAGATCTCTGTGGAGGACGTGTGGATTTTGCCTACCTTCTCTCTGCTGCAAGCATGGCTGTTACACATTTTTTGGCAGGTTGCAGAAAGAGCCTCATTAGAGAGACCATGGAAATGGATCCAGCGGCTCTCCTATATAAATCACCAGCTTGAATTTGGCCGAGACCAGCCATGAGCTTAATTACCAGTCTTTGAAAGCTGTCTAGGGGCAGCGCTGAAATGGCTGGTGGTGGTTGTAGCCCAGATGCTAACCAACAGGTGTTCATCAGGAAGCCATCACCATAAACAAGATGTTCTTCTGGCAATGGCTGAGGGATAAATGGCAGCACTGCATCTGAACTCTCATTCCAACACCATGGAGTGGCCTTCTAGCAGGGAGAAGGCAGGTTAGATTTGCATCCTATGGAATAAGAAAATTGGAGAGGTATAGCATAACCCCCCTAAGCAGGAGGCTTCATCAGATGCTCTGCAAGGACAAGATTCTGTCTTTGCACCATGGAGAAGCAATTCCCCCTCCAGGTTTCATATTCCTCAAACGCTGGCAGCTTGTTTTCTATAGAGAAAAAAAAAGTGTTGTTTGTCATGAAGTAGCGCCCCAGGTGACAAATCACTCTGAGTTTTTTACGATGCATGTGTAGCTCACAACCCACTGCTTGCACCCTGCTATTTTGTGAAGCTGCTCTCGATTTCCCTTTCCTGACCTGGCTGCCCTTGGACTGCGAGCACATCACAACAGGGGCCTGCCCTTGCTTGAATGTCCAGAAAGCACAACAGGGATTGTGCTACCACCAGCAATGCGGTGCAGTGAAAAGCTCAGTGTGTGCTACTGCCGGGTTAACAAGCATGGCTTTAATCAAGTACACGGCATGCCCCTCTGGTCAGACTCTGGCAGCGGTAGATTGATGATTCCCAAGTACATCCCCTAAAGTCCGTGAGACAGCTGTGCCATGAAGTTGGACACTGGGCTTTCTACAAGTTTGAGTGTGAGTTACTAGTGCCCTCTAGTGAGCAGCTCAGCAGCAGAACCCACCCTGCAATGTTCCCCAGAGAGGCACCCCCCCACCCCCTGGCAAAGGGTAGGGACAATACTAATAACCCAGTTCCAACCATGCACTCTCCCACTCCCTCCTTAGTCCCAAAGTGCCACTCAGGTCCCATCCCTGACCCACACGCTGAGCAGAAATCAGAATCAGTAGCATGGTTCTTTAGGTAAATTTAGAATCTTTTATTAAAACAACTCAAATAGCTGTTAAAATTCTAGTTTGCAAACTTACAGGTACAAATCGTCACGCTGAGGAAGCACGGCTACAATCTATACCCTTGAACTGGCAGCACTGCATTTGCTGGAGAAGGGGAACTGGGGTACGAGCTGGACCTTCTGGCCCTCATATTCTGCACTAACAGCCATAATAGTCTGTTTCTAAGTAATACTCTGTATTGCACATGGTAGTACCAAGTCTTGGTGACTTCTAGATCAAGATCTCAGAAGCAATTGGATTATACTAGAGCTGTCTCCTACAATCACAAGCAAATAAGCTAGTCTGAGGATGTGTCTGACTGCAGTCAGAACTGGGACTACTGTATAGGCTCAAGACAGCTTGCACAGATCTGGCTTGGGTATTAGGAACAACGAGAATGGAGCAGGGTGAGGACTGAACTAGCTTTGGAAGTACTGAGGCAGCTGAATGCTGTGCTACTAGGCCCTCCCTGCTGTTACCCACGGCAGCTCAAGGAGAGCTAGTGTGGGTACATGTATGCACGCTACAACTGTCCCTTTGCAAACACTGTACAATCATCCCCACGGGGCAATGGGTGGCAGCTTTTTCTGAGAGAAATGACCCAGCCCAGGCACTGGGACCTGGTCACTGCTACCACTTCCCCCCAGACAGCCTGGCTGTGTAAGAGGCAAAGCCCCCTGACTCCACCAGCCAGATCCAATGGGCTCCATAGGTTGCCAACCCCTGCTAGAGGACAAGGGAAGACAAAGAAAGGAGGGAGATGCCTTGCTGGCAATAAAGGCTCTATTCAGTTTTCACAAACCTTGTGCAGAGTTAAAGTTTCTGTATCACACACTCAACTGAGTTAATTTCAGTGCAAATACAAAGAGATTTGGCTTACAATAATAGCACAGGGGCAGGGAAAAGTGTCTGAAGAGATTTAAGGAATGACCCTTTTTATTCATCGCTGTCCAAGAGCACAAAACATTTCCATCATTTTCAAGCCTCCAGTAAGAGAGAAGTGTGACGTGTTTGTGCCTACCCCAGGGTCTGAACACAGAATTTCCAGGTGTAGCTTTCCTAGAGTCAGGCTTAGGACACATGTGAGACCACACACGTGTGCTAGGGAAGTGTCTAGATCTTTACTGTGTAACGGGAGAGAACCTATGGCTGCACCCACAGATAGCACTTACTGGTGCTGATCAGGAAGTAGGATATTGCCCAGTTTCACTAGAAGTGTAACCCACAGACTGGCACTGGGGTATTTTGCTGGTCAACCAGGAAATCACAATGTCCTGGTGTTGGGTTCTGCCGCCTTCCACTTTCAAAAGAGGTAAAGTAAATTCTAGCTTCTGCTATTAAATGGCAAGGATGTGCACCACAGAATTCTCCAGGACAGAGAAGCAATTGTCCCAATACTTCCAAGGCTCCTGAAAATACCATCAGCATAGGCAGGTCCTTTCCACTCTGAGATCTGGCTGCAATTAATTCACATCTTTTCCCCTTACTCCAGGGAGCTGCTTGACAGAAGCTGCCGAGTGTCTTCCTCTCTAGGATCCTGGTGCTCTTCAGACACGAATGTAGCCATTGAGCATGCCTGAGTTAGGGCAGGGCTGCAACCCCTCCTTTACAAAACCATAACAAGAAAAGGAAGTGGCTTGCTCAAAACAGTGAGCCAGGGCCAAGGCCAAGAAACAGAACCCAGGTCTCCTGTGAAGACCTGTCTTTAGTCATGTTTCTTTCCCCTATGTGAAACGTTTAATGCAAATAACTGGCACAGAGATTTGTCCCCTACTGGATAGGAAAAGCCAGAAGCAGAAGAGGCCAGCTGCAAGGTGGGAAGCAGGGTACTGCATTCTGCTGGGATGTGTTTTTCAGGTGAGGGCTGGAGAAGCCAGGCCCAGCTCAGGTCTACAGCAAAACTGTGATCTGTCCAATCTCTTTCCCTTCAAAGGGAGCTTTGCAGTGGTGGGCACCACCCACCGCCATGGGTAGATGCTGTGAGAAAGCCAGGTTGGAAAAAAATCATGGCTAAACTGCACCTCTTTTTTAACACCCCAGAACTATGCAGCAGCATGGTGAGCACTGAGTGCAGACTGAGGCAGAAGGGACAGGGCATTCTGCTGGAGAAAAGACATCCTGCCCTGTCCCCGCGTAGGGAAGGAAGCTTTCTGGAGTGTTTCCAACAGCTGGGATAGAGCCAGGCTCTGAGGGACAATTTTTAAAGTTCCTTCACCTTGAATGGGTGGCAATGAAGTCTGGCTTGGGAGGGATGCTGAGCTGTGGGACACAGGAGGGAAGAGATTAATGCGCAGCAATATGGTTCAAGTGGTACTGCCAGCTTAGCAAAGAGGCATCAACCCCATGGGTAAGGACAGAGGGGAGGCACTCAAGCAAGGCTGCACTTGCACTTCTATACCTCTGGCTACCCCAGTATCAGGAACACACTCTGATAATACGTGCACAGACCTGGCTCTGTAATGCACAAGCCACTGTGGGGAAGCATTCATTTGACTAAAGCTGCATTGAAGAGCTGGTGGCTACAATAATGCATTTAAGTATCAGTCAAGATAAAAAACTTTCCTCTCCTATGTGGGCTTTGAATGCAAAGCGCTCTGGCTGGAGGGTTAGCAAATACATTACATATAAACTACTTGTCACCACTGATGCTCCTAGCATGTTCCACAACTGCACAGAACAACTCTGGTGAAGAACACCTAAGGATAGGTACAAACCTTTCTGATAGTAATAACGCTGGGAGCAGAAATAGTAATTTAAATGTTTGCACCGCATCTTTGCTCTCATATTGCACGTCGTAATAAGATAACCATAGAGAAAGAGGCATCTTCAGTATCTTAGAAGTAGTCTTATAGGCTGTCACAGCAAAGGTAGCATGCCGTGGCAGTCAAATTGAACCTCCAAGGCACAGGTCCAACACAAGATCCCATATGCTGCTTGGCGACATTTTTTTTTCCCCTTGTGTTCCCAAAGGGAGACAGCTACACCAGTGCCTTCATTTTTTCAGAAATGTTGAGCATCTGCAACTTGTACTTGTAGTCTATGCGGGACTCATGCCACTTAGCTTTTACTTGACTAGTACAGTTAATGTGCCCCCAGCAGAAGCATTTATAGTCTAAAAGTGCTGGAGTAATGATTTCAACAAAAAAATCTCTGTCCCAACAGAAGTAACCATATCAGCACGCTAGAGCAGGCCTCATATCAGCACCTGCCTCAGGCAGGGAGAGAGCAGAAAGCCAACTAGCAACCCCCCAAAAGCGTTTCTGTAGACATATTTTATCGCTTTAATATTACACTAGCAACTCGGTGCAAACCTCCGTCATTCACAGGAAAACCAAGAAACTCATAAAAACAGAAGAGAGGCAAATACAGCAACTTAAGTGTGAACTGAGCTTAACAGAGTTTCAGTCAGGATATTCCAATCCCAAATGACTCAGAACTTTTGTTAGCAGTATTATAGTCAGTGGTGTGCGCGCAAAAGTTATGGGCACAGCGGCTAAGTGCCTTTTTTTTTCCCCTTTTTTTTTTTTTCTTTTTTGTTGCTTTTAATTTTGTTTTCTGGTTAGCAAGAACCGCACGCTGAACACACCAGCACCTAGCACCTACCAAACTCAAAGAGAAGTCTTAACATAGGTTTTATAAGCAACAGGATGGGGGGAACAATTCACAGTATCAGGACGAGCACTTGCAGGCTCCTCCCCAAGATCACCTCACCAAGCGCACAACTGTTCAAAGGGACAGTGACAAGAGTTCCCCTCTTGTGCTGCCAGGAGCTGACACTGTTCTGCTTCTGTATCTCGGGAGCTACGGCACATCATCTTCATTTTAACAACATTACGTCAAAGAAAGAAGAATCACACCTCAAAGATGTATCCAACTTCAACAGAATAAAGGCCAGCCACCATCTGGCATGTATCTGCTACAGAGAAAAATGACATTTTAAAATGGTATCTCAAGTAGAACTCGGGAACTTTGCAAACAAACACTGACACAGAGCAAATAAAAACCAACACAGTAAATATAACAACACATGTGGAAAATAAAAAAATACTCTGGGCAGTGATAGCTCTGAGTCCACATAATCCGGTGTCCCGGCAAAGAAATTAAGTTCGAAGAAGCTACTGTCGCTGTGGTTGGTGGTCTTCCATTATTGAGTTACATATAAGGTAGCTGAATAGGACTGGGTGTGGGAGACTTTACATAATGAAATTCAAGTTCAGTTAAACTGTGTGTCCTTGGTAGCTGCACAAATGGCACGAGCTGCAATGATTAGTAGTGATGGCTCCGAAGAGGGCAGTGAAACCTTTGAGATGATGACTGGTAGACACACGTTCTACGCACCTACAACTGGCTTCCCAGTGGATTGAGCCCATGCAGCGGGTATACTTTTGTACATAAAGAAAGGCAGTGGTGGAAGAAAAGCAGTTATTAAACCATCCTTATCAACGCCCAGGCAGGCTGCTGGGAGCACTACTACACAGGCGACAGACTAGGCAAAATAGCACCTACATCACACTCTGACGCTGTTATTTTCAAAAAATCAAAATCCTAAAGTGCAAGTTGCTTCCCAATTTCAGGGAATCGATGGGAAATGAAAAAAAAACTGTGGGCAGTATTTAACTGCTTTAGAGGGAGGAGGAGGTGGCAGGGAAACAGATTCCCTTTAAGCACTCAGCCATGTTACCAACTCTTGTTTAGCAAAGGAGAAGTTGGCTGCAGGTTGGAAGGGGCTATTTACCTGCCTTTATAGTTTAGCAAGTAGCTAGATCACACTCAGACCAGCATAACCCGGAAGGTATTTTTCAGCTGTGGGTCCTCGCTGGCGAGATCAGCTGCTTCTCCAGCACAGCCTCTTTCCTCACACTAGGTGTGCAGTGTGCGGTCCATGCTGCAGAAGCCAGAAGAGAATTTGAGCAAGGCTGACCCACTGTCATGCCAAATGCTCCGTGGAAGCCATTCAGACCCTCTGGGGTTCTCAGGCTAGCTGTGATGAGACAGGGCAGGAGGGTGGATCTAACGAAGCTGCATGTCAGTAGTGCGGTGCCACCAGAGGCTAGTACCCCCAGGAATATTCTTTCCTTCCCACAGATTCCTCCACAGCTTTCACCACAAGGGCAAGGCTAGAGCAGCCTCCATGGGAGACAGGCTGTGATGCTCTCTGAGAGGGAAGGGCACTCGCAAAGCTTCGTTTTTTCAAATTCCATGGTCGAGTCCTTAACAAATGTCTGTGGCACTCTAAACAGACTGAAATGAGGGGCCGGGGCCAGGTTCAACAAGGCAGGTATGTAGCTGTTATACGATTTAAGCACAAATGACAGGTTAAAATCATCAAAATGTTCAGATACAAGCAACAGCACCCGCCTCACTTAGTCATATAGCCAGGGCCAGATGGGTGTCTGGCTGCACTAACTGACTTGGACAAAGCTATGGCAAGGGACAGAAACTAAGTCAGACTCCTGATCCCGGTATTACAATTGAAGAGGGCTCAATATGGATTGATAATGGATAAAAGATATGCTGTACACTACTTTCATAGCACCTTAGGCATACTTCTTGATTGAAAAGTGGATTTGGGATGTTCTTTTGTTTGCTTTACTGGGAACTGGGGGAAGGAAGAGAAGGGGGAAACTCAAGCTAATCTTTACCAAACTACTACAGTGTTAGAAAAGCCAGGATACCTCATTCCTCCCTGCTCTTAACTGATTCTTACAGAAACTGTCCATCCATACACAACTCTGCACTGCACAAGGTTTTCCTTATCACAGAGCAAGATTTTGCTTTTCGTAGAACTGCAGTTGTTTCTGCAAGGACCAGTTCAAAAAACCTGAGGAACCTTGTGACCATCCTCATATCCAAAGCTCTGAAAGTAAAGGGCTTAGAAACTAGGAAGCCCAGAGCACACGCTACCGACAGGCCTCTGGACTTTAAACCAACACTAACAACAGAATATCACTTCATTCTATTTAGGGGATTATTCAATTTCCTTTGGCAAATGTTTGGATGCCACCTCTTTGGCATTTCCCAGATGAGCTGCAAAGTTAGATTGCCTTCCATCTTCACAAAGCCCAGAATGAAGTCTTTTGTCAGTAACCCTCCAACTAGTATGCATGTCCTTGCAGCACCTTAATATTACAGCAGGTGCTGAAAAACACACACACACACACACACACACACACACACACACACACACACACGACGACTAAACACGTATGTTGATTTTACCACGCTCCCCCAAGTCTGTATAGATCAGGCACTTCAGCAGGGCTTTTTGGTGCTTTTATCTAATGCACTTTCAATCAGTTGTTAGATAAAAGCGCCAAAAAGCCCTGCTGAAGGGCCTGATCTATACAGATATATATTAAATCTACACAAATCTAATATGATGCTTCTTCTGGGCATGCACTGCACTCAGCACAGGGGTGTCCAGATCTGAAAGTAAAAAAACCCAAAAACCTATGCTTTGTCTGTAAACAGCCAGCATAGTTATGCCATAAAGACTTTGATCACTCCATGGATCTCTTTCTTGCAAACTGGACAAGGTGATCTCCCTTTTCTCAGCATTTTTGCACATTTGAAACAGGCCACTAGGTGAGCAGACTTGCCATGGACAATATTCCCATTTCGTGGTCTCTTCTGGCATAAGAGGCAGGGATCCAAGAGTTGTTTGATATTGTCAAACGATTCTTTTTCCTTCTCTTCATGCTTGCCAAAACTCACCAATGTCTCTTGGCTACTGCAATCCTCTGCTAACTCCATGGATTTGATGGAACTGCAGGGATCCATGTGAGACTTGCCTTCTACTACAAATGGGTGTTTGGCTTGGCCAGCTGGAGCAGAAACAGTCCTCCTGCAGTCTGGAACATCAATCCCCTTGTCATCATTTTTATCTTGCATAGCATCAATATTGGACGTGGATAAAGAGTGAACCAGTTTGGGACAATCCGAGTACCAGTTCTTCCGTAAGGCCCAGCAGCGGTAACAGTACCGTTTGACTGGAGAGTTAAACTTCTTGCACTTGCTGCACTGCCAACACTCCTGAGAAATGATGGAGGCAGACAAAAACAGCGGCATGTTAGGGCATTTGTGCACGTGGCTGACTCCCTCTACATTGGGGAAACAGCAAGGGGCCTCCATCCAAAGTGGCATAGTATCCCCAAGTCGAGGCCAGCAGTTGCATGGCATGTAGCCTGATCAGTGGTTAATACGGAAAGCTTCAGATACTCCACTTGACCCACACCCCCTTCTGCACTCGGGCCTTCTCAGGTGTTTAACTCTGTCCTCCCTCTCAACCTTTGTATTGTAAAACGAAAGTAATGGTCTTATTCTGAGCAGTTTGCTGAAATTTAAATGCCTCAATCTAAATTCAAGGTGGATACCCTCTTTGAATTGGTTAGGAGTGTATTCTTAGAATCAGTAATCATTTAGCATCTGGTGGATCTACACAATTGATAGTGGCTTACTTGATTACCCTGAGATACCAAGGACAATGGCTGCCCAAGTTTAGAGTTATAATTCAGTTGTCCAGGGACAACCTAATTTGTCAAGCCAGCATAGTCTAGAAACAACACTCAAAGAGTTTTGGCTCTGCCAGTTCCATGGAGCAGCATAATGTTATTTCTTCTGACATACACCAAAAGGAAGCCTGGAAGGGTTGGTGGAGGTGAGGGCAGGGAACACAGATGAAAGAATGCAAATCTGATGTTCCTCAAGATGTACTGCAAGAACATCTCTCTGGGAAAAGTCAAAGACAATTGTTCAGAAACAGAGGGGGTTAATGGGAGGGAAGGACAGGCTAGCAGTTAAGTGCCAGCCTGAGTTGTGGGAAACTCAGGCTGAATCTCTGTTTTGTCACAAGCAACCTGTGTGCCCTTGGATGGGTCACTTCAAGGCCCAGATCCACAAAGGCTCCCAAATACTTAGGTGGATCTGGGCCTTAATCTTTCTGCCTCAGTTCCCCTTTTGCACAATGGAGGAACAGCACTGCCTCCCCACAAGAGACTGGTGTAAGGCAAATGTTATATGTCAGGAGCTCAGATACTGTAGTGATGAGGACCATACAAGTACCTCAGCCAAAGGGGAGTGAGAATTGGATGCTCTCACCATTTTGGAGACCACCAGAGGCATCCAGCAGTTTAAGAGTTGGCTTGGAGCCTGGTTGACATTTCCAAATCACCATCAAAGATTAAATCCCAGAATTCCTCTCAAACTGCAGTTCAGAACTGGGTCTAAGAATGCGTGCAGACATATCCACGCTTTTTTACTTAATTTTTTTTTAAATGATTATATTAATTCAGTGTTGAGTAGAGGGCACTGGAAAATGAGGGCCTGGTCCTCATTCCATGGGGTTCAAGCAGCATAAAGGGACCTCTAATCGCACATAAATATAGTTCACGCTCATCCATTTTATACTGTCTGCAAGGGGACTTTTGTGTGAAGAATAAAGCCTTTAATCTTTTAGACAAAGAGCAGCGGAGGCAGGTGCAAATTCTCCCACTGCCCAGCCCTGAAGGAGCAACTATGGGACAAGCAGGGTGTTTACTCTCCTTGGTCCGCTCAATACCTGACCATCCTCAGGCTGCCAAAAGTAGGTTGTTGATGCTAATTCTTGTGTTGGTATTTAAACAGACCCCTGTCGAAAGCAAATTCAACTGAGACAGAACTGCTCTTCCAAACCTCTTTGTGTAGGTCCCAAAGAAAGGAAGCGCACTTTCTTTGGGTTAGAAGAATCCATGGGAAGTGTTCTGTATCACAACCTACAGTGTACATTGTAGTTGCTAAACCTAGGGCTGACGTGTACTCAGGGCATGGAGTGCTGAGCTCAAGGATGCATACCTCAGAGGGAATTTCTGTATCCATGTCATCATCTAAGCACTGAAAATCTTCAGGGTCATCAGAATATGTAGTCTCGGTCCCCTAGAAAAATTCAACGAGTTAGTAGAACTGTATGCAAGGAATCCATATTCCAAAGTGCCCAGCCTTGTACCTTGACATTAAAATGGCCCCATCAATTTGCAACTTCATCCACTTCCAGAAAGGAGTAAGAAGTGGTTTAAAGTATGGCAGCTGCCCCCTGAATCCTCCTGACAAGTGCTACGTTCTCTTCACTGGTGTGTGACAAATTCAGGAAACTAAAGCCAAATCCTGCAAACCCCTGCTCACCTGAGGAGACTTACAAATGTCAGTGAAAGACCCATCCACTTAATCCTTCAAATGTACAAAGGGTAGCTTTACTTATGTAGTTAATCTGGCTGTCTACTGCTTACGCGGGTAGGACCAGGTCCAAACTGTAGCACTGATGGTAAAATAACATACTCGCCAAAGTACAGATAAAGTAATCTCAGTTCACCCTCCCAATTATTTTCATTTATTAACCTTAAGGTGATGCTGTAGTGACAGTAAAAACAAAACACTGACGAGACGTCACCCTTCACTCAGTTGTGTGCCTTTAAAAACTACCTCAGCGTGGAAAAAAGACAGGCAGATTACTCCTTGCAGCAACAAAGAGAATACGAAGTAGAAAAGGTCTGTCAATTAAAAGGGAGACGACCTTTACCAAGCAAAAGTTTCAAATCCTGGTTGGTCACTGGACTGGCTAATGCAGGAAAGCGCAGGAGAGATGAATGGTGAAGGGGTCTGCAAGTAAAATCTGATCAGCTGACACAGCCAACCTGCATATCGTGTGCAATGTGGTTCTTTTGACAAGTACCTTTTTGTCACCCTCTTTCCCTTCTTCACAGTCAGCTGTCTCTACTTCGGCTATGACATTTAGCTGGTCCGGCGCAGGTTCATTAAGGAACCACAAATCATCAGTAGTATCTGAAACAATGGCAGTGTCTATGTCCTGGCAGAGAGGAGATGGGAGAAAATACTTATGCATCGGCATATTGGCGACCGTGGAGGATTAAGCTTGCTAGATCCTGGTGTCTGAGTGACTGCAGCTGCAGCCATAACTTATGCTCTCCCCTTCTCTTAAAACAGACTCCTCCCCACTTAAAAGATCCTTCAGTTCCAGTGAAGTACAATTCAATAGACCAGGCTGGAAAACAGACCTATTTTCTCTAAAGCATCTCTTTTTTCTGACAGGTTCTACAATTCAGTCTTCTTGTTAATGGTTCTCACAAAGGCCACCATCATACTACATTCATCTTATCCTGAAAAATTCCAATGAACTTCATAAACTATGCACGTGGCACCACAGAAATACAAACAATCACTGCTCTGGCATGGAGAAGGACACCCACTTAGAAAATGGGATAGTCTGTCCAGAAACACCAAGCTTAACCCACAAAAAAAAAAAAAGACTTTTGATGGGGAAAACTGGATAGAGCGCTTAAGTCTTGAATGGAAGCCAGAGCAGTATTTCGCTGGTACACAAGAGAAGAGAAGAAGAAAAAAATCAAGCGTGTCAAATGTCTGCATACCTGGTTATTCTGTATGTCTGTTGATCCACTACTTCTGGCCCCGTAGTTGTTTTTTAGATTGCCTATAAACCACCATGGAAGACCAGCTACATCCCATTCCTCAAACACCAAGTCAGGTTTAGGGCTCCTACTTTTTAGGCTGCTTTCTAGTAAGTCTTTTTCTGCAGAACCAAGTGAAATCTAGGTCATGACATGTCTCTAACTTGAAAAGAAACCAATCCCAAAGTTCAACACGCTGTGTATTATTTAAACACTTACATCTATACCTTTCTGCTCAGTTATGCTAATGAACCCTTGTGTATGCTTGTCACAGAAAGACACCAAAATACTGCGCTGTTGGACTTTCACGTTAATTTGCAAAGCAGTTGATGAGTGTTATTTAAAAGTTGCCACACAAACGCAGAATACAGCAGACATCCCAATGCCTCCCCAACGTCACCAACTGCTTTTGCCATTCCCTTGACTCCAGTACTGCATTCCAAGACTCAATCTAATGCTCCTCTAAGGGCCAGGTTTAATTTTGCCTAGCCCTAGCACACTAATATACTTTGGCTCCCTTTTCACGTCAACAGCTCCAAAGACACAGACAAGGGGGCTCTACCTACTGTGGCTATGTGATCTGAAAAATATCTGTCTATCCTCATTTGATATGACAGCTATTTGGGCCTGCAAAGAAGCACCAGTTTTAAGAATCTGACTCATCTATAGCAAGACAGAGAAAAACATAGGAAAACCCTCCAAAACACACAACTTGTATGCAACTGACTTATCTTTTAATGTTGCTAGGGATTTCTTGCTAGAAATGTCTAGCTACAAAGGAGATGGAAGAAAAAGTAGAACTGAACTTAAGAAAAGAGCTGTTGGCTTGCGGGGAATGAGTGAAGACAGCTCAGTCTGTATTCTATGTAATCAAAGGACAAAGTCCATAGAAGGATAAATTGATACAAGAATAATTTCGGTACTTCAAATATCCTTCAGGAAGGTCTGCAAGATTTTTGGTGGCATTGCTTTATGATAGATGTGCTGTTTGGGCTTACCCTGTCGTTGCATCCAAGTGTTTGTTTATTTATGAAGCCAAATATACAGGCTTTCTAGCCTGGATACCATAAAATACCTTTGGCAGATATTTATGGTCCTCTAAATCCTTGCCGTAAAATCATGACTTCGGAAGATTATTTTCCACAATAGGATTTTTATTAGTCTCCCAGCATCCTAGCCTGATTGTTTCGTGCCAGGCAGGGCCCCCGAGTGTCATGAATGCCCAGGTGGATTTGTTTGCCCCCACAACTTTTACTCACCTTCACAACTGCCAGATTTGTGCTCTGAGGTAGACAAAGCAGGAGCATTGCTTTCACCCTCTGTACTCCCAGCGTCAGAAACTCCCTCTGTGCTGCTCTGCTTGAAGAAAAGGAAACGAGAGCCATTAGCCCAATCAGAGCTGATAGGGACAAGGGGATGTAGCACTTCCACTCTGAGTCACCAGCTGCAGTGCAACACTGAGGAGTTACACACTGAAATAAAGGTTTACTGAACACATACCACACACTATTAACCGCTCAAGAAAGCTGCTATGGATCTGTTATCAGCACACGTGACTTACTTTCAACCCAGGAAAAATCTTCAGGTTGGCAACAGTTCAAAAGAGTTGCCATCTTAACATTGCAATACTGTGAACCTTGTCACCCCCCACTCCTCCCGGCTCCAAAATGTATAGTCACCTCGCAGATCGGATTGTGTTAATCCCAATCTACATGTCTGAAATAAGCTAAGACTGCCACAAGATTTTTCCTGGGTTTCCAGATTCTGCCTGAAAGCTTCTGAAAATGATCCTACTAAGCAAAACCAGTTTAATCTTTTAGGAAGGTCAATTTTTTTGCTAACTCCATTGTACAAGAAGGCAAAGGGGATTAAAAAAAATACCACACAAAAAGACAGTGCAAGCTGGTGAGACTGAGGACAAGAAGTGCTACACCCCAGAGAAACGCGCTCAGAGAATGGAACTCTGTAATGAAGAGAACAGAGAAGGGTCACTCTGTCCCTGGTCCGTGGACTCCCAAGAACTTTTTAGGAAGGTGAAGACCTGCCAGCCAAGCCGCAAAAAAGTTCTGGCAGTCCACTACGCACAGGTACAGAGAAGGGGCACTCTGTACAACAAAAGAAACCACCAGGCAGTGGGTTTACCTTCGGCTGGTCTTGGCTTGCGTTATCGATGCTCTGATCCTTTGCGTGAACAAGAGTCTGTGCAGCATCTAGATGGCAGGTAAAACAAAAGAAAACACCTTCCCTGGTAATAGCCATTCTCACAACACAGAAGGCCCTCAGCACGCAACCAACGAGCCAGGCTTGGCAGACAGGCTTGTGCTACTTTAAGGAGAAACCAGAATCTTTTCTTCTTTAGGGAGGTGGCCAGTTACCGATGGCTAATACAGGCAGACGAGGGTTGTTTCCTTGGTTTTGGCATAGATGCAAGAGGCAAGGTCCTGCAGAGTAAGTAACCAGGGTCTGTGGCCACTGAGAGACAAGGCTTGATGGAATCTCATTGTGGGGCAGAAACCTGGCTCTTCCCAATGCCAAAACCTATCCCTCCAGCTCCCATTGCAAGTTTCCTTCATGCCTTACACAGGAAGCCTGCTTGAGGATAGGAAGCTCAGAGCAGCAGCAGAAGTGGTTAACACTGAACTGGAACCAAAAGCAGTTCCCTGTTGAAGACTAAGGCAACAGAGGAGAGAGTGGGATTCCTTAAGTGCTCTTTTAGTGGCCCAAGAGACACTGAAGAAATGTCATTTTGAAGAGGGAAGAACAGAAACTAGACTGAAGTGGGGAGGAACATGGTATAGGCAGGTGCCTCCATAGGCATCTTGAATCGGTGTCTCTTCTATACAATTTATTGCAGACAAGTACACCATACATAAAGGTTAGGAGAGTCCCATCTAAGTAGCTAGAGCAACCAGCTTAACAAAAGCTGATCCTGCCTAACCACGGAGACAGATTTTAGAAGAGACTGCACTCTGTGCAGGAAGGCTTGTAATAGAAACAAGAACACGAAGTGTTCCTTCCCTCTTTTCATTTCAGTAGAAAACTCCCCCTGCTTTCTGTGAGCGCAGGAATGGAGTTTTATGCCCGGTACACTTCACAGCACAAAGACGACGTGAACTATAGTTGTAGCGTGAAAAGTGGCTGCAATGTGACCTTGCTGGGTTCCACATTCTTTTCTACTCGGGTCGGCATTGAACATTTTTAGTTTAAAACTAACTGTGCTTTTTTTTTTTTATAACTTCTCAACAAAGCAACTTTGAAAAATCCAGCTATTTCCATCATCTCTACTAGTAAATATTCTGCAGCCACTGATTAGCTTACGCCTGAAGGAAAAGAATCTGTCTAGCTCATCTTTAATTGCTTTGGCTCTCCGCTGGCAAAGCGGAGGAGAAAAGGGGCTTTATGATTAAGACGTACTCCCTCCCTGTCTTTTAACATTATATAAATAGCACGCACTATTCTTGGAATAAGTGAAAATATACCTGTCATATTGGATTTTTTTTCTGAGTATAGAAATGAAAAAAAAAAACCCAACATTTTTCAAGAAAGAAACGTACTCCTAAAGAGATGCTGTATGACTCATCTGTGTGGTGAACAGCTGGGCAAGGACAGCACCTGATAAAAAACACTATGTACGAGCCAGGCATTATTACTACGATGTGTTCTTGTAACAGACACTTTCCTTTCTAGGAGTGTGTGTACTATAAAGAAGAAGTGACCAGAATACCTTGCGAAGTGATATGTCGGTAAGGACTGCGGCCACTGAATATTGCTGTTACTAAACCTCAAGCATGACAAGTTTTTGAGCACTACAGGATTTATAGTTACCCCCTACATGGAAGAAGGAAAAAAAAATCCACAGCCACTTTTCTTAAACATGTTTCAATTTAACATTAATTGGAGGTACATCTTCAGAACCTGGTCTGCCAAGCTTGTTCCGCTTTGTAGTCATATGCACACAAACACACACACGCTCAACACTGGTATAACCCATTGATCCAACTCACTAAAGGAATAGTATTTCCTTTGGCAGGTTTAAAAATAGTTACACCATGTCTGTCACACACACAAGCACACAGATGTACACCACATACTCACACCACAAGTAGAGGGAAGGAAAGTAAGGGACTAGAGGCTGTCCTTGAGGTCCTTTGTTTTCCACATATGCTGCTCATGGGTAAGTCAGGGAACTGCCAACAGACGTTAGCATTCACACAGTCATTTTGTGGGAACAGGAAGGCATACAGACAAGAAAGGGCTCAAGCAGGTTCTCCATGACAAATGGGAAAGGGTGATCTTTGGAAGCACTGAACAATGCCACATCCTGCTAAGAGCAGAGAACCTGGCAGTGTGGGACCACATATTCTGAAACGCCCTCTGATTTTGCAAACATTACTACTGGCTTAAGCAAAGTTAGACTAGATTCTCCTGAAAACCGTGCCCTTTGTAGCTGCTTAGGGCCTTGAGGAAGCACGATGTAACCCCACAACTACCACCACCCTGCACCCATACTTGTTGCAGTGCAAGTTTTCTTTTAAGTGGAGACTAACAGCTACACAAACTGAGCAGGCTTCCAGGAAGCCAGCAGCAGAGATTAGATTAGAAATGAGATTTGTTTCAATTTGAGATCTTTTGATGTACAGGGATTTCACAGCTTTCCTAAGGGGGCAACAAAGAGGGACTTTCAAAAGTTTCAGAGATTTGATTACATGTGAATGATTAGTATTTGAATGGCAGAACTGGGCTGGATATTCAGGGAAAAGTTTATCCAGCATTTTCTATACTTGGTCCTAGCTAAGAACATGAAAGCACAGAACCAAGTGAGAATGGGGAATCACTCAAATACAAAAAAAATCCATGAAGGTTATGAATGTAAGAAGATACTGAACAGATGGGGAAAGGTTTCAACAGGGTATTTTTAGCCAAACCAGCTCACATACAACTAGAATGTAATCCTGTCCAAGTTGTGCCTCTACATACATTCTGTCACCTATCCTACTCTAAGGTACAGCCACAGCCACACACAGGTGTATCAGGCAAAGAGATAATTGATTTCAAACCACTGCTAGTTTGCCAGCGCACACAACTTGACATGTTTTCAAAAGACTATGACATCTTGAAGCCTTCAACAAGAGTTTATTTAAACTGGAGAAATGCATTTTCCTGGATACTGTTACTTACCCAAATCAAATTGTACTGTACTGAATATATTTGTACAACACTACTGAATATATTTGGCCATACTGAGAGACACCTACCTGTAACAGTAGCTGAAAGCAGGTTCCTTCTCAACATGTCATAAACTGGGCTGCAGGAAAAAAGAAGACCGATAAATGTGATTGCAGGGATAAATAAAACAAAACAGCCTTGCGCCTTTTGATATGAGCAGCCAGAATTCCAGGCTCTAGCTAACTGATCCCATTTCGGAGAAATCAGTGATGGAGTCAAGTATCCATTACTTGCATCCTGATGGATCACAAAGTTTCTGTTTCTTTCCACAATGAAGGAATCAAAGAGTAGAGTCTCCTTGCTCACAGTCAGTACCCTATCCCAATAAATCATCTCACTGCTCCCATTCCTCCCCTAACCTGTTTCTTCAGGGTGATATTGCCAGGGCTTGTGTTCCCAAATTACCTGATGCCTCATAAAGACTTCTGTATTTCCCCTTTGTGAAAGCCCGAAAGCTTGCAACTGTGAAGCAACAAGCCCTCATCTCTACCACCCAGAAATGTGGTCTCCGCAGTGACCCGAAAAAACAGATTGGGAAATCACAGAGCCTAAGCATCACAGCAGCTGGTCCACTGCCTCAACAGTGCAGTGGGGAAATTGTGTTAAGGCACTGCCTTAACACAGATGAAATAAAGATCAAGTCTGACCAATGGAATTCCACAGCACTAGTGAACCCACCTCTCTATAGAGATCTTCACAGAGGTCTCATCTCCTCTGAAAATAGGAACACTATACTTGGGTGACCTGCCAAAGCAATCTCTTTAATACAGACGCACCATCCCCCCCTTTAAGGCCTGCACAGCAAAGTCCCATCCCTTCCTACCGTGGATTTGTCACTGAAAAGCTGTCCAGTCCCATCAGTTCTCTCAGCGGATCCCCTCCACAGTGCACTATGTGTTGTTCTTGCTTATCGTATAGCTCCCTCACCATGATATACTGTCCTAGGTAATGCATGACCTGTGGATACATAAGATAATATTAGTCACGTCTGCAGTTGATACTAAGCCAGCAAGGACTCTAGGGTTTGTTCTGGTAATGTTTGCAATGGAGGCACAATCAAATACTCCCTTACCAACCTTACAACATATTTTCCTAGTGCTTTCTACCCATACTCTCAACCATCATCAGCGAACGCATCTTGTGGCAGCTCTGCAAAGCGCTTAGATGTTAATGCTTTTACAGATGGGGAAACTGAGACAGAGGGGTCAAGTGCTTTGCCTGCAGTGTTACAGGTAGTCAGCAGCACAGCCAGTACTAGAGCCCTGGTTTCCCAGCTCCCAGTCCAGGTCCTGCTTTTCCAGATCCTTGATCACTATGGTCATTTTCCAAGCATGCTTTGAAAACATTTTGTCAGGCCTATGCTTAAAGATCACATATCCCTTCTCTTGTACCACCCTTGAGACCCCTGGAGCGAGTGTACTCAGAGTTCCCAAAATGAGATGCTGTTTCATTGTTGAAAGGGAAGTTTGTTCTGCTCTGGCATTAAACCAAACTACTAGGTTTCATGCAGCCCATCCAAAAACAGAAAATGGAACCGTGGCCAATTTACAATAATTCCAAGTTCTGCAGTTAGTTAAAAATCTTTCCATTTAATTAACTGATACTCTTTCATTAATTCCAGCCACTTAGGAGGTCAGCAAATAAAACAGAACTCTCTTTGCTGTCTGAGATTACAACAGGGAACAGGACAAGGTTGAAATTATTTACAATCTATACACAGGCCCCTTTCTCAGTCAAATGGAAGCCAGCTGGCTGAATCAGTCTGTTGAGGTACTACGCAGTAACCTAAGATCTACTCAGAATAACCCTGGTTTTGACTCCTGGTAGTTTGAGGCAATGCAGCGGGCCCGAAGCAGTGTCTGTTGGTACCACTCTGCAAGTATCCAAGTGAAAGAGGGAAGGCAATCTGGTGAACAAAGGAAGCAGGGCAGGAAGCACTACTCATCAGGGAGGACGAGCTCAGTCATGCTCTTGGGTCTGATGAGGAGACACTTTGCTCGGCAAAGGCAAGAATAAAGATAATAAATGCAGGATAACTTGCACTGGAACCATGGAGAAGTGCAGAAAGAAAACAACGTTCCTTAAGGGCTAAGGCCATAGAACAACAATCATATCGAGATGAACCCAAGTGAGACGCTCCGAGGATAAGATAGTCAAGTGTGTATGTGCCATGCAGGCAGGATTTCTTCCACGATTAGCAGAAAAATGGATACTCTTGAACAAAGATGTATACAACCTAAAAACTTGCCAACAGTGCGTGCTTCTGTTCACTGGAAAAAGATTGACTCCACTTTGTTAAAATGTCAATCCGCAGTAGTAGCTTGCATTTACCACTGAACCCCCTTCCATTTGAACCATCCAATTTGTTTTTGCAAAAATTTTAGAAGCTAAATAAGTTATTTAAATGCATAAGTGTTTAAACTAAGTCACGCGGCTCTGCAGGGGTATCTGACACATTCATAATGAAAAAGCACTGCATTTAATTCTTTGCAGACAGGACACCCCTGTAAATCACAGGCAGTGTCATTTTTTTAATCTTGTACACATTTTGCATTTTAATCTTAAAATAAATGAATTCAGAGTCTCTCGGGTTTAGCTGACAAGTCATTTCAAAGAAAACTTAAGAGAAAAATATCAAATGGAGTACAATTTTTTTAAAAAACCTTCCGAGTGTGGCAGAGACAGCAAGACAATCACAAAGTGTCTTCTACAATCTTACAGGTGTGCAACGATCTATTAGATCTTTCCTCTCTCTCAAGCAGTTGCTGAATTCCCCAAATAAATGATTTCCATTCATATTTTGCACTCCTATAGCAATTCCCACAGAGGCTCTCTCATAAAGCAATTTATGATCAATCAAGTCTCAACATCCCTGCATGTAAGGTTCCCCGTTTCACAGGTGGGGCACCGAAGCGCAGACAGATCCAGGGCCTGATTCTGCACCCCCAGGAGCTACGAGGCCTGGAAATCATTCTTGGAAAATAATCTCCCCCGGCGAGTCCAAGTCCACAAGGAACCCCGATTACTTGAATGGAGGCTACACTCCAAAGGAACAGCTTAAAAAAACAAAGATTAAGCGATGCATGGCCTGGCCATGCATCACTGACCAAATTGGTCAGAAAAGCTACTTTTGCCACCTCCTAAACCCCAAACATTTTAGTGACTAGAACAGTTTACACACAAATAGCTTCAAAATTTCCTGTAGCATGATAGAGATCAGGCTATCTGTTCCTGTTCGTGCAGCACCTAAAACAACGGAGCGGCTAATTCAAAGAGCGGCAAAATGATTTTCCACCTTTCAAGTTTCTGAATTTAAAATCACACAGTGGCACTCTGATCATCTCCCAAGGGAGCACTCCAGCTCCTCCTTTAAATTTAACCAGAAAATGGGAATCATGGGCTCACCTCCTTCAATGTGAAGGTTTCACCTTGTGCACCTGCAGCTTGCAGAATCCTCAAGAACGGCAGTCTTGGTCGTACCTAGGATGCAAAATGCAGTTTGGAGTGAGCGCTATGGTGTGGTGAGCTTCCAAGAAGACACAAGCATTTGTGAGATTCATTTATGGGCCCCAAGTGCATAGCTAATAAACGCCTCTGAGAGTGCCTTGTACCAGGGTATCACATTTAATCAGTAGAGCAAAATGAGAAAAGTGGCTCTGCAATCCGAGTTGCCAGCCAAGGGGAACATTGCTGGCCTTTCAATACCTTCCTGATGGCACGTTCACATTTTTCTAGAATCAACCTGCATTTGATGAATGCCTAAAGAGAAGCTAAATCCTGACTATAGCCTCAAGCATATCTATCAGCTCCACGCAAGTAGACCCCTGTTCAGATGGCTCCACAGCAAACAACATGGGGCCATCCCAGCACATCTCATTGCAGGACTGCAGACTCAGTCAGGATGCTTCACTAGTTAGAAGAGCTGAACTCAGTCTGTGCAGCTGCTTTACCATTCTGAATCCGGCACAAACTAAGCACAGCCACCAAACTAGGAAATCCAAACTTAGAGCCCTTAATCATCTATATTGCTCCATTAACTTTAATAGAATTATTCATGTGAGCAAGGACTACAGAATTAGACCCTTGGTGAGGGGAATCCTAGATGGTGAATAACTCCACACATTAGTTGTAAGGTCTCAAGTGATAATGGAGTGGCTATGTCATTAACTTCAATTATGCCAAGTCTGAATCTGGGTCACTGAATGGAATGAATAGATGGGAGTCCATTAGACCAAGCTGGTGCTTGGCTACAGCAATTTGTGAATGGAGACAGTATCACAAGAATGCAGCATATCAGCATTCTTCTGTAAGTAACTGTTGCTGAGGGTCTGATCCTGTAATCTTTGCAGCCGCTGAACTTCCACAGGCTATAATGTATCATGGGCACGCACATGAGAAGGCAGAACACAATAATTCCAGTTTTACTCACACTACACACAAAATCAATGGTCAAAAGCAGTTAAGATAGTTAATGGTACACGAGAGCAGCAGACGGTTCTAAAACAGCCCTGATACCACTTCAGCTAACCTACATGCACCACAGAAAAGTAACGAACAATCCCAGGCAGAAGTGCTGCTGTGCAAATCAATGTCCTTTCTCCATAAAAATGTCAAGATGCCCCACTCTTATTATGCTCGGGCTGGAAGCTGAATGTTACGGTGCTTTATTAGTATAACAAATATGTGCTGCACTAAACCTTTCCCTTGGATCTCCTCCTGCATCCTTCAGAACTTAATACCAGGAAGCCAGAGGTGATAGATTTAAACGAGGCGTTATGTGAGGGCTAGATACAAGGGCACCGTGGCATTTTTCTCAATGCATATTGATCGAGTCCAGGGTCAATTCCTGAACTTGGACACACACAATGCTTCGCTGAATCTCAGATCAAAAAATCGTTCGTGTAGAATTCAGCACTATCTGCAGGCAGACCCTGGCTCTTAGCATGCAAGCTCTGTCAGAGCTTCCTTACCACTCATTAACAAAACCCCAATTAGGGCTACAATGATGCTACAAGTTTCAGTTTCATAGAAGGCTTATAAGAAGCTGAGGCCAATTTTAGCTGTCACTTCTGAAGTGGCTTCATAAGACATGAAAAGGTCTGAAAAAGACAGGCAAGATACACCTTTTCCAGCCTGGCTTGTTTCTTCTCATAGAAGCAAGCTGGAAGCATTGATTCTGTCAGGCTGGTATTAATGTTGAAAGAAAATAAAGGATTCATATGAGAAGAGAACCAATGGCTCAGCTACATCCTCATGAGGCTAATAGCATCATGCTTCTTAGCTGGAAGTAGCAGGGTAGGATACAGATTGGTTGCACCTGTTACACACATGCTCTGTTTCATATTAGGGTTGGGGAAGAGATCACTCATTGGTTTTAAAGGCATCACTCAGCAAGATGCTTCAACTGACCATGAGGCAAGAAACATTTCCCCTGTGCATTTATATAATGCTCCTTGCTGTTGCTCTAGTGTTTATAAAGAGCAGGCAGCTGAGTTCCCTTCCTGCTAAAAATGGCCCTTGATGGCTTCCCTCAAATACTAAGTGAACTCAGCTGTACCACAGCAATCTTACTTTATAAATGTAATTGCAAGAAGCTTCTCTTTCCCTGGAGGACAAGGCTACCCAGAATCCCAGGCTTCACTATAAACCATGGCATGTCTTCGGAAGCCTTGCTACCACCTTTGTTTTTTCCTGCTGGAGGTAAGCGGAGTTTTACTACTTGTCACCCAGCCATTAGTCAGGTAGTGGGTTCCCAGACAATACCCAAACAGGGATTTGTTCTCCTCTGTGTATTTTTCTCAGGTTCAAAAAATCTATTCATCTTTGCTTTGAACCAACTTACTCGCACACTGCTAGATGCAATTTTAGAAGACCAAGATGTCAAGTAGAGCAAAGAATTTCCAACCTCAAACCACAACTCTACTTCCCTGTGTTAACCATTTAGTTCATATTAGCCCACACCCAATAGGTGTACTTCTTCAAATTAAGGATTATGGGCAAAGTCCTTTGTGTAGATGTGATATCTTTTATTAGACCAACTGAGTAGCTGGAAAAAAGTTCTTAGCAAGCTTTTGGGTGCAGTCACTCTTCTTCCAGCACAGGGAGTCTCTGCTGGTTGCTCGGTGTTTATAAATGGCTCCTTACCCAAGTGCCCATCTGTGCCTGTTTCTTTAAAAACAAGAACCAAAAAAAAGAGGTGCCCAAGTTAACTTGGAAATGTTTAAGCCTCAGCTAACATAATGAAGTCAAATGGGGGTAGGGTGGGGAGGAGTCATGGCTCATTCCTTATTCTGTGTCTCCCCTGGATAGCTGTGTTGACAGGAAATATTTTGGTACTGACATCAAAGTCTGCTTATTTATTTATAACTCTTTTCAGCAGAGTGAGTTGAATAAATAAGCATGCTAATCAATTCTGCATGGCACTGGGATGGAATTTACAATTTATAAATTAAGCTGAGTGAGTTGCTTTAGAAGCTAATTTCCACTTCTGCCCACTCCCTCGACACACAGATACAATCTTCCCAGTGAAATTAGCCTGAACAATATGGCATCATTCTTGTCCAAGAGAACCCACTTGTCTTCATTTCTAAACTGGATGTTTTTAACCACAGCCCATATTTTCAGTTGTTTTTCTGACTGGCAGCCAGCATGTTGATTCAATGCTGGTCCTCCAGATTTCCACATGCTACTGAACTACCATGCTGGCCTTGGAGGGATGAAAGTCTATGACATATTGGCACTCATTACCACTTTATTCCCAGGACAAGCTGAAAAGGGAGTGCTGAGTGTTCACTGGTTCCTTGGGCAAATGCCAATGGAAACAGAAGGTGCAATTACTGACTCTATAAAGTAAGCTAAACTTTCCAGAAGTGAGTTTCTTCTGGGAAGCTGTCTGGTGGACGTATCCCATGCTGTTCAGAATTTTTCAAATGAACCCTTTAGTATGGGATGTGATCCCTGGGAATGAAAAGATTAGGTACTTTCACATGTGGCTATTTTAAATAACCTTTTCCCACTGCTTCAAATATCAGTCTGTTACCGACTTACTATCCATCCAAGTGGCACTGCTTGTTAAAGTTCGCAAGCTGCCGACTGGATGAGAGATTATTCATTCTCTGCAGTACAAAAGGCCACATGTCGTGAAATCAAAGCTGACCTGCTTGCTCTTTTGTCCTACTAATTTTTAAGGAAAGAAGAGTACCTGTTGGGGCTGTTCATGTGCAATTCTGCTGGCATTTTCAAATGCTGGATATTGTGTTGAGGTTGAAGACATTGTGGCAGTGAAGTAGCTGTCAATGGTACAAACCTAAAAAAAAAAATTAATAAAAAAAATTCAGTGTCTAGGCTGATGCAACTGGTGCTGACTTCAACACCTTCTAAGAAGAGGAAGTGGCTAAAGTTGCTTTTAAAAATAAGTCCCAAGTGCTCATCTTGAACACAGAGAATCTAAATGTGTGCCTACTCGGGCACCTGTCTGCTAGGGAACAACTTGCATAGTCCAATGCCAATTCTTTTCCATATAAATTACACTTGTCTGCTCATTCACTTGGAGAAGCAGATGTTTAACAGCAGCTGGGGAAAAACACTTCAGTGACCAAGAACTGTTTACATTTTGATTTTTACAGAATTTCTAGGCTGTTCACTAGACAACTCGGTCATCAGTGCAAATTGATCTGGCCCCTTTTTTACTCTAGAAAGCCTTGCAAATCGTTTTGAAAAGAGGCATGCCAGGCTGAGGTATTCCCATGCTAGGCTGTGAATCCTAACTAGCTCAGAGAGCCATTAGTCCCCTGTGACATACTGAGGCAAATGCTTCTAACTCTGAAGTTAATGAGTCAGATTGTACTGTAAGAATTGACTCATGGTTAACCCCAATGGAATTTCCTTTAGACAATAGCAATCTCTTCCATGGAAAAAGAACAGGACAGTGGGTTGTTGATGATCACGCCAGCTCCTGGAAGAGGTGAAAACTTGTTAACCAGCACATAGATCACTGGAAGCCTCATTTCACACCACACCAAATTCCAAATCTCCTCTGTATGAGCAGCGGCCTTGCAGCTGCACTGTCATTGGGAAGAAATTATTCTACTCTTTGGTGCCTTCAGATGCTTGGAAAAATTATACGGCAGGCCTCTGAATGCTAAAGCAGGAATTTCATAGTGAGGAGTAATAGGGCAGTCCCTGAAGTTATCTGTCTGGTGCTATCTCTGTTTCAATCTCTGCTCAAAGCTCTCTGATATTTTTCCATATGAAGCTGTAATCAGACTTCACCACCATACTGCAGCTCTGTCAGTGCATATGGAATAGGCTATTGCAAACTGGATGCTTTTTCAAGAAGTAAAAGGCTTTTATTTTCAAGTCAATGGCCAGTTCAGCATTAGTTGCTCAGATCTGTATTGGAATATTTATGCTCCTTGGTCTCTCTTCTGTCTTATTCTTTTGCCCTTGTACATTAATGAAGTCCAAGTCCCTTGAGCTGGAGTCCTGCCTACACCAGCAGAAACAAGCTGTTCCCAGACCCAGTTACAATGCAGTTAGCCTTCATGATTTAAACACTGGTCACATTTCTTAAGGCATGACCAAACCACATTACTGAATCTTGCTATAATCTTGCCAGGTCTAGGACTCTGCATCCTCTTTGCCACTTTATTTCGCTTCCAGTATTTTTTAACAGGACTAGGGAATTCTGTGTTAAGACTTGACCACTGTAGAAACACGTGGACCATCTGTACACTACAAATTCCCTCGCTGCTACCCAGCAGTGGAGAAACCTGGATCCTGCAACTGCCGGAGCAGATGCAGCCATGAAATGGCCTCTACTGTGTGGACTCTGGAATGGATGGATGTCCTTGTTTCATCTGCTGCTGATGCCAAGTGCAGATCACTGAAAACTGAAGGTTTTAAAACTCTTCAGCAGCTTTCCAATTAGAAGCCTTAAAATGACTGCTATTTTCTCAGACTATGGCATAGATGCATTCACTGAAGTTTTCCCTTATTACTGTACAGTTGGAAAGAGTAAGTCAATAGTAGGATAACCAGATCACTGCCTAACAAGCATAACCAAATGCCCAGAAAGAGCAAAAACCAGTTAATTCTAGATGTACTTTTCCAGGAATAAACTACAAAAATGATCCCTGAAAATACTCTGAGACAGACTCACTGTGATCTTCTTGGGTGATTCACACTCTGCTCAAATTACCCATCTTCTAAAGGGGAATACCTACTAACCTCCCTCATGTGGAAGGGATTTCTGATCTTGCTCTTATGAACCAAGTTTCTCAAGTAAGGCAACCCAGAATTAAAACTTACTGAAAATCAGATGCAACAAAACAGTTGAAGCAAAACATGGGTATTTAATGTGAATTAAGCAATCGCCATGTAGGCTGATTCATTATCAGAGCTGGTCTCTTGTTTGCAAGTAAGTTTATACCCTGCTGGTGGACAAATCTCAATCATCAGCATCTGAGGCTGCTTTTCACCAATACACTGCCCATATTTGCCATGTGTATGCTAAAGAGTCCCTATGTTCTTTGACATGCTGTACCTAGACAAGCAACAGATTAACCTGCTAGCATTACTTAATCTAAAGGCATGGTCTCACCTTTCCTCCTCAGGTTTAATTGGTATTTTTGGTCTCAGCAGATGGCCTGAGTTCTGGCTAGGAAGAACCTGCAAGTCCTTGCAAACAGCAGCTTCCAGCAAGTCCCTCCAGCTGCACACAGGCAATACTGTAGTTGCCCGTTTCTGGGCTTCTGAAGTGATGTCTAGATTTCTTGATTTGTCAGATCTGACTCACGGCTTCAGTGATGCTAACATTTCCTTCAAAACCCTGTGGCTGTTCCAGGCAGCAGCACTGTCACTACTGATGACTTCCCTGCTCTTAACTATTCTTCTAGTCCTCAGAAGAGGGAGTATCTGGAAAGAATACCTTGTGATGTTAATGTCTGATTGATTGGTATGAAAGAAGGCAGACTAAGAACAGAGGAAAGCAGTGTTTTTTCTTTTTACAGTCCTGAAAAGGGGCAGGTCTCCAAGCTCTCTCAAGGGTATGTTAAAGATGTGTGGACAGCTTGGGATTTAATCATTTCAACAGTCTTTAGTTGCGTAACCCTGGTTACAGAAAGCAGTGGATCACCTCCTGCCTGTCTGCACCCAACATAAATTCACTTTTGGATAGACTTGTGAAGAGGTCCTCTGTTGTTTGGAATCAGATCTGTACCTTAAACCCTTTGATTAAGGGCTTGTCCATGTGAGCAATTCAGACTAATTAAAACAGGGACATTAACACATTAAACCATCATGTAGGCTCCCAGGCAGAAGGAGAGTGAGCTTACCACTGCAGCTTTTGTCTCAAGCCTTCCCAAGTGTTCTTGCAAAGACTAGCTGTAAGCTGTTTTTAATAGGGAAGGTTCAAGATTTAATGATAAACCAGGTGTAGGAGAACTGACTTAAGAACCAACTCTCTCAGTACTTCTAGGAAGCAGATTTTAAGAGCTTGTTTGCATGGGAATTTATTGCCCACTAAGGTTGGGTATGAATTTACAGTGCGTTAGCTATTTTCCACTGAGTCTTTCATTGTTGCGTGCCAGAAAGCTCACTCCACTCTGACAAGCCTGTAGTGCTTGCTGCACAGAAAAGTTATCCTAAAATAATCTATGGAGTGAATTTACAGTGCAGTAGGACAAGCTTCAACTGTGAAGCTCCCTCATACTTGCAGAGTGCAAGGCAATTACTTCAACTAAGAGCAGAATAGCTGGCGCACTGTAAATTTACACTGATGCTCATGTTGTGTTAACTCCCTTCCACAGACAGGCCTTAAGATAGTTTAGACTAGGAATGCTAATAGAGCTAAAATATTCTGCCCCAGCACAGACAACGCCTGATGGCTCATCTGCATTTGTACCCCTGACGGTGGGAAACTTCAGAGACAGCCTTTTCAGTGTAGACATAACTAAGATTATGGGCTGCCCCCATAACAATCTTTTCTCCCTGTAGGAAGTCCTGTGTGCCCATTTACACTGCACAGCTGTCAGATCAGTATGCTTGTAAGGTCCTAAACTCGAGACTTCTCATTTCCTTTTTGAATTGCCCAATGCAAAGGATCAGTGATTCAGAGTGATTTCCCTCTACAGCTATCATCTGAAACAGCACATAGGAGGAAAGAAATGGTTATTTTTGGACTGTTCTGATTCATGTCCCCCTTAGAAGCCTCAATACAGTTCCTGCTCTGAACACTTAATATGGTCATTTCTAGAAGACAGGATCTCTTGTGACATACCAGCCTTGTGAGGCAGCAAGTTCTTTTGCTTTACAGACCCAATAGATCAAAGCCCAGCTGCCATTACTGGGGGAAGGCAGAAAACTCCCCCCATGGCTAAGTGTGAAACTAAGTACCTGATTAAAACTCCAATTTTAAATAGATAATCTCTTTAATGTATTTCACATTAAAGAATGTGGTTTCTGTTTGCAAGGGAAGATAATTTTTGGAATGCAAACTCCATGACAGTTCAGCTCCGTGGCCTGTTAATGAAGCTTAACAGGCCCCATCTCCAAATAAATTGTTTCTTTCCATCCCTTTTTTTTTTTTTTCTCTTCCTCAACTTCTTAACAAGCATTACTTGGAACAGGTAAACTCCTAGGAAAGGCAAAGCAGCTAGGAGCTTTTATCTGTGTGGGTTGTTTTTTGTTTAGTTAGCAGTAACTCCAGTACAGCAATCAAGGTGGGGGGCCAATCCTATTCAACTCCATCAGTGCAAGTCCCTACATGCCTCTGCACTTCGTCAGAAGCGATGCAGGATGAATGGGAGATATTCCCAAAAGTGTACCCATCTATTTATGCCTGATCACATGCCAGCCAGGTAACTCCCAACTCCTACTTCCTCCTCCAGCACTAAGTACCTTCCACCATTATCCCAGAGCTCAGGGCTGCAAACAGAAGAGCGGGCAGTGGGGGGCATGCAGTCCACTTATCTACATGTAGACGGTGTTGCTGATATAGCTACACGGGCAACCCCCTCTTACAGGAGAAGCAGATGGGTGTCAAGGCTCTTACTGATGCATCCTATGTTGTCTCCTGCCAGAGATCAATGGGACCTGTAGAAGCAAAGACTATCACACTCTGGAAATGAAATGCCTGCCTGCTCTCAGCATTTTGATGCTGGCTGTAGCATTTTGTTGGTTCAGGAACATATGAACACTACAGAGCCTGCAGGACAATGCATGTTACCCTGGTCCCCTAACTGGATGTAGACAAGACTCTTGTTGCGTACAGCTTCTGCTTAGCTGACTTGCATGCAGAAGTCCTAAGATGCTTGGAGAAAATGCTACCAAGTCTTTGGTGTTGGAAGAGGAGGGGGGGGGAGGGGGAAGCTGTCCTGCTACATCTGACCCCATTTGATAAAGAGCATCCAGTGTTTTCCATTATACAATGGTAAACTGACCATTTGCATTTTTTTTTTTTATTTTATTTTATTTTTTTTTTAATCTTGCTTGCCTTCAGGTTGGTTAATTTTTGCTCTTCTGTTCTCGCTTAGAGTTGCACACTAATGCTGGCTTGATATTCCCCCAAGAACAGTGTACAATTGCAGAGCAACATTTGTAG
This sequence comes from Alligator mississippiensis, assembly GCF_030867095.1. Classification (NCBI taxonomy): domain Eukaryota; kingdom Metazoa; phylum Chordata; order Crocodylia; family Alligatoridae; genus Alligator; species Alligator mississippiensis. The sequence goes on along the minus strand of NC_081837.1, from coordinate 40,135,001 downwards.
TGCACAGAAGCCTTGTATTGCCTACCGCAATAAAGGTGGCGGTACTACATTGAAGACTTATTTTATGTGCTTCAAAAAAAAAAAATCTATTTTGCAAATTGTAGCGTGGAAAATTCAGAACCTCCATTTAAAAAATCCATTTTAATGGGTCCAACTTCATTTGCAGAAGTTTTATTTTTCACTTGTGATATATCTGCCATGTTATAGGAGCGTTCATTCAGTCTTTGGAGATACTCAAAGAACTGCCAATAATGAAACAAAAACAAGCCAAACTTTGAGAGATAAATGTTAACAATTAACACTTGCAAAAAAAGTATGCAACATTCTTTTATTGCAAAACCAATTTAAAGGGGGGGGGTGGAAATCCATTTCTAGTTTTAAATTGATTGCTTCAATTTAAAAAGAAAAAAAAATGGATCATTGGCAAATTGCTCTGTAAACCTCCTTAAATCAACCATTGATGGCAGTGTATTTGTCACAGCTGATGTGTCTAGAATCCTGGTGCAGACAAACTTATTTGCAATGGGCCCATCTTAATGGGCTTTTCCTTTTCAAAGGCATGCACTGCATAAGGTGAGCTTCTACTGATAAACTACTCCTTACAATTTACTGGATTTTTTTTTTTTTTTTTTATTTCAGAAACTTTCCTTCCACAACAGAATTGATTTTTGGATTCTAACTGTTAAAGGGAGGGGAAAACACAAAACAGGGTACCACAGAAATCATAGCAAGTTCAGGTTGGAAGGGACTTCAGGAGGTTGCATGTAGTCCAAACCCCTGCTCCAAGCAGGACTAGATCATCCCAGCCAAGGCTTTGTCTAGCTGGGCCCTGAAAACCTCCGAAGGTGGACAGTCCTTCACCTCTCTGGATAAACCTGTTCCATAATCCAATACCACACTACACTAGTAATGCCTCCACCCAACTTGTCAGCTGTTAGATTAGCATCAGAAAAACACCTGCTTTCTCTTGTGTCTATCGACCAATTTCTTTCCACTGAAGAAATTCAATCTTATTTCTTACTGTACAGTAGCTGAATCTGAATTGGCACTTGGGATCTCACCTGACTTTTAGGGAAAGATTTGGGCAAACCAAGATAAAAGGGTCTAAGAGCTGCTAAATAAGAAGTAAAGATATTTAAGACCCTTTGAACTTCTTGGCTTTACTCCTGCTGCAGAACACTGTAAAGGTATGTTCATCTTAGAGTGATATATTGTGTGCAAATGTCAGAGTAGGGATAGGGCTGGAAATCTCAAGCTACAATGGTGCAAATCTACCCTAACTAAATCACAGCTGCACAGCATCAGCAAAGGGGTTGCTTCATCATCAGCAGAAGCTGTGAAGGGGCAGATATCCCAAACAAGTTTGTGGGGAAGGGAAGCTCTGTTTTAATATAAACCGAGCACAAATAAGAATATAAGCAATGCCATAGGGGGTCAACTCACAGGTTGATCATCTACCAGGTAGCCTGTTTCACAATGGCAGAAAGAGGCCCTGCTCTTGGCCTTTTATAAACTAACCCAACCTCTGACCCAAGCCCCTGACAGCTTCCAGCATTTTGGAGGCCAGGGAAGGATACCTTTTATCTTACAACACCTATTACAAAAGCTGATATTGATTGAGGGGCTTTTGTATGGGCAGAGGCATCCAGTTCCTTATGATTCAGAGGAACTGTCCGTGTAGTGTCCGGCAGCCCCAAATAAAAGGATGCAAGGCATAGAAAGAATGAAATCTAGTCCCTACCCTGAATTGGCTGCAACCCAGATAAGGTTGTACAGAAGGGGAAGTGCCTCGCCCAAAGCCAGCAGGCACAGCAGATCAGTGCCTGAGCTAGGAAAAAAAAGCCACCGCCCAGTGTCTTATCCACTAGTCCCTGCTGCACCCCCACTTCCAACAACAAGGCAATTTACCAAGAGAGAAAAATGTTTTGTAGAAACTTATGCTGAGGCTCTTGCCAATCAGCTACTCAGTGGCAGAACAAGGAACAGAGCAATGGGCAGTTGTGTGCTTTGCACACTAAACACTGCCTCCCTTTGTAAGGACAGCAAACAAGACTTATCAAGAGTATCCAAGTTTCACTTTCACAACCAGCCTGTCTTTAGCTGGCTGTTTTTGGCTGGCATGCATAATATTTGTTTGCTTTTAGATTCTAGGCCTGTTTTTCCTGTTTCTTAAAAATCATAAGCAAGCTTTCTTCTGCTTTTGCTACAGGACTCAATTTCTCTTTGCCACTTGTTTCCCTGACAATTGGCTCTAAAGCATTTGGAGCATTTCTTCAGGGAAAGAATGATGAGACCTGCAGTAAAAGATATCTAGATTTGTTTTTTCTTAACAAGTCTGTCTTCATCAGTTAAGGGGTTCTTGTGGAGTAAGGTGACTGAATGACAATAGTTGTTTTGGGTTTAGAGAGGCTGTTGGCTATGTTAGCCTTAAGTTGGGCAGAAGGCAAGACGAGGTGGCACCAACTTGTTCAGAGTCGCATGAGCTTTCATAGGTGACAACCTACTTTTCTTGGGTTGTATAGCTTTTGTTACGGTGGTTTCATAGTGTCCCCCTCCGGTGCAGTGCCAGAGTATTTAATGTATAAGCTAAAGCAGTGGTTTTCAACCTCTTTCATTTGCAGACCCCTAACAAATTTGCATGGAGCTACGGACGAACCCCTCTGAATTGCAAGCGTGGGTATTCACATGCTTGTGATTTCTCACTGTCATCTTTTGCAGATCCCTTAGACATGTTCTATGGACCCCTGGAGGTCTGCCAGACCACACATTTAAAACCACAGATCTAAAGGAACCTGAGACGGAGAATGACACACATCCTGGCAGCAGCGATACAGAGCAGTACAAGAAAGCCTGTTCTGCTGTAGGCATGACTACCGCTTGCATAAGGATGAGAATCTGCACGCCCCATTACTAAGGGCTTTTTGTCCAGACTCTGGAACAGTAATGCAGTTTATCAATAAACCCCCAAGCACATTCACCAGTACATCCCACCTACCAAGCCCAAATACACTACCTTTAACAGATTTCCGAAAAATGGTGCTGCAATCGGGCTGTCAACACAATTTCTACTAAAAATTTCCACAATGCAGCTTCAATGCTGACCGCTCTAGTACAGCTGTTACTCAGCTACTGAGCAGGTCTGCACAAGAATGGCTTAAATGCCAGCTGTCACCTGAAAACTGCATTAGCAACTGGGGAGATGCTATCCCTGGCAGAGCTGCACAGGCAGTAAGATTTAGCACGTTAACCAATTCCAGAACAGAGATGCTTGGACCAAAAAACAAAGCCCTTAACTAGGAACAGCTTGCCCTCAGACCCCCGAAATCCGTACAACACAACAGCATTCCTTACTTCCTAGCAACGTGTCCCTAACCCTTCCCTGAAGAAGACGCAGGGTTCAAGTTTTAAATTTGATCTCTGCTTCATCAGCCTGAAGCACAATTATCTGGATATCTGCAAAGCAGTCTTTTCCAGTTCTGTTTTAACTAACCTCAATGCGCAACACAGCTTCTTGCCAAGTTGGCACCAGTTTACCCATGCCAACCACTTTGGGGAAGTAAGTGAATCTCTGGAAAATGAGATCACGCTATGCCGAGGAGTGCGCTTCTTCTAATAAAAATGTTTGGACCCGCACTCTTCTGTTGCTCCCGAACACGGGAGCTGCTACTCCAGCCGGGGCTCAGCCAGCATTTGGTCCTGGGCGGGCGCGCTGGCTTCTGGCGTCAGACTATTGGTGCCGCAGATGACGTACGGACCCACGCGCCTCCTATCCTAATGCTCCCTCCTAAGAGGCAGTCGCAGGCTCCTCTCAGTGCAGTCCAAGGCACCAAGTAGCGTTTTAAACTCTCAAGTAAGCGCACAAAAAGCGTAAAGAAAGAGGAAAAAATGTGCTCTCCAAAACAAGAGTACAGGCATATGAAACACTTGTCAACGCATCATCTTTTATTAATGGGACAGGCACCGTACCTGTCCGCTAGCTGAACACCATGTGCTGCCAGATGACTGTGAAGTACACCCCAAAACATATCCGAAAACTAATCTAACCAGAGAGCTGGGGGAGGGGGAAACCCAGGAAGACACCGTCACCGCCACCACCGCTTTCATGGCAAGGCCTCGGGTTGCAGAGTCGACCGCAGCTTCCAGCCCGGCCGGAGAAGCGCGCCGAGGGGCTGCGGGAGGGGAAACCGTGGCAGCCCAGACATGCTACTGCTTCCTTTCTGAAATGACTGTGCTGACAGCAGGAAGGATACAGAAGTATGAAATGAGTGTGCGCGCACCTGCATGCATGCACGCACTTCCTATATATTATGCACACACGCAAGTGCGCATACCTGCACGCATGCACGCACGCACACATGCACGCACACCCCCGGACATGCACACGCACGTGTGTGTGTGTACAATCTAGAGAAGGAGAGAGGGGCCTAGCTATCGCGAGACGCCGCGTGCGCGGATCGCGAGCCCGGGCCAGCTCCGCGCGGAGCTCTCTGTCCCGCGGCGGTTCCGTCTCTTGTACTCCCCGCCCGCCCGCCCGCACGGACCCAGTGCTCCGCCCGCGCCGTGCGGGGAGACACGGGCCGGCCCCGCTCACCCTAGTGCCGCTGCATGGCCCCGGCTGGGCCCGCGGCCGCACGGCCCCTCACCCCCGGCGGGCGCCGCTCCTCCATCTTAGGGGGCTCTGGGCCGCCGCTTCCCCCGCGGCCAACATGGCCGCCGGCCACTTCCGGCGGGGAGTCCTCCCGCAGTTGCCCGGACCATAGAGGAGACCGGAAGGCAGGTCTAGAAAGGACTCGTCGGAAAGCGGGGAGGAGGAGGTGGAGCATCGAGACGGCGCACGGAAAGGGACAACGGAGCATCGAGAAGGCGTGGAGAGAGCGCCTCACTGCGCTCACTGCGTGGAAGACTGTACAGAAGGGCGACGCGCAGTGCACTGCCTAGAGCGCTGGCAGGCAAACTGCAGTACGGAGCCCGGATAGCTCAGTCGGTAGAGCATCAGACTTTTAATCTGAGGGTCCAGGGTTCAAGTCCCTGTTCGGGCGGCTCCTTCGTTTTCTTTTTTGTATTTCCATCATCATAATATTCCTCTTTTCTATCATTATTTTTCTTCTTTTGATTTATTTATAATTTTATTTTTTGCATTTTTGCCTTTCGTCTTTTCCCCTCTTTTGCCTTGCAGCGCACCCCACCTGGCCCCTGCCCCTCCTCTCCCTGCACTCATTCAAGAGGGATGCAAAAAAGAAAAGAAAAAGCTCTTGTCAATTGAAAACCACACATCCCACCCCCTGCGCCAGGAAAAAGCGACCCGCCCGAACAGGGACTTGAACCCTGGACCCTCAGATTAAAAGTCTGATGCTCTACCGACTGAGCTATCCGGGCGCTCTGCAAAGCTGTCTTGCTCTCCCATTCATGGCTCTGTGCAATCACCCAAGGACATCCCTGCCGGAGGCTCCTGGAGGGGAGAGGGGCTCCCAGATGCTCCCTCTTTCTACCCTGATCCTCCTCTGCCCTGCACTCTCCCTTGCTCCGCATGGACAAGCCCCTGGTGCACCCCAGGCTCTGCCCCCTGCCATGAAGGACCCTGGTCCTGCCCCTCCTTGCACCCCCTTGCAGTGGGTTGAATGTCCAGGGCAGGAAGTAAAAGGGCAGGTGCTGAGAAGCAGGCAAGGAACCGGTGTCTATGGGTGCATCTACACATCTTTATTTAATGCGTATTAAATCTAGTACCTCTGTTGGAAAATGCACGTTCGCCTACCTTCATGCACGTTAAATAAAGATGTGTGTGTGTTTTTGAATGATGATTAATGCACATTAGCCTATTTTAATACGCGTTAGCAAAAGCACATGGGGTATTTTTACGCGGTGCTTGCAGTTGTATCAGCTGTGAAATGTGTGTCGGTGCCCAGAAAATGGCAGCGGTGCGCATTTGAACTAAAACGCATCAGAGGTGTTTTAGTTCAAAAGCATACCGCTGCCATTTTCTCCACACCGGCACTTATACAAGTGGAAGCATCACAGCGCGGTACGCATCGGCTCGCCTGCAGAGCAGACTCAATTAATCGAGTCCGCTCCGATGTGTCAGCAATGCAAAAAAGTATGCATATAAATGCCCGTGGTTTTTAAATGATACTTTAAAATAGGACACGTGGACACACGTGCTTTAATGCACGTTAGCCTACGTAGGCATACTTCTGCGCTCCCCTAGTTATAGGGGAGTGTGAGTCTGAGGCCCCTGCTATACGTTACATGTATTACACAACTCACTGGGGGATCACGCAATAAATTCAGGCCTGCCAGGGCTGCAAAGTAAGGCAGGCCGATGATCACATGATAAAGAGGACTCTGCAGCAATAGAGAGCTGACCAGCTCTGAAGTGAATGCTTGAGGGTGTGTAGCAGCTCTACAGTGGGTTTCTATCAGCTTTCATCTGAATAGGTAGCAGGGCCCTCAGGGGCCCTGGGGATCAGATGGGCTGGCACTTGTTGCTGGGTCGGGGCCTGGGTCAACACGGTGTTTTGACTATGAAAATGACAGCCTAGCAAGTGCTTGGCCTTAATGAACCATTGCAACGGAAATCCAGCCTCGCTTGCTTTGAATGGGCATTGGTGATGACGAGAAGGGCTTGGCCCTGTGCAGGGGACCTGGTCCTGTGGCCTGTCCCCAGTAGAAGCTAGCTCCACCTGCTTCAGAGGAATGGGCCAGAAACCTCCCCAGAGGCCGTTGTGGGTTGCTGTGGCCCCAAAAAGTCTCCCCCATCTGCTTTGCATTCATTTCCAGCAGTAGGTACAGGGAAAGCCCTGGGGAGGAAGATGCAAAGCGTCCCTGATGGCGATGAATGCCTCTAACAAAGCTATGCAAACTGCCTTCATTTCCCCAGCAGCTCATGCCACTCATAGTTTCATAGTTGGCAGGGTCAGAAGGGACCTGAGCAGGTCATCAAGTCCGACCCCCTGCCATCAAGTCCAACCTTTGCATGTTTAAAACCATGGCAGCCCTGGGTAAGGCTTTGCTAGGGCTCTTTGGGGCAACAACCAGATGCTAACTGTTCATGACGGAGGGGCATAGACAGGCATAGACACCATGTGGCTGCACCTGGGTACAAGGTTGCCTATGGGGGCTGCTGCTTCTTTCGGATGCCTGACTTGGAGCAACAAATTCTAAGTCCAGGTGAAGGTTAGCCAGTCTAATGCTCTTGCGGAAAGGGAATGTATCTCTGCAATGTCACCATCAAATTTGTATAGAGGGCAGAGTGTTGTCACGTGGTCCATAGTTTGATCAGGATTGCCACAGCCACATGGAAGATGACAGCCTGCTCATGGCCCACCCTGCTTCGTGGAAATCCAGAACAGGAAAATCCACAATTAATGTCATCACAAAGGTGACCGAATGCCCAATGGCCTCCCCGTCGATGGAGCAACAACCATAGACAAAGTGCTTAATGCGCACCGGTCATTTTAAGAGATGAAGCTGCAGTGAGGGCTCAGGTGACAACCAGGGGAGTTACCTGATCAGCAAGGGGCCAGGCTAGTAGCATATAAACCCAGGGCCTGAGCTGCCCAGGCAGTCTTACCATGAAAGCAGCAGAGAGAGGAGCTCCTGGGCAGTAGGGCCCCCAGGTAACAGCTGAGCTGGGGTAAGTAGCACTGGGGGCTTATGGAAGGGGCTATGGGGCCAAGGAGGTCTTAACTGCCCTGGGGGCAAGCCTGGAGCCTGGGAACAGGGTAAAGAAACCTGGGGATTGGAGTAAAGGAGCCCAGAGATTGCAGCCTGGTAGAGTGGGACTCAGTGCTTGGGAGTAGCCCATGTAGGAGAAGCACCTGGCTGGGGAGTACAGGCAGGGAGGCTGCACTCAAGGGTAGTTATAAGAGGTAAAGTGCCTGGGAGGAGCATGGGTGCGGTACAAGGGGCAGTCAGACATAATTAGCCCTTAAGGCAATGAGTGCAAACACCTGTCACTAACATAAGAGGAGATGTGGCTTGGGAAGCCCTCACATCAAGGGAGTGATGGGGAGTGCCCACAGAGGCAGGCCAGGCAAGGGTGGGGCAGCCACCCTTGGGAGGAGGGCTTGTTGCAGGTGCAATGGTGTTCTGCAAGTCTCCTGCCTGCTCTGCGGGTTCTGGCAATTCTGCACTGCTAGACAAGGCAAGGAAGTGTAATTTCCCTGCTGCAAGGGGATGGGGACGGGGTGCCCCAAGCAGCAGTTGCATTTATGCTGCTGACAGCTTGGAGGATGGGGAAGTGCCATCTGGCACCACAAACATAGCTAAAATCCTGGCTATGCCCCTGACCCCCACCATCGATTATGCATCTCTTTTACTAGGAATCGGCTGATGTTGAATGAGGCTGGATGACATGGTTAAAGGAGGCACAAGATGGGTACAGCCGGACTAGGGCCAAGCTGAGCTTTCCTAGCCTGTCTCCTCCACAGCTCGGGAACAGCCCTCCAGCATGAGATGGGAAATTGGGCTCAGTAAAACGGGATGGGGGCTGGCAGGGAAGGCAGAGCAGGCCCCCCCCCCCCCCACCCTTTTTTTTTTTTTTAGTGTCAGTAGTGCAACTTGCTGCCTGCAAGACCCTCCGGTATCTGCTTTCCATGTCTCTTCAGAGGAGGAAGCCCCAATGCTGCTGGCAAGGTTACTTGCTCGATGCTGTTGCCCACAGGCCCGGTGAAAGTGGGACACTATTGCTCTGAAAGGAGTCGTCTTGCACTAACTGCGTATCTCATTACACCCACCTTTGCTTAGGCAAGTGTGCTATCATCAGGGTTATGCTGGTGTCACTCAGGCCTGCCCGGCTCAGGGGCTGCATGACCAGGATTAACCATGAACCTGGACAACAGTCCTGGTGCAGCTGTCACCCAGCGCACCACCCTCCTCCTCACGAGTGATGGCACATTAACCATCACTGACACTGATGGCTTCCATGTCATGTTAGTCAGGGAAGACAGATTCAGAATATGCGGGGAAAAACCTCCAACTCTGATGATCATTTTCAAGCAAGGCCTGCAGGTCAAAAGCTGAAGTGATGCTTGTGGCTTGAGCTGCTGCTTGAATACCAATACTGATGCCCTATATTGACACTTTCCTCCTCCAAAGCCCTAGGTTGAGGTCTGGGGTGGGTGGACCAGGACACTGACAAAAGGAGACACATATGGCTATTTGGGACTTGCCTGCTACAATCCTGTGATGTTTTTACCCAGCCCCTTCTAGGCTAAAGAGGTACCTGAGAGTGATTTTTCTTTTTTTAAGAAAAGGGAAAAAGACAACCTGACTGTCAATAAAGAGATCTCTCAGGCTGGGGAACAGCCTTCCCGAGGGCAGTAGCTGGTGATATTTCAAATAAATGAGATGCTAGGAAATAATCTGCTGGAAAGGATTTCTCCCCCCGGCCCCCCAATAAGGATGGGCAATGAGACCCTTTCTAGGCAACATTGTTTCTCTGGCTTTGTGGCTTCTGTACTGGAGCGCTGACTCGTGCAATCCAGGTGACTCTAGCAGTGTGACACGAATTAATCCAAAACCAGCCCTGGAAGCAGACCTGTCCTGCAAAACCTGTTATGGGTATTTCTTTCCCCAAATGCAGTTGTGATTTTTCTCCATTAGAGGGCAGGTCTTACCAGCAAATTTGGGGATTTTTAACTGCTTGGAAGCAAGATCCCCTTATAAAAAAGGGCCTTGTAATGACTGGGGCAACTACTTGACATGCAGATGTCTAATCCAAGACGGTAGCACTGCTTCTAGAAATACAGAGCATGTGGAAACCCCAAGGAAGTCCATGGTGGCTGTGGGTGCTCAGCATCTCTGAGAGCACGAGGGGCCACAGCAACACAGGAGGTGGCAATTTGGAGGCAAGGAGGTGCAGGTACGTGATGAGTTTGGCATTGGGGAGAGGAGTTCAGAGGAGCGAGGGGTTTTGACTGATCTCATGGGGATGCAGTGTTGGGTGTGGATTGGCCCATAAATCTATCAGAGTGGTGACAGCAGCCTCAGCTGGCCTGGAGTAAGATCAGGGAAATAAATGCCCCACTTCTTCCGAGCGCAGGCTGGGAGCGGAGCACATCACTTCCTAGCACGCAGGATGCTTGGGGACTCTCTCTCATTCCCCTATCATTTGTCTCTAGTTCTTCTCTAGCATCAAGGGGGGGTTGATCTCTGTGGTCTGTTCAGTCCTTGGCCTTGTTGCTAGAGAAGGGCAGATCCATGCCAATGGGGGTTGGCTCTGTTGCCATGTGGGCCCTGTTCCACCCATCTGGACAATACTTCTGTCATGTAAACTTACAGATCCGGTTGTATCCTGCAGCAACATCTTTATGGGTAACATCTTGACCGCCGGAGCCGTGGCTGGCATGCTAAGGACAGCTGGCTCTTCAAACGCCGGGGAGAAAAGCCAAGGCTCCCCAGGGTGGGGATCTGGGAGGGTCACTGGGTTTTAATGAGAAAAAGGATGCACACCAGGAAAACACAAGGGCACGGTTCATGTTTCGGGAACAGCAGCCCACGGGGTTTTAATCGTGCATGGTACTGAAGCACACATCAATGTTGAAGCACTAGCCCCAGCATGAATGATGATCACTGCAGAACCAAGTGGCAGACCATGGTAGTGTTGTTTAATGTGCTCTGATTCTGTGAGAGGGGCAGTGTAAAGCCTACAGAGACCAGAATACCGTACATACACAACAGAGGACGCTAAGACTACTTTGTTAGTCTTGTAGCATCTGGGGTTTTTCCTAAGCTGCAGCTCCTGGGGTCTTATGAATACAAGTGCCACTCAGTTTGCCTTTGCAGAGCAGAGTAAGTTTCTAGCCCTCGTGGGCAGAAAGGAAAGGGTAAAGCTCAGAGTTGCAGACCACCTCGAAGCTAAGAAGATGCACGAAGGGAACCCAGAGTGTGATGGGTTTTTTGTTCGTGGTGTTTTTTTGTTTGTTTGTTTTAAAGACTAGGCTTTTTAGATGAGCCTCGTGATTAATTTTTTTGGGTCTGATTCGTGGTTTCTGAGCTCCTGTGCTCGGCACCGTGGCTCTGACGTTGGCTTGCACTATGGACCAGAACTTCAGCTCCTTGGAACAGGCACATCCTTGCATCCTATTTACACAGCACTTTGCACAGTGGGAGCTAGGGGAACCAAGGCATTGCAGTTATCAAGATGAATGCTGCCAATAACCTCCGCAAAAGGCACTGTCAATGCGCTTGTTTTACTGTTTTTCCAGACCCCGCTTCTATTGCTGCATCCCAGGATTGGATCTCTTAGGATACTACCTTAGATGTGACATGGGCCCTGCTTTTGATCAGAGCGTGGCTCACGGGGTGCTGTACAGAGCCATCTGGTGACACAGACCTGATGGGCTTCCCAAGAGTGAGGCTAGGAACCTGCACAGGTTTCCATCATCCTCGGTGGGGTATCTCTGGGGCAAAGCATGGAGCTCCTGGCAATCCCCGTGATAAGGCTCAGATCCTCACAGGTGTTTAGGCACCCTGCACCCATCTGTTTCAGCTGGGCATCTACATCCCATGGCGAGGGTGGGGCACAGCACTTTCTGTCTAGTCCATCAAGCACTTCACAGGGCACCTTACAAAAGTCACAAGAGGAAGCAGATGCTGGTGCCCCTGGCCAGGCAGGAGTTTTGCAAAGGGGCAAAAAGAAACTAGAGTTTCTTTTTTGCAAGGATCCCTGCAAAGCCTGGTGGTTGCTTGGATTTCATTGCACCCCAGCCAGGTTTCAGCCAAGGAAGGGTTGACATCCCTGCTCTGTGCTGCCGGTAAAGAGCCTCTCTCCTCTTGGTGCAGGAGGGGGAGCAGAAGGCTGGTTTGCTTGGGGCTCCTTCAGGCCCTGGCAGCCTCTTTACCGGGAAGAGTGCAATGCAATGCCCGAAATCTCCAGGAGATGGCACGTCCCCTTTCTCCTCCTCTGCCCTATTGTCTCCCCAGCTGCATCGCTTTCTCTCCCTGCCTAGTTCGCTTTGCTCTGGGGCTGCTGCAAGCCGATGGCTTCACCCCTTCCTGCTGCCGGCCACCCCAGGGACCTTCCCCTGCCTGTCCGCCTATGATTGCACACGCGGCAGTCGCACAGGCACGAGGGTTGGTTTTGGGCGAGGATTTTGTTTTGGAGGAGCCCCCCTGATCCCATCACGGGAGGTGGAGCGGGGAAGGCACCCGCACCCCCCTGGAAATCCCGGTGCACCCGGCAGGTAAGAGCCCGGGCGGCTGCTGCAGGGGGGCGAGGGGAAACTGACGGGGGGGGGTGAAATTGACCAGGGGGGGCTTGAAATTGACGAGCCCGCGATTGCCCTTGAATGCGCCGCGGTGCAGAGCTGCGCTGCCCCGCACCCGCACCCTCGCCCGGGATCGGGCAGCGGGATGCCGGTGCAAGGAGGATGCCCCGGTGCAGGGGGCCTGGGGTGGCCTTGGAGGCGTTTGCTTTGCACCCCTGCTCTCTGCGGAGCCGAGGGGCTGGAGGCAGAGCGGAGCAGCTGGGGAGGGGTCCCCTCTGGGCCCCCCCTGTGGGCTGGGGGGCATCTCGGCTCCCATCTGCTGGGGTTTCTTCCTCCCTCCAGTTCCCAAGGAAGCAGAGGGGTCTCCAAGGGGTGGAGAAGGGCTTGGTGCACTCCAGGGAGTTCAGCCTGGGGGGGGGTTGCCTCTGTATTGGGGGAATGTGGGGGCAGATAGAGAAATTTGCACGCACATACACATATGCACACTTTCACACACATGCACGCACAGACTCATGCATCCACACATGACAGACTCATACACGCACACATACACACAGAGACTCATACACACACACAGATGCATATGCACACACACACACACGCTCGCACACACAGACTCATGCACACACACACTGTTAGGGGGACTGGTGCAGTTCACCTCCAGGCTGGAGCATCCCCAGGGTCAGCCCCACTCCTTCCCTTTGTCTGCTTTCACCCTGCCCCTCTCATTCATGCAACAAGATTAAAAAGCGGGGGCCCTTTCTCTGTTGCATTGCAGGGGCCCACCAGGCTCTCATATGCCCTGTCTGGAGTGGGGTTGCTCTGTAATTGGTCGGGGTCCTCCTATAGCCCCAGTTCCAGTGATGTTCAAGAGGCACAATCCCTAATTAAAGCAAGTCTCCTGTTTTCTCTCTCCCTCCCTCTCTCCAAAATTTGACCTAGTGAAGAAAGAAAGTGCTGGTGCTCCATTGGACCCTGGACAGGAGCATTGTGACTCATTTCCTGTGTGCGGTCCAAAAATCAGGCCCAGCCTTGTTTTTTCCAGAACTGAAAACCCTAAATATAATAGCGAAGCAAAGCGGGGTTTGGGGAAAGTTGGGCAAGGCACTCCCTGGCCTGATCTAATGAAAACAAAGTGCTGGAATGCTTGTCTCTCTACCAAGTACAGTCGGCTCCACAGACCTGCATTATTTTTATTAGAGCAATAAAACAGTCCACATGAAACTGCAGAGCGGCCTGTCAGCAAAGCCTTTGCTGGAGAAAGGGATCCAACTCTAGATTTGTTGCTCTCTTCCATGATGTCAAACTCCTGCTGCTCCAGATCTCTGCTGGCTTGGAGCAGGAAGGAGGGCAGATCAGAGATCGGCAGTGTGGAGGCTGCTTGCCTAGGCTCTGCATCCTACCCTGCACATATAAAAAGAAAGCTCATGTGATACTGACTGTGATCATGCCCTGGTGCATTGAGATGTTTCTGTTCTCAGAAAGGAATATCCAAAGCCTTGGTATTGCAGAGAGAGAGGCTTATCCAGTAAGCACAGGAATTTGAGTTTAAGCCAAGTGGGTGAATGTAAGCATGTGCTCAGCTGTTTGTAGGATCTGGGCTATGGGGAGCTAACACTGCTGTGATCACTAGATCCAACCTTAAAAGTGAACCGTGAAATAGCTCGAGCAGAGAGAAAGTGCGTGTTGGAAAGAGAGCAAGCTGACTGGCAAACAGGGCTGTCCACCAGCCCTTCTGGGATCTGTACAGGGAAGGCTCCCACCTGCCTGATAGCGTGTGTGTGGTGCAAAGGAGAAAGCAAGCTCAGGAACAGCATCCACAATTGTTCTGGAATCTCCTTGGCATACCCCTGCTGTCCTGGGGCCCAAGGCTGTCTGCTGGTGACCCATCCCATGGACCTGGTCCTGTGGCAAGCGTGTAGTATAGCTTATAGGGCCTGTGGTTCTGGGTTTCCCCTTCTCATACCAGGGCATCCCTAAGGGGAGAGTCCATTCTGCTGAGCACAGTCGGCTTGGGAGTGTGAGGAGCTGCGTCTAGGATGGATGGATTCATCTCTGGCTTATCCTGATAGGAACTGGTATGTAGCATCACAGCCAGTGCAGTCATAGGCAGGGGACACAGCCTCTAGAGACATCTAGCAGCCCCTAGGTCCACCCCTAGGCACAGCACTGCTGGGCTGGGTACCACGCTGTGCCCAGGATGCTTGCCATGATTTGGGCCTGGGGGGCGGTGGCAGGGAGACAAGCAAAGGGCTCTTTTCTCTGCAGCCACCGCCAAATCCGGGAGCAGGAGGGATGGATGTAATGGTTGGGAGTTCTCCAGAACATCCTGCTGAGGTCAGCTGCGGGAGTGACTGTGCCAGGGAGAGCCCGTCCAGCATGCCTGGCAACGTCGCTGAAGGGGGGGGTGGGGGTGGGAAGGGAGCTGATGGGTCTGGCTCCATTTCCCTGTGTCTGTGGGGTTGAGCTTGCCCTCTGCTTTTTTTTTTTTTCCCCCTGCTCTTGCGTTGCTCAGTTCAGTCCAGGGCCTGTCATCCAGCCTCACAATTCCTGTGCCTCAGCTCTTTCCTTGGCTCGATGTTGATTGTGCCCTGCATGCATCAGGGGAGCAGAGGGGGAGAGGAGCAAGGGGCTGTGCTGTTAGCTGACACTTGGAGGGGGGAGAAGGAGGGGACCAAGACTGGCCGAGTCCCGCGTCCCTTTTCATGGTACTTGTTGCATGTGACGTTGCAGCCTGATCTGTGATGCAATAGTGTGATGCAGGTAGAGAAGATGACCCTATCATTTTACTGGCACTGGGCTTGCACACAGTGTGGGGAAGGGGAATTTGCTGGTACGCCTTTCCTGTAGGAAAGGGGGATTCTCCATGGCGGAGTGGAGAACTCCACCCACCTGAAGTGGAGAGGATGGAGGACATGCTGGGCTGGTAATGTTTTGGCTCTTGTTCGATGCCTGTTCTTAACTGTTAGGTCCTGCGATCTTGCACAGAATTTCACCTACGCTGGCGTAGCCCAGATAGCTCATGTGCAGCTGACCTAATGCTGCTGCTGATTACATAGCTAATGGACTGCGGGAGGTTTGGCCTTCCTCTGTAGCAGGGGGGCACGGATCTCTTGCTTGGATCTCTCAGCTCTGTTTTAACCATCTGGCAGTGTTGGGGCATTGACAGTGCCCTCCACCCCTGCTTTATCTGTCACCAAGAGTGGATCCAGAGTTGTGCAAAGCGGGGTGCATACGCAGCAGCCATCTCTCTCCACATGTCTGCTGGCTGAGACTGGAGCTGTCAGGAGTGAAGGATGTGTGACTGTGCCACTGCACCCACCTGGGTCCACCCTGTCTGTGGCCATTTAGGGTGCCAGTGGTGTTTCAGAGTAATGTGTCTTGTGCAGTTTCAGGTTTAGCTTCAACAAGCGCTTGTCTGGGGATGGTTTGGATAGGACTGACCCTGCCTCGAGCAGGGGGTTGGATAAGATGTGACCTCCCAAGGGCCCCACCAGCCCTGCTTTCTTATGAGTTTAAGACTTTATGTTGTATGCACCTCCTGAATATACAAGGACCCAGATATTTCACTATCCCAAGGGGCTATGGGAGCAGTTACCATGCTATGGAGATACAGCTGGCTTGTGTGTGCCCTGATACAGGTCCATGCCGAGATCTGCTTGCTCTTTGGAGTCAGAGGAGAGGCTGATCATATATTTCTTGATGGTTTTCTAAGCTGCAAAGGCCCCATTTGCATAGGAACCCAGAACCGAGCATGCTGAGCTGCCGATCTGGCTGTGCGTGCCATGAGTGGCTTTGAAAACCTGGCCTCAGTTTTATGCAGCGATCGCTTGAGAAGACGGCACTGAGTGATTCTGATACCTGACCGCAGCTGTGCCCTTGGTCTGGGCCCCAGGGAAGTCGAAGGTGCCTTCCCCTGCTGTCTAAATTGACACGCGCCGCTGAGCTGCAGCGCCCAAACAGGAAACGGAAGGCTTTTTCTTCTGCAGAAAGTTCCTGCATCGTGCAGGCTTGCACAGCCCATGGCATCACCGCACCGGTGCTCCTGAGAGCAAGCATGTGAGAGCGCTGGCGTATGCGATGCTCTGGGCTGGCTGCAGAGTGAGCACTGCCTTGGTGCTGCTTTGGGAGAAGTGGATGCTGGGCCAGGTTTTAAGTCTTTGCTTCTTGATCTGTGCAGATAGGCATGGGAGAAGGTCACACCCCAGCCTCCTCGGAAAGGGGGAAGAGCAAGGTGTAGCCCCTGCTCAGAGCAGTGAGCCATGAGCACCAGCTGCACCTGCTTCCTTCCTTGCAAGACAGCACAGTATGTGCTGCCTCTTGGGTGGGGTACAGGGAGGATACGGCTATTTCTCCAGCCTGGTTCCCTTTTCCCTGTGGTCCCCTCCGGCTGGAGGCAGCAGGGCCCTGATCACCCTGCTGGCTCAGATCCCCTGTGCTCCCCGCCCGACTCATGTGCTTTACCTTGCCCCTGGCTGTGCAGCGTTCTGCACCTGCGTGGTAAGAGGACATCCAGCGCTTCCTGGGAGCTGACAGCCAGCTGACCCTTATTGACTTTTAAGGGCTGCTAGGGACCATCGTCATCCTGCAGCCTGGGGTCCTGCGAGGCATGGGCCAGAGACCCTCTTCCTGCACTGAGCCCCCTTCTCCGAGTTGGGCTTGAGCACATGCTTTGGGACTGCCTGAGCTCTGGCCCCCCAGCAGCAGGCAGCATTAGTTGCCCTCGACCTTGCAAAGTTGGCTGAGCCCATTGCTAGGACATAGCAAGGTCTCACATCCGTGGCCTGAAGAACACACCTGCACCAGGGCTCCTGGGACATGGCCTCATGGGAGGAGTAGCCAAGAACTGGGCTATAGCATGAAAGAAGCCGAGGCTTTGGTGCCCTGCAAGGCCCCTGGCTGCACAAGCCCAACTCCATTGCAGCTGTTTGACCTGTGGGGGTTTCCCGTCCTGGCCTGCTCCACCTTCCCGTGGCAGGATTTCCTCCCAGAGTGGAAGTGCGCAGGGGAGTAAAGAGCTTCTGGCACCAGCAGCTTTGCATCCTGCCTTTTCCACAGGGCCTTGGATGAAGCTGGACTTAGCTCTGCTATTAATAGGAAACTCGTTGGCTTCCAGAGGAAGAAAGCTTCATGCATCTGTAGGGACCTGAGAGCTCCCGGCTGTCCTGAGGGTGCCTTAAGGTGTGTGTATCAATTAGTGTCGGGTGGGAGATGCTGAACTGATTGGCGTAACACTTCCCAGGCTGAGATCCAGGCAGTATGACCCTAGTACCTGGGTCCTTAGATGATGCTGGTCCTTTTCCTCTTCCGGTGACATGATTGATAAGAAGCTTGAAGGGTTGCTCTAAGCAGTTTGGGACTCTTCAGCTGGGTGTCACTTTGTCTTTAGCTCCAGTTCTCATCCTGCGAGGGACTGAGCAGTCGTGATGCTTGTCAGGATTCCTGGCAGATTACTGCCTTTCTGGCCTAGCCACATAGCTCCCTAGATTCCTGCAGGTAGTGGGAGGCAGTAGCACCAAATTGGCTGAGATTCTCAAGTGATCTTGGATGCTTTCATATGTGGGTGCCAGAGCAGAGACCCTCTTACTACAGCGTGATATTCAGATGGTATCCATGTGCCTAGAGCAGAGGGAAACAGTGCCAGGGGCATGGATCAGAGAAAGGAGGGTTGTTGAAACTGGCTCTGTTTTGCACTGATACAAGTCTTGGAAATGCTGTCATTCTTCTCCACTAGCAATTAGCACTTTGACACTGATAAATACCTCCGATTTGCAGATCCTGTGGTTGATTTCCCTGTTGTCAGGGGCCGAGCTGTGCGAGGCCTTTACAGATCTACACCCATGCACTGCTCTGCGGATTTAGTAAGCGTGGGGAGGGGAATTGGTTGTAGCTGTGTTGGTCTAAGGACATAAGCAGACAAGGTTCTTTGCGTAAATGTGATATCTTTTATTAGACCAGGGAGGAAAAATGTCCAGCACACCTACTGCCTAGGGAATGACCTGCTGGGTGGCACGGAGGTGGAAAGGGATCTTGGAGTCCTAGTGGACTCCAAGATGAACATGAGCCGGCAGTGTGACGAAGCCATCAGAAAAGCCAATGGCACTTTATCGTGCATCAGCAGATGCATGACGAATAGGTCCAAGGAGGTGATACTTCCCCTCTATCGGGCGCTGGTCAGACCGCAGTTGGAGTACTGCGTGCAATTCTGGGCGCCGCACTTCAAGAGGGAAGCGGATAACCTGGAGAGGGTCCAGAGAAGGGCCACTCGTATGGTTAGGGGCTTGCAGACCAAGCCCTATGAGGAGAGACTAGGGCACCTAGACCCCTTCAGCCTCCACAAGAGAAGGTTGAGAGGTGACCTTGTGGCTGCCTATAAGTTCATCACGGGGGCACAGAAGGGAATTGGTGAGGTTTTATTCACCAAGGCGCCCCCGGGGGTTACAAGAAATAATGGCCACAAGCTAGCAGAGAGTAGATTTAGACTGGACATTAGGAAGAACTTCTTCACAGTTCGAGTGGCCAAGGTCTGGAACGGGCTCCCAAGGGAGGTGGTGCTCTCCCCTACCCTGGGGGTCTTCAAGAGGAGGTTAGATGAGTATCTAGCTGGGGTCATCTAGACCCAGCACTCTTTCCTGCCTATGCAGGGGGTCGGACTCGATGATCTATTGAGAGCCCTTCCGACCCTAACATCTATGAATCTAGACCAGCTAAATAGTTGGAAAAATTGTTCTTTGCAAGCTTTTGGGTACAAACACCCTTTTTCAGGCATAGGAAGAGTCTGGGGACTGGGGCACTGTCTGGTACCTGGGGGCCAACCTCTTAGAATTGCCTACACTGGTCAGAATAGAGCAGGGGATAGCAGAGCTCCCACTCTACCTGCCTTTGGTGTAGGTGGGAGCTGTAGTTTGGCCAGTGGGGCTTTTATCAGCACAATAGCCCTCTGCAAGGAAGGGAAGCCAGGTAGCACCAGTGCCATCTAAATCTGGTTGCAGCTGGCGTGTCTCTGAGCCCATCAGAGCAGAGCTGGATGGGGCTGGAGCTGTGCAGTTCATTGTGGGGTGAGTTGGTTGGGACACTTGTTTTCCCTGTTAAAGCTCTGGATACAAAGGGAGAACTTTCTCCATTCCCCTCCAACTTCTGGGTTTTCACCAGAAGCTCATTTGAAAACCGTCATGCACTGGAAACCAAATGAAACCCTCGGGTTTTGCTTTTCTGATGCAAAAGCTGGGGATTGTCAACAAAACCCAGAAGGTTCAGATCTTCCAGTTTTGTGGCAAAAGCCTCTTTCAGTCCACGATCAGATCAGAGCCTCCGCACGCTGCCCTCCCCCACGCTGTCCTCTGTCTGGTCCGCGCTGCTTGTTCTGTTGGATGTCACCCTTCCCATTCAGGGCATGACCGTAACCCACGGATGGGAGCCTTTCCTCTGTCTTCAACAGGCTTTGAGTCCAGCCCATTCATCCCCCACTTGCTCACTCTGTCGCTCTCTCCCCACATACACAATACACCTCTTGTTGAGCCAGTGATGCAGCTTTTCCATGTGGCACTAAAACAAAACACATCTTGCCCTTGCTCCCAGATAAAATGCAGGCGGTGCAGAAGCCGAGGCTGCCTGGGTGCTGTGCAGTTGCTCTGCGAAGCCGGGCTCCTCTCGAGCTGCCTGTGTCGGCCTCCTCTCCAAACACTGCTGCTTCTCATTGATGTGGTTGTTTCTCTCGGGGGTCTGGGAGCTGCTCTCTCTGTTGCAGGAGGAAATACACCTTTCTACCACGCTGCCCCTGCCCCACAATCTCTCATTTTGGAACCATGCTGGGTTTGAGTCCTGTCTCTGCCACAGATTGTCTCTGTGACCTCAGGCAAGTCGCTTGACCTTCCCATGTTTCCTCTCCCCTCTGTAACACAGGAAGAATAATCCTTCCTTTCTCAGCTTGTCTAGCTAGATTGTTCTCTGTATGAAACAGGGACTGTTTCTTTCTTTATATTTGTACAGAGCCTGACACAGCGAGGCCTTGATCTCAGCTGGGCTTCCTGTGCACTGCCGTATGCAGAGAGCAACTAACAGTGCTGGTCTGTCTCATGGGAACCCAGGTTTATCACCTGTTCCTAAATCTACTCGTCCGGTCAGGAGAATGAGAGTGTGGAAAACACAGCTTCTTCTGGAGGAATGAGTCACGGCACAACTTTTTCGGCCCTTCACTGGAGGTATCAAATGGAACTGGGTGGAGATTTTCCCATCAAAATGGACGGGGGATAGAGAAAAAGTCATTTTCATGTCAAGCAAAGCACTTCCCCAAAGTTTCAAGGCACTTTTGATGGAAAAGGAAGCATTTTGCTAACAGTGGCACAACCTGCTTCCGCAGTTTCAGCCTGTGCTTTGCCTGGAAACACCTTTCAGAGTGAAATTCACTGTTTTGATATTCAGGAGGGAGAATTAGTAGAGTGAAAGGTCCGTCAATATGGGAATGAAATCCTGATTCTGATGGTGTTGTGATGGACCCAAACCAAAGTGGGGAGTTCATGGACTTTCATTTCATGGGAAATATCAGCGGGGTTTTGCTTTAGTTCTGTTTTCAGTATTTAAAGAAAAAATGGCAATAGCTGAATTTCCCACAACACTGGGAACTATCAGAGCACCTAGGACTTGGTGAGACTTGGTAGCTGATCTACGTGGCTGTGGCCCCAGTAGTCTTGCCCCCAGTAGTTTTGTGGCAGGTGAAGGCATGGTGCTGTCTGGGACAGAGGAGCTCGATTTATTTTTCCAACCGTCTTCCAATTAGGGATATTAATTGGCCTCCAGTGGAACCTAGAGACCAGAACCTCGCTGCGCTAGGCGCTGCACACAGGAAGAGATAGGTCATGCCCTGCAGAGCTTGAACCTGGCACAGATCAGATGGGGAGCAGAGAGGCGAATCCCTTGCCCACGATCAGTCAGTAAGTCAATGGCAGAGCTAGAAACCGTTCCCAGGACTTTGGGCCCGTATCTGATACCCTATTCAGGACCCTCGCAGGCCCTGGGAAGGACCTTTAGAGATGCAGAGGCAGCTTGTTGAGACAGACGTGGCCAGCCCCTGGTTCTGGGCTGGGAAGGCGGCTGCTTGTACCTAGTTCATTGGGGTGGTGTGAGGATGGATGGGACCTGCAACCCATGGGGTGAAAGCTGGTGCTTTGTCCTGCTCAGGCCGGCCCCTCCCTCTGCCTGATTTTCAATGGGTGGGAATTGTCTCCCCTTTATAGGCATAGCCCCCGTCTCCCTGGCTTGCACAGCACTGGGAGGTGCCTCCACGGCCTCTGTTTGATGCCCTCCCAGATGCTTCAGACCATTTCTAGCTGCCTCTGAAAAGCAGCTGGGCAGGGGGAGGGGAGCAAGCCCAGACCCACACCCATGCTTCAATTCCCTCTACAAGGCTGTCTTGGCTCCCCTCTTCCTAGCCAAGCTCCATCGGCAGCAGCTTCATGACAGAGCCTGGCGCTGCCTCCAGTTCAGAGCCAGGGCTGGGGCGAGCAAGGGATGGGGAGGGGAGAGTTTGCTCTGCTGTGAATTCCCGCAGACTGGAGCACGATTTTCTGCTTGGCTTCCCTAGTTGCTCCCCAGAGTGGAGCAGGTGGCACTCAGCTGTCGGGAGCAGAGCGGCATGCAGCAGGCTGCTCGCGTTTGGGGTGGGGTAACTCCTCGCGCATGCAGACGCAGGTCCTCCTGGCGCGATGGGTCACCCATCCTCATCCTCCCCCAACCCCTCCTGGTAACTTCTTTGGCTTCTCTCTAAGCTTTGTGTTCACGCTGCTGTCCCTGGTTCCCTGCCAGACAGCGGTGAGCCAGGGAGATCAGATCTGCCATGTGGAATGCTGCCTCTGTTCTTGTGGCTTTGCTGCTGTTATAGGGGCATAGGAGTGCTTCCAATCCCCCCATGTCCTCTAAGGAGCACACAATGCAGTCCTGGGCACAGCCAGTGCAGCTCGCCGGTGGTTGCTGAAGGCCTGTGGATGAACACAAGCTGTCGCCAGTGCTTCCCAGTTGTACCTGGCTCCAGGCACTGGAGTGATCAAATTGTGACCAGAGCTTGTGGGCTTGACATGTGGAGAAACAGCTCTGGTTTGGTTGTAGCACTAGCTAGAAAGGGGAGCAGGGAGTGACTTCTGAATAGCCCCTGGGTTCCCAGAACCTGGTTGGAGCTGAGGCTGGTTTTGGGGGAGCCTTGGGCCGTACTCGTCTGTGTCTGAGGATCGCCAGGGCAGTGCTGTGCTCCTCAGACGTGAGGCTTCTCGCTGTCAGGGGCTCTCTCTGCCAGTTGCTTTGGGAAGGGAGATTGTGTGAGAAGCCCCAGAGGCAGAGACAGGGAGGACAGGCCCTGATAGTGCCCTCAGCCAGGTCGGGATGGATTTGGGTGACAGGGCAATGTGCCTGGTAACCTGGGTCCATGGGGCAGGGGGTGCAGAGGTGAGCAGTTCCATGCAGGCCTTGCTGCTCCACGCCATGGGGCAGCCCCACTGCATGCATCCCTACATCGGTCCAGCCACACATGACTAAGAGAAGAGGAGCTTGGAAGGGCCAAGCCAGGCCTTGGTGCCTGTCCTCCTGCAGATTTGCAGCCGGCTTGGTCTGCCTGGCTGCCTGCCGCTCTGGCTGTGACCCCAGTCACCCCTCGACTGCATCTGGCTGCTAATGGGGAGCATTGTGTGGGCTCCTACAGAAGCCTATCTGCATGGGGGGGAAGTGGATGTTCTGTGGCACAGAGCCACTGCCAAGCCAGGTTGGAGACCTGGGTGAGTGACTAGCACCAAGCTCTTCATTACCGAATTCGCCGGCCTTTTGGTCTGTTTGCTGATTATCCCCAAATGGACGTGGACCAGATCTTCCTACGAGCTCAGCCCTTCTCATGAACAGCGTTGGAAAATTCCCCCCCATCCCTGCAAGGGGGAGCAATGGGAGCTACTAAGTTCTTCCAAAAACCCGCCTGCGTCATGCTGATGGCTGCATCCCTCCATGGGGGGTGCCCCTCATGTGTCTTAGCCCCTGAGCCATCATCGCAGTATCATCTCTTCCAGTCTCCTCCCTCTGGCTTACATTTCCGTGAATAAAGGCAATCTCCACCATCACGTGGGGCAGCCCTTGCCTATCTCTTCTTTCGTCAACCCCATGCTTCAGGGCTCAGCTGGCCACAAAGTGACTGAGGGATCAGGCACCACTTTCCCCTATTCCATAATTGCTCATAAAGCGGTTTCGGGAGCAGCAGATGCTGGAGACAGGATATTGGATTTGAGTCAGCCTTTATCGGTGTGGGCAGCGCAGGGCTCATCTGTTAATGGAGAGACTTCACTGGCTGTGTAATCAGGTTGTAGTTAAGCAGCAGCCCTGCTGGGAGAACTTAACTCACGAGAGAGAGTCCAGTAACAATAAAGCACACCTGGAGCACTCCGTAATGGCCATGGTCAGCCCAGATGTGGGAGGTGACCTTGTGTTTTGTGGCTGGCAGCCAGGGCTGCCTTGTTTTTAGAGGATCACCTGGGCTGCCAGGCTAAAGTCCCTGATAACAGTGAGCTAGCTGCAGCACTCCACTTCCTGTCACTCCTAAAGCAGTCACCAGAGGCTGATCTCCCTTCCTTCAAGCATTCATGACTTCCTCCTTCATTAAATCAAGGGTAATTTTTCTATGGACTTGAACAGGCTTCAGATCAAACCCTCGTTTTTCCTAACTTCACAGCGGAGATGCGGAGTTGGGAGGGTGTCAGGTACGTTCGTGCAGGCAGCTCTATATCACTTATTGCTGGTCAAAGAATAGCTACTGGGAAGCAGTGCCTGGGTGTTGGGTCAGGACCTACCAATTTTCAGTGCAATGCAAGGCGCACAAAATAATAGAGCAATTCAAAGTGGGGTCTTTCAGGTATCACAGCCCACTCACAAACTGTCCTTAAAAGAACAGTAAACCTGCTTTCTCTGAGTCTGCTGGGACTTAATAACTAGCATCTGGTCTCTCTAACCCAAATGAGAGCCTTGGACCTGGTCTGCTCGCAGACTTTGTGCTGATGGAGCCATTTCATTTAAGGCTGTGATTTTTTTTCCCCCACCTCTGGAATTATACTCCTACAACCCCTAAGGGTAGATGCGGTTATACCAGAATAAAGATTCCTTATACTGGTTTAGTTTATTGCCCTTCCCATAGAGGAGGGGAACCTGTTAACGCTCTTCTGTACCAGCATAACTGAGGGGAAGTGGCAGAGGGGGTAAGGCAATCCAGGGGGGGTGAGTTTGAGCCTTGGGCTGGACTTGTGCTATAAGCTGTCCCCGCTCAACTACCCTGGGTCCCTGGTCACTCCCTGGCCACTGGTCATTCTAGCTGGAGGATGTCAAAGGCAACTGGGGTAATGGTGACATCACGCCCTTGTGTGTGCTGTTGGCTGCAGAAACTGGTGTGCTAGTGTGATGGGCTATTGAGGCTCAGGCAGCCCATCATACCAGTATAGCTACATTCATGCAAGGGGGGTTGTATTGCTTAATCTGTGCTGGAAGGTGAAAGTGGAACAGGTTTTGTGCGCAGTCACACCCTTAGATGGGTTTCACTTAAAGCTCCTGGGAATCAATTCTGAACCTGAAGGGCTGTGGCCAACCAGGCTACAAATAAACAGAACTGCACAGCTCCCCTGTTTACTCCAGGATCGGATTTGGCCCCAAATATCTAAACCCAAGTAAGGCCAGTTGACAACAGCTCAGGCTTTGTTGCTGATCAGTTGAAAGCCCAGCTGTTTGTCTCAGACCGAGAGCTGCTGTGGATTGTTTGCAGCCATGGGAGGTTGTGGGCGAACCAACCGCTCTGGTATGTGAAAAATAAAGTCTGTGGGTACTACCAAAATCCAGAGCTTTTCGAGACGGCGTATTGAAAGTCCTTCCCAAAAGCTCCCCTTCTCCTCATCCTTTGTGTTTAATTCTGAGTCTTTCCAAGGAGCGGGGTATAATTTTCTGTAAAAACGTCATTGGACACCCTCTGAGACAAACCCACAGAGAAACCCTGGCATGATTGACTGCGTTGTGCTAGCTGTATAGCTATATACTGGACTCAAGTGACTTAAAAGAGGGAAAAAGCAAAAAAATATTGTCAAAGGGGAGTTCTGGTTCAGGGATAGGAATGTCGATATTTGGTTTCTCCAGACGTCCTGGGATGTCTCTGTTGTCACGCCCCAGCCCTTCTGTGTGCTTTTAATTGAGCAGATTTGCATTGTTGCTGACCACAAATGTTCTAAAACTCATAAGATTGGCTGAAAAGTCATGTTCCAATTTCTTTAAAAAAATCAGCGTTAGTTCCTTTGATTGGCCTCACTGTAGCAGGAGGCTCAGGTTTTGTGTTCTTCAGATCCAGCTCACGCACAGGAGCAGAAGCTGCTGCTTTTTTTTCCCTTCCTAAATGGACACTGAGATTTTTCACCTAAATCACATGACTCCAGGCCCTGGAGCTCTAAGGAAGGCATCAGCTGTTCTGAGAGTTTACAGTAAAATCAGGAGAGCTGGCAACATTGGGCTGGGCTGAAAGTGGATGGAGAGACCTCAGGCTAAGGATATCAGTTGCCGGATTTGCAAAGTACTTAAGCATGCATTTAATTTATAATCCTGTGAATGGTCCAGCTGAAGTCACAGGGCTCCTCATTGCTCTTGAGTGTTTTGCAGCTTCTCAGTCCAACTCCTGTTAGCAGGTTTGGTTTCAGTGTCTTTTGGGCATGGCATGTTGGATGTGGCTTCTTGCTTGCAGCAAAGTGTCTTTCCCAGGTGGTCCAGGAGACCCTGTGTGAAATCTCTGCCTGTCTGTGCATGACCCCCTTGCTGTTTAGTGCAGGGCCTGGCAGGAGGGGAACATGCCTGGAAAGAGGGAAGGGAGTTAAGGAGCAAACCTCCTGTCTCGGCAGGGGATGATCCTCCAGAGCCCACCACCTTCATGATGGATGTTCCTCACTGAGGGGCCTCAGGTCAGTTCTGAGCCCCATGGACATCAGAGCCTCTGCTTGTAGGGGGACCTCCACACCCAAGGGCACCCAAGGGTGCATTGTCATCATCTTCCTCCTCATTGTGGTTGCCTTTGTTGGGGACCAGGATCCATTGCGCTGGAACAAAAAGGGACAGTCAACACCTGTCTCACTGGCTTGATGAATATTTGTGCTCTGCATTGACCATGGGAAACGCTGAGCAGCAGCATCCTCTTTCGGCCTGTGCTTCCCTATAGTTGTTGGCCAGTGCAAACCGAGAGCCAAACGCCAGCGGGACATCTCGGTGACCGAGCACTCACGCTGCTGCTACAGATAAGAGCTCAACTGGCTTGTTGGGCTCTCTCTCTCCCTCCTTGGACTGACAATACCACGTGGGAGATGGGGTTAAACTTTAACCCCTGGGAACTTCAATGAGTCTCAGTTCCCTCTCACCGAACCTCCTGCTTGCAGATTAATAGATGAGCAAAGGGAAGAAGTCCTCTGAAAGCGGGGCAGAAAATGCTCATTTCACGGCTCTGCCGTGACCCTGACAAATTGCCAGGAAATTCTAAGTCAGAAAATCCTTTCTATATGTATTGGAGACTTTTTTTTTTTTTTTAAGGAGGAAAATATTATTCTCATTTTTGGAATCTGGTTCCAGCCTCTTCAGCTCCTGGGCTGGGCTCTCCTCAGCCGAACGTCAGCCCTATGTCACCTTTTTAGTAGTCTGTTGGGAAGAGAGGGGTGTTTCAATGGAAAGACAGGCGGGTGCTTAGCTAATGCTCCAAGCATGGCCGGAGCAAAGGAGGAGGCAGGTGTTTGCAGCACTGCGGAGATGGGAGGACAGACAGCCTATGGAAACTGGAGGTGCATCCTAAGTCGGGCGCAGGGAAGCTCAAAAGCTTGTAACCAGTATGTTGCAGCCTCGCCATAGGGAGCCTGGAAGACCTGAGGGCAGCAGTAGAGTCCCTACTCCCATCTTCAAGGTGGTGAGCCTGGGAGCCATAGCACGGCCGGTGGTCCAACAGTCCACCATGAATCCAGGCTGGCTTCCATGAGAGCCCTGCCTTTGGCTTGCCCAAAGGTCCTCACACCTGAGATGTTCTGGACAGGGAGTCTGTTTTGCCAGCCTATTTCTGCCCAGTTCCAGTGCCCGGACCCCGCGCTGGCCCTCTGCACAGTAGTGGACTTCACCCCTTGTGCTTGGCTTTTGAAAATTGCCCTTGTACATGGCATTCTGCTGCCTGGACATTGGATGTGCCACCTGAGTCGCCTGGTGAAACAGGAGCAGGGACTGTGCCAGGCCATGCTGGGCACCTGCTGGGATGGCAGGCATGAGGGAGGGGCGCAGGTCTTGCTTTTTCCTTTTTGCAAGGTCCCTGAAGGCCTGATCCAAAGCCCACTGGAGTTGATGGGAGCCTTTCCGCTATGCCCAGCGGGCTTTCGATCCATCCCACGCTGCTTGGGCCAGGTTGGAAACATCCAGGTAAATGCTAGAGGCTGCTGCAGATGCGGTCTGGAGGGTGATTGGACCACACGCCAGGGTAGCCACGATTCATGTAGAGCTTGAACAGTCTTTCATGTGGCTTTGCCTCTGCCTTTGATCTTCCTCTGCTGCCTACGCACGAGCCCTCACTGGCTCGCCAGCCTCTGGAGACGGATGGCAGCTCTTATACTAAGTGAGGCGCAGCCAACTAGGCCAATTTTTGCCTCCACTCTGAGTTTGCCTGGCAAAGGCACCAAGACAGCCAGAAAGCCACTCGGTCCCCACTTCAGTCTGTGCACTGGTCAAGACCCAGGCATCACACAGGCATCCTGCATAACCGGACTGCTCCAAAACCACTGGCTTGAGGAGAGAGCAGGCGTCCTTCGTCATGGTAGAACATGCCGTCCTCCCTGCTATGTGGTGGCTAGGGTGGTTTGCTCAATTCTCCATCCACCCAGGCTACAAACATGTTTCAGATTAGTATCCAGGTTATGCCTGCTCATGTGAACCACCTGAGTTGGGCTTGCTCGCTGTTTCAGAGCTGTTCAGCTAGAACTGGCTGCAGAAATATTTTCCCCATCCATAAAAAAAAAAAACAACCCAACCCTACCACCCTGAGCACTTTATTTTGTTATTTTTTCCTTCATATTCTTGGGATTATTGTCCAAAGACCCAAACTGATGATTTTTTTGTGTGTAATATTGGGAGTCTCTTTTTTCAGTTGCCAAAGGCCCCAAATTTTCAGCCGAAATGGAAACGGAGTCCATTGAAAATGTCCACATTGTTGCAAAGCCACTTTCAATTTAAAAATATGTCTTGACTGAAAAGCAGCATGGTATTGGCGGAGAGGAGGGGTGGAGTGTGTTGGGGGCAGAGGGGATAAATGACCTCTTGGAAATAGAAGTGATGGAGGGTTAATCTAGTGCCCATGTGTTGTGGGGGGGGCAATCCTGAGTGTGGGGCAGGCTGGGACTAGCCCTGCATTGCTGACTAATTGGCTTGGTTTGGACGGCTCGCTGCAGCATTGGCAATAGTGTGGCCAGAATATTGCTGCTGTCTTTGGTTCTGCTACTTGCTTGACTTTGATAAACCTCCCTAGTTCCCCTGGTTAGCGCTGTCTGGAGGCATTGGCCGTCACTGCCTGTAGACTGAGTTGTTTTTGGCAGGGAACTGGCTGGTTTGGGTGCCTGGGAAAGGGCTAGGAAGTCATCGTCTCTGGATTACTGTCTGAATGGAGTGCCTGGTGGTGGTGACTGAAAGCGTTCCCTTTAGAAGGCTGTTGGGTGTCTACATGTGGAGTGACTTTGGCAGGTCTCAGTCCAGTTCCTAGTGGACTGGTGTCCCTGTCCCTCTCCAGGGTCTCAACAGACAGTCTGCATTGGTCATGGGGATTGAAGTCCCCTCAGATACCTTCAGGGCATCCTTCCAGACCACTGTTGACCCACACAGGGCCAGCAGCACATGCAAAGGAGTCTTCCCCTGATGCCCTTGCAGTACGTGAGCCCTGCAGCAGCCCGGGTACGGAGCTAAGCCGGGCTGTGAGGCAGCACTGCAGTCTCCCGCTGTGGCCATGTTTCTGTGGGTTTCTTTGTTTAGGCCGCGCAGAAGTCTGGCCAAGCTGGGTCAGCCTAGCCCTCGGTGTGGTGACAGCAGGCCACCGATCAGCCGGCGGAAATCCTGCTGGTGCTGCACTAACCACAGCAAGCAAACTTGTGGGAAGCCGGGTCTGCTGCCCAGGGGGACAGCTTCGGCATTCCCACAGGAAACTGCTTCCCGGGCCTGGAGTGATGAGAAGCAGGGCTGGATGAGGAAGGAGCCCCTCCGTGCAGCTCTGTATGGACGGAGGTGCACATGTGCACACATGCACGCACGTGCACACTTTACCTGCAAGTTTGCCCACGCACGTCCCACTCTATCTTTCTCTTTTGCTTTTTACTCCTGTGTTGTTTCCTTTCTTTTCTTTCTCTCCCTTTTTTTTTCCCCCTTTCTCTCTCTCTTGCATCCCAGCCCATCCCACAGGACAGCACAGTCTATATTAAATTACCACTGGGGCAGGTTTTCCCACCCGCACGCCATTTCTTTGCTGTCCTGCTGGAACAGGAGAGTTTGTAGCGCCAGAAATTTGGGCCATGTCCTCAGGCTTCTTTGGTACCTTAAGGACATTGTGGCAGCTGGTCTTACCCCTCCCCTCCCCGCTTCCCTTGCCTTAGCGCAGCCTCTCCCTCTCCCCATTGCCCTTAAGGAGGTGTTAGAAGTTCAAGGTGGACCATTTCCAGAAAGGTGACATCACTGCTGCGCTGGGTCATCTATGGGGGCACATCTCCAAGCCTCCCCCTTCCCGAGCAGACCAGACACAGCTTGAACAGGGTGTGATACCGCTCCTCTTCAGTCCATGCTTTCCATTTTCCTTCTGGCTCTAGCAGGTGTTTGCCTCGCTTTTCTCCTAGCTGTTGATCCCGGGCTGGCTGGGTTTCTCTGGGCAGAGGCTGCGCTGAGGTTTTATTGCCTGGTATATGTGCGTTCAGAGTTTGGCACCCGCAGAATTATGGTTACTGTATTTCCAGTGCAGATGGTCGCCCGCCTCTTTGCTCAGCCCTGTCTGCTAATGTCAAGGTGCCTGGGGCTGTGGGCAGCTGGAGAAACAGGCTCTGGAGGGTGCAGCTCAGCCATTTCTAATGGAATAAGAGCTCTCAGTTGCATGGGGAACAGCACCTGTGCTGGGACATGGGACTCCCAAGGCCCATCCTTTTCTCATTGACAGTGGTAACTCAGGAGTGACTTTCTCTGAGGTGACCGGAGAGGCACAAGTATAAGCAAGCAGAGAATTAAGCCCCTTACACCATTAGAAATCATATCCACATGAAATTATCTGAATTATACTGTGTGATGCTGCCCCCTAGTCTTTCAGACTTGCTTTCAGCATCCGGTTTGGAGGCCTGGATGCAACAAGGTGTGTCGATGCAAAAAGGACAGGTCGGGGAAGAAAGGGGGGGGGGGGGGGTTGCACTTT
Source organism: Alligator mississippiensis (assembly GCF_030867095.1). NCBI lineage: Eukaryota > Metazoa > Chordata > Crocodylia > Alligatoridae > Alligator > Alligator mississippiensis. Next base: position 40,104,353 of record NC_081837.1, on the reverse strand, counting down.
GTCAGTGAGCAATATACATCAACCCTCATCAAAACAGAAACCGAGGTTGAGGAAGTAGAAGGATTGTGGGTTAGGCTACATGGGGGGCAAGGAGAAAGGGATTTGGTGGTAGGGGTCTGCTATAGACCCCCACACCAAGGGGAAGAAATAGATGCGGGGCTCCTGAGGCAACTCTCGGAGACCATAAAAGCTAAAGAGGCGGTAGTCATGGGGGACCTAAACTACCCAGACATCTGCTGGGAGACGCAGACAGCAAGGTCCCACTGCTCACGCAGGTTTCTAACTTGTGTACAGGACCTCCACCTGACACAGGAGGTGCATGGTCCCACTAGGGGGAATGCCATACTGGATCTGGTATTGGCGACGGGAGATGACATGATAGGGGACCTCCAGATCGGTAGCCATTTGGGAGACAGTGATCACCTTATATTAGAATTCAACATAAGACGGCGAGTGGGTAAGGTAACTAGTAGGGTGAAAGTGCTAGACTTTAGGAAAGCTGATCTCAATGCATTCAGGCGATTAGTCAAGGATGCACTGCAGAGTAGGAGTTTTGATGGGATGGGTGCCCAAGAAGGGTGGCTGTGCCTAAAGGAAACGATCCTTCGGGCACAAAGCAAGACGATCCCCGAGCGAGGCAAAAGAGGGAAAGGGGCCAGGAGGCTTCCATGGCTGACCAGAGAAATCCAGAGCAGCCTAAGGGCCAAAAGGGGAGCACATAAAAAGTGGAAACAGGGTGAGATCACTAAAGATGAATATACCTCCTCTGCTCGTGCTTGTAGGGAGGCAGTTAGGCGGGCCAAGGCTACCATGGAGCTGAGGATGGCAACCCAAGTAAAGGACAACAAGAAATGTTTTTTTAGATATATTGGGAGTAAAAGGAAGGCCCAGGGAGGAATAGGACCGCTGCTAAATGGGCAGAAACAATTGGTGACAGACAGGGGGGACAAGGCTGAACTCCTCAACGAGTTCTTTGCCTCAGTGTTCCTAAGTGAGGGGCACGACAAGTCTCTCACGGGGGTTGTAGAGAGGCAGCAGCAAGGCGCCAGACTGCCATGCGTAGACCCTGAGATGGTGCAGAGGCACTTGGAAGAACTGGATGCCTTTAAGTCAGCAGGCCCGGACGAGCTCCATCCGAGGGTGCTGAAGGCACTGGCCGACATCACTGCAGAGCCACTGGCAGGAATATTTGAACGCTCGTGGCGCACGGGCCAAATCCCAGAAGACTGGAAAAGGGCTAACGTGGTCCCCATTTTCAAAAAGGGGAGGAAGGAGGACCCGGGCAATTATAGGCCGGTCAGTCTCACCTCCATCCTTGGTAAAGTCTTTGAAAAAATTATCAAGGCTCACATTTGTGAGAGCCCGGCAGGGCAAATTATGCTGAGGGGAAACCAGCACGGGTTTGTGGCGGGCAGATCGTGCCTGACCAACCTAGTCTCTTTCTATGACCAGGTTACGAAACGCCTGGACACAGGAGGAGGGGTGGATGTCGTATACTTAGACTTCAGGAAGGCCTTCGATACGGTATCCCACCCCATACTGGTGAACAAGTTAAGAGGCTGTGATGTGGATGACTGCACGTTCCGGTGGGTGGCAAATTGGCTAGAGGGTCGCACCCAGAGAGTCGTGGTGGATGGGTCGGTCTCGACCTGGAAGGGTGTGGGCAGTGGGGTCCCGCAGGGCTCGGTCCTTGGACCGATACTCTTTAATGTCTTCATCAGCGACTTGGACGAGGGAGTCAAATGTACTCTGTCCAAGTTTGCAGATGACACAAAGCTATGGGGAGAAGTGGACACGCCGGAGGGCAGGGAACAGCTGCAGGCAGACCTGGATAGGTTGCACAAGTGGGCAGAAAACAACAGGATGCAGTTCAACAAGGAGAAATGCAAAGTGCTGCACCTAGGGAGGAAAAATGTCCAGCACACCTACAGCCTAGGGAATGACCTGCTGGGTGGCACAGAGGTGGAAAGGGATCTTGAAGTCCTAGTGGACTCCGAGATGAACATGAGCCGGCAGTGTGACGAAGCCATCAGAAAAGCCAATGGCACTTTATCGTGCATCAGCAGATGCATGACAAATAGGTCCAGGGAGGAGATACTTCCCCTCTATCGGGCATTGGTCAGACCGCAGTTGGAGTACTGCGTGCAATTCTGGGCGCCGCACTTCAAGAAGGATGCGGATAACCTGGAGAGGGTACAGAGAAGGGCAACTCGTATGGTCAAGGGCCTGCAGACCAAGCCCTACGAGGAGAGACTAGAGAAACTGGACCTTTTCAGCCTCCGCAAGAGAAGGTTGAGAGGCGACCTTGTGGCTGCCTGTAAGTTCATCACGGGGGCACAGAAGGGAATTGGTGAGGTTTTATTCACCAAGGCGCCCCCGGGGGTTACAAGAAACAATGGCCACAAGCTAGCAGAGAGCAGATTTAGATTGGACATTAGGAAGAACTTCTTCACAGTTCGAGTGGCCAAGGTCTGGAACGGGCTCCCAAGGGAGGTGGTGCTCTCCCCTACCCTGGGGGTCTTCAAGAGGAGGTTAGACGAGTATCTAGCTGGGGTCATCTAGACCCAGCACTCTTTCCTGCCTATGCAGGGGGTCGGACTTGATGATCTATTGAGGTCCCTTCCGACCCTAACATCTATGAAACTATGAAGCTATGAAAAGACTTAGGTGCCTAATCCCCTCTCTGCCTGATTTGTGCTCACAATTGTATGATTTTCTCTCCCTTTTTGGCTTAGAACAGACCGCTGCAACCTGCCTGTCTTCTGACATGCAGCATCTTGCATTTTTGTTTGCACTGACTCACTGCAAGGAGATTTTCATGATTTTTTTTTCCTTTGTGAGCCTGAAGCAACCCGAGGGAGCAAAACATGCCACGGAAAATGTGGATTTGGAGGGTAGAACCTACTGACCTTGCAATCAGGGAATCCCCCTCTTCAAGTTGGTTGTATTTCACCTGCCAGTGGTCCCACAGACACCTCTGGGGAGCAGTGTTGGGGTGAGGCAGCAGGGACAAGGTGCTGTCCAGGGAGAGGGTCTTTCATGTGACCATCTAAATGTCCAGTTCTTGGGGTGAGGTGCTGAGTGACCATCCTGTGGGCCACTGGCTCTCTGAGCTGTGAAAATGATGGCAGCTATAATACTGCACCCCCACCTGGGACAAGGATGTACAACTAGGATGGGCTTGCCCAGCAGCAGTGCATCATCGATAGGTAAGCAGCTCAGAGCATCATGTCATATCCTGAGTTAGGCTTTTCACCGTTGACCCTAGAGATGCCAGCAGGAGCAGGGGGATCTTGGAATCGCAGAAGGGAAATCTCTATTAGCCGTTACCTGTTTGAGTCTCAGGACCCTCGTGGAGAGTTCCTGATGCCATGCAGTACAGGGCACCTTTATGTCACTAAGCTGTAATACCCGGTCTGATTCTTCTCCTACACTTGAAACAAACATGATGGGGGGAAAATCCGATTCTTTCCCTTTAAAAACTGTATTAATTGGCCTCCACTCCTCTGTTCCCAGGATGGTTGTGGGTTTTGGGATAAAGAACAGCTCTATATCAGTGCAGCCTGAATGATCCCATGCCTCTTTCCCTTCGGAAGCCCCAAAACCTAGACTCCGAAGCAAAGAGAGCAGATGTTGAGCTGGCAGGCAGCTCCAGGGATCCGACCGTACCCTGGGCTCGTGTCCTGAAGCTTTGGGCTCATTCCACCCTCCTGTTTAACATCCACTTAGTTATTTATTTTTCTAGGAAGGGAAAAGGAGGTGAAATATCCTTCCTCAGAGCAGCATCATGTAGGCCTGGCAGGGACCTCGGGTGTCTATGCTGCTGAGAGCTGAGTTCCAGGAAACAAGATCTATCGGAGGCAAAGGGGAACCTGGCTCTATGTTCTCGAGCCCTGCGGTCACTGTGGTTTGAATGCTTTGGTTCAGGGCCAAGGAGCAGGAAGGCAGCTTGAATCTCTCTCTCTTTTTTTTTTTTTTTTGCTTTGCCTTTTTTTTCCACATCTGAATCCCAGAAAGTAACTTGCCGTTTTGAGGCTCCACATGGCAGGGTGCACGTGGCTCATCTTGTCTGGCATGTACTGGATCAGCCCATGCATACTCGTGCCTTGATTATTCTTTAGTAGTGTTCAGCATTTCAAATGCGCCCGTGCTTCCCAGCTCCACAGCAGCTGGGAGTTTTCAGGGCTCCCTGAAGGAGAGGAAGCCCCCGTTCTTGGTCCTGTAATGGAGATGGGGCAGCCTGTAGGTGTTTTGCAAAATCTCATCTGTGCTTAAGCATCAGGTCTTAAGTTCACAGGACTGCTTCCTCCCTGCCTTTCCCTTTGCAAACATTTTGAATGGCTTTGTGATACCACCAGAGGAGCACGAGGCCAGAGATCAATGGACCAGAACTACCGTGCCAGAGATTAAGCTTGCCTGGTGCAATAAGAGGATGTGTTGTTCAGCCCATTGCACCATTTGACCTTGACATCAGGGGAATGGGGTGACTGACAAGAGCAAGCTTGAATATGAGCATGGCCACCTCCACCACCTCCTGGGAGTCTGGGACCCTCCTGTATCACCTTTAGGCCTTCATAGTCCTGCTCCTAAAAAATGACCTGACCAGACTGAGCCAGGGAGAGGTTCAGCCCCATTTTTCTTTGGTATTTCTGCCCTGCCTCATATGCAAAAAGGTTCTACTTTAGGTGATCAGGACTATCTTTTTCAGTAGTGCCGTGACCCTGGAATCAGACAGGCGGCTGAAACTCAGCGTCTGTGGTAGCTTAACACCGGTACAAGTTTGCACAGTCTTGAAGGGGCTGTAGCTGTCTTTCTGCAGCAGTAAGAGTCAGCACTAGAAGCAGAAGCTGAATTTGCTATCTTTGCTGTTCTTTTCTCCTCCTTTATCTTGTTTTGTCCTCAAGGAAACCTGATTGGACTTCAGCAGCAAGATCAACAACCATGGCTCCAGTCCTTCTCCACTCACCCTTCCCCTCTTCGGCAGAAAGGACACGTAGTACCATTGTCAAGCCTATCTAAAAATTCAGCCTCAGGGATGAGAGGTGGGAAGGGTTCTTCACAAAAGGCTCTCTAAAGCGGATGGGAGTGGGCCTAAGGCGCACGGTTCAGATAGAAGCCTTCCTTCACGCTCTGCATTTCAAACCCTTTAGCTGCTTTTATTTTTGTCTTTTCTGGTCTCTTTAAAAGGTTAACACACTTTGTGAACGGTGACTGTTGGCCATGGGACTCAGCTGGCTGAGGTTGCTAGTCTGAACCACGCACCTTGCTTCAAGGTCTATATTGTTTAAGTTAATGCAATGCGTTCTTGTGTTTCAGGTGTTCAGCAGGTCCAAAAACCTGCATCAGCACAAGGTCTCGACGGGGTTGGGGTGTTGGTTCTGATGGTCCTTCTTGCTCTCTCCCGTAGGTGCTCGGCGGGCCAGCATGCCTTTCTTCCTAACGCCTGAGCCCCGCAGGAAGTAGCGGCCAGTCCCTGGCACTTGTTCCCGGAGCGATGTCTGCTACCAGGGGAAATGGAGAGCACTGGAAGTCCTTGGAGTCTGTGGGGATCAGCCGGAAGGAGCTGGCGCTGGCCGAGGCCCTGCAAATGGAGTATGATGCCCTGTCCCGCCTGAGGCAGGACAAGGAGGAGAGCCAGGCCAAGCAAAACACTGACCGGCCCCTCATTTCCTGGGACGATCCAGATCTGGATTACAACAAGCCGTCCGTCAGGAATGACTGCAACAGCATCAAGATCATGCGAGGTCTTTCCGGCTCGGACCCCACCCTCAATTACAACTCCCTTGCAGTCCAGGGGAGCTCGAGACCTCTGGGCACCCACAATACTACCTCATCCAGCCCACTGCCTGAGCCAGAAAGCCAGCCTTGGCTGAAGGGGCCTCTCTCCAGCGACTACCTATATATCTTTGAAAGCTCGGGAGGAGACTTCCTCCCCGAGCCGCTCAATGGGACCTCGCGCCACGATGGCAGTGGCAGCTCCCCCAAGAAGCTCTCTCCTCCTCCGCTGCCTCCTCGTATCTCCATCTGGAGCTCTTCGGAGGTGAACCACTCCTCTTTTAAGGGCTCCCCACCATCCTACAAAGGGTCCCAGCCCAACGACATCAATATGTTCTCCTCGGCCCATGAGGAGGCTGACCGGAAGCTGCTGGGCCGCAGGATCTCGGAGGAAGACCCGTATGGCCTGGTGGACTATGACGGCATCAATGATGCCATCACCTGCCTCAATCTGAAGTCTACCTATGATGCAGCGCTGCTGAGGGAGGCGACCTGGGGCTGGAAGGAAGGCAGGAGCTTCTTTGAGAAGGAGACCACTGGGAAGCCAGTGGCACGGAGCAAGACCATGCCGCCCCAAGTCCCACCCAGGACCTACGTCTCCAGGTTCGGCAACCGGAAGAACGTGACGCCCAACAAGAACCGCAGGATCTCGGTGGATCCGGTAAGAAGCTTTCTTTTTTTTCTCCACCCCCATCAGGGGCTGGGGATGAGAGGAGTGGGTGATGTACCCTACCATCACCACGCCCAGGTGGCTTCTTCTCATCCTCAACCACTCTCCCCCTGAGCTGGACCCTCCAGGGCTCAGTTGAGAAGGGGTTGCCCCTATTCTAGGAGCTCTGCTCCATATCCTCACCCGACCCATAGCTAGCTCACCAGGGGGATGGACCATGCTTGCACTACACGAGAAAGGGATCAGTAGAAGAATCGGGCAGAGCTGTTGGGCACAGAGCAGGATGGGAGGAGGGGGTGGCGGGGCTCTATAGTGCTCCATTGGGAGGGGAGGTGGCACTGGCTCCAAAATGCAGAGTTCATGAGTGTTTGTAAAACAATGCTGTGTAAAGCCGCTGCGCTGAGCGTGAGACCCGGCTAGCTGGCAGACAGCTGGGTTATGTGGGGGTAGTGATGATGGGGGAGAGGCAGGGAAGCAACAGGTGCTGGATAAACCAAGATGTGGGTTTGCACTGAGGCAAGTGCCTGACATGTAGGCCTAGAGATATATATATGTGTGTGTGTGTGTGTGTGTGTGTGTGTGTGTGTGTGTGTGTGTGTGTGTGTGTGTGCACGCGCGCGCGTGCATCTCCTTTCTCCCATTGACAGCTGGGGAATCGTGATTGCTCCGGACGGTTTGCTGGGTTTCCTTTGCTCCCCAGTGCACCGTCACGTGTCTCTCTGTTAGGGGCATCTGTGCCCTGACTTAGTCACCACCCCCTGGGGGCTTTAATAGGATCACTTTCCTGAAGGCACCACTACCCCAGGGGTGTTGGATCACCAGGCCATGGCCCTAACCCTTCGGGAGGGGAGCATCAGCCATGCCAGAGGCAGCAGGGGAAGAGGGGGGAAGAAATGCAAATCCTGTCCCAGCTCAGTCAGCAGCTGGTTGTGATCTTGCTGCAAAATGAGCAGCCTGCACACCAGAGACCTCGTGCTCGCTCCTCTCTCTTCTCATTGTCTCTCCCTTCCTTTTGGGCTCCACCCCAGGCCTGGCTGTGCTTCTTGGGGGGGCAATCGCAGCCACCAAGTGCTTAAGTTGAGCGCTTAACTGAGACAAGGTCTTAAGGCTGCCTGTCCTCCAATTTGCCTTTGTGCGGAAGCTCTCCTGTTCGCTCACCTCTCTGCAGCAGCTGTTGCTGGCATGGCACTGTAATGCTGGGAAGTGTCTCTGGTGCTTGCAGCAGTTCAGAGCATGGAGGAGCCTCCAGCACAGTGCTACACGAATGTAATTTGAGGTCTGCTGGCCTAGGGACACACACAAGTTCTGAGATCTCTTCTCTATCAGGCCACCTCCACCGCCAAATGAGCTAATAGTAACGAACCTTTCCCTCTCTGGGGCTCCGTACATTGGGATCTTTATTCTAGCAAAAAGGGCCAGGGCACCTTTACCTGCTGTGGCCTGTCAGTTCAGAACTGCGCTCTCCTGCCTCTGCCTGTGGTCGCTGGGACTCAGACCTGCAATGCCTTTTAAAACCTGCCCAAACTCGGTTCTTATTGATCAGCTCTGACTGCACAACACTCAAACCTCCAAGCGAGCTTTGAGCCCTGTGCTAAGCGAGCTTTGAGGGCACTCAAAGTGAGGCCTGCGCTAAGTCTGATGAGCCCCCGCTCCCCAGCCCGTTGTGACACACGAGCTTCCTCAAACACCGGCTCAAGAGTGTGCAACGGCATGTGCTATTTATAAGGACCAGGCTAAGGTCCAAGCTAAAGGTGGTGTCCAGCAATAGCTTTCCCAGCTCAGGACTGAAGCTGCATTTCCAGCCCCGACGGTTGTCTCTGGCTCCTCCCGGCAACAATGCCAAGAGCTTGTGAAACATCACAAGATCCTCCGGAAAGAGCTGTGAGTCTCCTTCTGAAGAGCAGCGTGAGCTTTCCTGTTAGGAGTGTAATATCCTTTTGCAGCCAAGTTTGCGAGTTTTTCTTCTGCGACACCCCCCTTAGAAAAGCTATTTTGAGCCATGTTGCAGCACTGTCCTGGCTGAACTCCTGCTTGGAGGAGAGGTACAGAGTCCCCCCCGCCGGTGGGGAGCTGCCACCCCCACCCCAGCACATGGCACTGACAGCTCCTCGGGAAGCGCGTGCGTGCAGGCGTGCGTGGGGAGGAAGCCCTCTTGGATCTGATGGAGGTGCTCGTGCCTCCAGGAGGAGAAGGATCTAGAGACAAGTGAGGTCGAATTCCCAGCTCAGCCCTGCCGGACCCCTCTCCCCGGTCAGCGGAAGATGCAGCCGGGGGCCTCCAGCAAGGGTTACGTAAGTCACTCTTTCCTCGGTGCCAGCAACTAATTAGAAAGAAGCATTAAAATTGTCCTTAGCGGCTGCTGTGTTCTCTCCCTTTTTGCCTCTGCTGTTTGCTATTCTGTGGGTTAATTGGGCTGACAGTGGGAGCATTGTGTGCTCAGAAAGAGTGATTGAGGCTCTGAGACCCCCCCCCCCTTGCACACCCACTCTCTCTCTCTCACACACACACACTCTGAGCCTGGCGCTCCGAGGGCTGCTGCGTGGCACTCAGGAAAGAGGGGATGGGGGACAGGAGAATGGTGGCTGGGAGCGAAACCCAGCAGGGTGCTCATTTTGATTCTTCCGTAGAAACTCAGAAATGGCGGCATCTCTGCCTTGCTCTCGGTGGGCTTCTATTTCCATGGAGCCGTGTGGGCCAGGGGGAAGGGCTGTGTCTCAGATGTTCACAGATTCGGGGTCTGTTTCCGGCACTGACTTGTTGTCTGACCTTGGGCAAGGCCTCTCTTCCTCCATTGTTTGTCCTCCCTGCGTAAGCGGTGAAGGACACTTTCCACTTTGTATATATGCAGGTCCTAGCACCCTGGGGCCCTGATTGCAGCTGGGGCCTCCAAGCACTTCTGGAATATAATTAGGACTAGCGCGTGGTTGAATAGTCTCTGCGAGGGAAGGGGTGGATGCCTCGTGGCTGGGGCCTTGTAGAAGGGGCTTGCCAGCATGCTGGAAAATGAACCGCAAGAAATGGTCTGCTGTAGACCAGCTGGGACCTGCTAATGCTTCTCCAGCTCTGCTGCCGCTGTCTCTGAGTCTCCCTCCTTTCTGTCTTCATGTCCCCTCGGGGGTGGAAAGAACTGCCTACAGCTGCTCCCGGCAGCTGTAGGCGTTGCATTGGTGCGGAGGCTGGGCTGCACTGCCTGGTTTGCATAGCTGGACTCTGAAGCCAAGCCCAAAGCAGATTCTCAGGTGTGTGGGGCAGGGCTTGATGACCCTGGGGAGGGTAGAGGTAACTGCCTTTCTGCCAAGTATCCTGCCCTTCCCCTTGCCATGGTGGACAAACCCACCCCTGCAGCTGCAGACAGCATGGTCTCAACCCTGTTTCAGTGGTAGCAGATAGTATTTCAGCTCATTAGCTGGGATTGCTGGGGCGCCCAGCAGCTGAGCACCCCCCTGGGAACCCTGTGAGATTCCTCAGCTGCTGCCTGCAAGCAGCTCCCCCCTAGTGATGCAGAGGGATTTTCAAGGGGCTGAGGATCTGCTCCCCCGGGTGTGATCTATATAAAGAACATTACTAGCCGTAGAAGAAGCTGGGGGAGATACTCCATGTGCTGCTTAGTAATCACATCCTGAATTCCCTAACGCCCTCCAGCTGAGCGTCCCAGAGCTCATTGGTGGAGAAGGGCCTGTGGCTGAGCTAAAGAACTGGGATTCCTGAGCTTAGCTGTGCCACTGACTCACTAGCAGGGCCATCTCAGCCAAGTCTTGTAGGTTTGAGCTCCCAAGTGTCTGCCCTCTTGGGGTGTCTTTGTCTTTGGAGGCAGCTTAGAAGTTTCTTCCTGACCCCTTGAGTTAAGGGATGAAGCATGCGGGTCAGAAGATGCCCATTCTCCTCAGCAGTGTTGGATCAGACGCGTGCCCTTCTCATCCTTTCTTTTTATGCCGTTGTAGTCTTTGGTCTTTAGCATTATCTTGCAGCAGTGAATTCCACAACTAGCTGCTATGAGAGCAGGTAGAGAAACACGGCCCATTTTGCATGGAAAACGTGGAACAATTTTCATTTCATTCACAAATTCTGCAGCTTTTGTTTTTCTCCCAATAAAACAAAAACTGAACCCTTTTCTGTTTTTCACCTCCCTCCTTCTCTGGTTTGTTTCCACTAGAAAACTTGGGGGAAGGGAAAGCAAAAGCAATTGATTCGGAGCCTTTCAAGCCTGTGGGAAATGCTCATTTTTTTCTTGGGGAAAAAAAAGTCTTTTGAGAGACATTTAAGTTGAAAGAGAATTTTCTTAGCTCTACCCACTGGCTCCTCATTGGCCTGCTGCTTTTTATTTTGTTAAGGGATTTCTCTTAATTTTCGCATGTAAGGGACATACTCAGTGGAACATGCCCCAGTAGCACTGGAGGTAACAGCACCCAGCTTGGGTCCAGCTGTCTCATAATGCCCCGGGAAAACAAGCAGAGTGGCACAGTGAGCTGTGATGCTATGAACTACGGGACACGCAGCTTGCTGTCTCTCTCACGTGAACTGTGGTTACCGGTGGGGATATGGGCTGTAGCACCAGTGTAGAATAAGACAGCTAATCCGGTGGTCATGCTCTACCATGCATGGTGGCTGTGTGGCATTCGCCCAGCCTAGGTTTAGAGTCCAGTGAAGAAATAGGGGGAAGTGGGACTGCTGTCTTGTCCCGTATGCGGTAGGGTTGTCTCCCATGGGGAGCTTTGCAGCTGCGGTGTGCAAGAGGGGCTGGAGTGGATGGTGTTGTAGACCCTTTGGGATAAATGTTGCCTCTGAACCCAGGGGGCTGGACTCGCTGGCATGGCAGTTTCTATCAGAGGCATTTCCCTGGAAATTGGTGCCATTGCACAGCATGGGGGCTTCAGTTTGTGAGAGCTTCATTGCTACTGTCTCTCCCTCTTTCTTTGCTAGGTCGCCTCCCGCCCGCACTCCTTGGCCAATGGCTATGAACTGTTTGAGGTCTCCGAGGAGAGGGATGAAGAGGTGGCTGCCTTCTGCCACATGCTGGATGTGTAAGTGCCCTGTCGGGATTGGAAAGCGCTCACACCACTTCTCCAGGGTTTCTCGTTGGCCAACCTGTGTGGTCGAACAGGGGCTTGAGGGTGTCTCAGTGCAGCAGTGGCTGGAACGGCCTGGGGATTTAATTACTGAGGTTTAATTAATGCAGACAATGAAAGAACTGTCCTTTGTTGTCTCCACTATTTGTGCAGCTTTGCGGCTATGCATCATCACCAGGGGAAAGAGTTATTCCCATGGAGCTAGCGGTGAGGAGACAAGCCCATTTCTCCTGGGCCTTGACTAGACTCTTTGGCTCAACCCAGTGCCAAGGAGCTCTGGGGAGGATGGGGGAGGCCATGTCTTGTTGGCATTTGAAGGTTATAAATAGAGGCATCCAGGGAGACAAAATAAAGATGCTCCTTTCAGCCCAGTGGCAGGATATCAAGCTGGGAGAGCTTCTCAGAGGGGCAGAGAGGGGAGACACTAAGGGTCTTGAGAGAGTCTGGGCTCTGCTCCATCACAAGCAATGTTGGGATGAGGTTGGGCAGGGTGGGGATTAGTCCACACAGGATGTTCTACATGTAAAGAGCGGCTTGCAGGGAGGCACAGAGGCTCATGGGGAAGTGGACACAACAGCGAAGGCAGCTGGTATCTGGGCTAGAGAGAGGATGGAGTCCAAGACAACACTCCTCTGTGAGCTTGAGTGCTGGGGAGGAGCGAGGTGCTGCCGTCAGGGGCAGGGGGCGGAGGGAGAGGATGAGGCTGGTGGCCAGGAGTTAAGAAGCTCAGGTGGGTTCCCTCAAGCTCTGTTTGGCAAGGAAACACCATGGAGCCAGGCTGAGGTGTGGAGGGAGACAGGAGGAGAGATAGATATGTGCTTCACTGGTGTTGGAGGCCATGTGAATGGATCAAATCACTTGGAGCTTGGGTGTAAAGACAGGAGGAGCCAGGGGCAAGGACAGAGTCTTTCTGACACTGTAGGGGTACAGCCCTTTGTGGGCTGGGTGCAGCTGGGCATCCCTGATTCCTCGTCCTTCCCCCTCTCATCCTTCCTGCAGCTTGAGGTCTGGTTACAGCATCAAGGACTACTCCCTCACCGGCTACGTCTGGAGTGCCGTCAACCTCAGCCCTGAGCACCTGGGCCATGGCATCAGCCTGAAGGTGACCGTGGTGTACGACAGCCTCCAGGAGCCACTCACCTTCACTTGTGACTGTAAGTCTCCTCTCGGGTGGTAAATGCCTGTGCTTTCCTCCCCCCGTATCTGCCTGTGAAACCAGCCTCCTTCGGGCCCTGAGAGATCCGCACGGCCTCAGGTCACCGTGACCATGCGAGTGGTGTCTTCTGCCTTGTTCCTGCCAGCTCCGCTCAGTGCATCAGTGGTTCCTCTCCTAGAAGATGGCTGCCACGTTATAAAGTGTAGCAAGTCTTGATCACTGATGCTCTGTGGTCTAATGCTCACTCTGCTGGTTTTGCTCCCTCCCTGCCCTGCAGGCTCCTCCACGGTGGATCTGCTCATCTACCAGACGTTGTGCTACACCCACGATGAGCTGCATGACATTGATGTGGATAACTTCGTGCTCAAGCTCTGCGGCCTGGAGGAGTTCTTGCAAAAGTGAGTTGCCTGAGTGGTGGCCAGCTGCTTGTACATGTGGCCCCAACCAGCCTGCCCTGACCTGGCAGGCCTGGGGCATCCAAGCCCCGCTGGGGTTGGGGGAGCTGGGGGTGCTGGAGAGAGAAGGACCCTGTGGTGTGCTGCAGTGGGAGAAGAGGAGGCCCTGAGTCTCCATCTTATCTTCTTTCTTGCATTCTTCTTTCTTTCTCCTTTGCACGTTCTCATGGACAGAGTCCTACTGCAGCCTCCAGCCCATCTACCCCCAGTGCTGTGCTGTGCCCAGGAGATGAGCTGTTTCCAGTAGTTTGGTCATTTCTCTTAATTTGCTCATGCCTCCAAACGGCCTGGCACCCAAGGGGTTTCTGTTGAAGGCATCAGTACTGACCAATAACTGGGTTAAGTGGACACAAGTTTGAACCCCACCTGGGCCACTCCATCTACTGCCTCCTGACATCAGAGAGAGAGGCACTGGGAAGCCCCAGTCTCCTGCTGCAGACTATAAGCAACCCCAAGCGACTCCATGTGCCTAGGAGCTTGGAGAGAGCTATGACTATGAAAGAGCACCCAAAATAAGCTCTTTAGAAAAATAATATAAGCAACAAAGCTACTTAGGGAAGTGGCTGAGGCAGACAGTCAAGTTGAACTTAATTTTCAGTGTCTGTTTTTAAGTGGCTGGGGAAAGCTGCCAGCTGGGGCCAGCTGATGGGAGGTAAGGTTTGGTGTATGGCCAGAGCTGGGGGAAAAAGTTGAAAAATATTTGGGTTTTGTTAAATTTTGTGCCTGTTTAGAAGGAGAGAATATCATTTCTATCATTTCTGTTCTTGCTTTTAGCTTGGAACAACCAGGAGTGTGTTGGTGCGTCCTTCCCACCCGTGGGAAACCAAAATGTGTTGCACAACATACATCTTTGTCTGTCTTGGGTGTAAAAGAGCAGTCTGTTTTCATTGCAGCTGGGGAATATCAGTCCAGTATTTTCTTGGCAAGTGGGACAGCGATAATGGGGCCAGGGGTAAAGGGGAGCAAACAAGAGACAAGGAGAAGAAAGTCACTGCCCCAAAGAGTCTGCAATCCTATCTTTTTCCTCTATTTGTTGTACAGCCCCTAGCACAAGAAGAGCCTGGTCCAGGACTGCAGCTCTCAGATGGTATTGCAGTACAAACACCGCTGAAAATCCTAGAGTGAAAGGTGCCAAGGAGCTAGGCCCCCTTTGCACCCACCGGACAGCTGGGATTGCAAGATTACCCATGCTGTCCTGTTGGCCCTGGTGGCACCAGACCGTGTGTTGGGGGAAACAGATTTAGGGTGGTCTCTGGCTCATTCTTGCAGCATTGCTTCTCCTGGAGCTACTAGTTCATGCCAGTAATGTGGAGACAGGCTCTGGGAACCAGTCCCCCTTACTGATTTTACAGAGGCCACAAAACTGTCTTCAGCCACTACCAAGCCATACTGGATTTCAAGCAGTGAATATGAGTGACAGGCTTCTGGCCTCAATACCAGCTCAGCTGTTCTCCCACATCTACTGTTTTTCCATCTATCATTTTGATAGGTGAGTCCACCCCAGTGCAGCTATTCAAATGCAATCTTGTGTTGGAAGCGAATAGACAAGCCTCTTCCTTGGCTGGTCATCAAGCAGTCAGGAGCTCTGTGTGCACTGTGGTACTAGCAAATGCAGAACATACAGGACCAATGGCATGCTTATGGGCCAGCTCCTGAGGTCATGTGGCTTGTCATTCATGACCAGTTGCAGGAGAGTTGCTGGTGAAGGTGGGGCTTTGATGATAGGCAGACAAGGATCTTTGGGTAAATCCAATATCTTTTATTAGACTAATTCAGATAGTTGGAAAACTTCTTAGCAAGCTTTTGGGCACAAACACCCTTCGTCAGGCTGAAGAAGCATCTCCAGATGTTCTGTGCCCTTCCTGGATTGAGTGGTAAAGCAGCAGGACTTTGACAATGCTTTTAGTTTTTGTCTCTTAAGATGTGTGGCCAGTAACAAAGACTGAGAATTTGAGTTGGCAGGTGAAAAGCTAAATACGACTGCGGCTTGGCTGTCAGTGAGCAGAGCTCGAAACTGCTTGGAGCCCTTTGCTGAGGTTGGTTTGGAACAAGGACGAGGCTCGGTCCACGGGGCTACGTTTCCCAGATAAGTTTTGGTTTTCCAGCACAGAAGGCCATAAAAGCTTGCTATGTCTCCGGGCTGTTTCCTGTTCCTAGGCAGCCCTGGCAGGGTGTACTGTAGCTTCAGCCACAGGCTGGCTTTCTCCACCATAACGGGAGGAAGAGCCTGTAGGTCGATAGTCTTGATATGTAAGCATCAGGCTTGGCAGCACTAGACAGCAAAACCAGAGGATCTAACCTCAGCCTTCCCAGGTGAAAGAATCACGCGCCATTCTGGTCCTCATCTGCTGTATATGGGCATTAATGACTGTCCAGTGTTTCTTGTAAGAGCAGGGACACTGCCTAATGCTTTGGTCCATACTTCCCTTCCTTGCTGCTTTGCATTGTTTTCAGCCCAGAGGTGGCTGGGAGAGGAAGCAATTTTCTGTGGGGAATCTTGCTGTAAAGCACTTGAGGAGGAAAGGGTCCAAATTCATAGCAGTAAAGCATACCTAGTGCATAGGCACAGATGGCATTTCCTGGTAATTATGTATAATGAGCCAGAGCCAGTGGCTGGAAAACAGTACTGAGGGTCTGGTCCCATTTCTTGAAGCCAGGGGGAGCTTTGCCCTTGACTTCGGTCACCACAGGATTAGGCTTGCAAGGGGTAGCTGGGACTCCTCTTGCGCAGGGGAATCTCTTGGGTGGCTTTATTGCAAGCCACTCCTCACCCACTGCATAAAGGGGCATGGCCAAGGCAAGCACAGCATGGAGCCAGAGCTCTGGGGTTTTGGCGGGGATGACACTCCAGCCCTTTAAAACCCCACCTTTCTCCACATCTGCATGGAGCCCACGTGGCATGGAAGAAGCAGTCCGAGACCTTCCGAACTCTTTGTATTATAGATGCACATAAGTGTTTCAGCCTCTGTGACCTATATAGCAGAGCTGCTGCTGCTGCAGACACCTAGCCAGAGGGTGAGCTGAGCCAGCCTGGAGGGGAAGGTTTCTGCAGGAGGAGAAGGGCAAGGACGTTCCAAGCGTGGAGCCCAGGGGATCCAGACAAGCTGCAAATTCTTCTCCAGGTTTGGGGGTTGGTTGTAGTGTTGCTGCCACCGTCAGCAGAAAAATGCCTGCCTTTTCTTTTACATGTAATCAACCATAACCAGAAACAGCCTCCCTCGGAAAAAGTAATTTATATCAGATGAGGAAATAATGCTCCAGACTTGTCATTGTAGGCACTTTCTCTTTCTCCTGTGGGGCTCAGGCTCTATGGTTACCAGGAGGGAAGGATTGAGATTTTCTCTTCCATGCAGCCGTGGTTGCAAACTGTTTGTCTGGGGGGCTGCAGAGAAGGGAAATGCCGCAAATGTTTCCCAAGCACATGGAGCATGTGGTAGCATCGTTGCTTTTCTGGAGGGAGGAGGATGGTCTGAGGATGAAGGAGTGCATTCAGGCTGTGGGAGAGCTGGCTTCCATTCCTGGTCTTTCTGGGCAACCCCCTTCATCTCTCTGGGCCTTATCTCTGAGAAACAGGTTCTCACCATTTCTTTCTTCCACCCTCTTATCTTGCCAGGGGAGAGACTTTCTCTTACTCTGTCCATGTGTGGGGACCTGCTCGTGGCTGAGCATCTAACTGCTACCGTCCATCAAAGACTGTCCCTGGTGCACTCCGATGGCCCTGCTCCCCATACCTCATGCCAAGATGGCACGTCTTTGCTGTGCTGTGTGCCTTGGGCATGTGGACAGAGCATGCTGGGCACAGAGCAGAGACAGCCCCTGTGTCTCCTCCTCCTTGCTGGCCCATCCGCACAGCAGGTGCCTTGAGGAACTGCAGTGGGAATGCTCTGCTGGTCTCCCTAGTGCCCTCCGATGACCTTGCATGAATAAAGCCCTTGGGTTTCTGGCCGTTCCTTCCCCCCTTTTCCCAAAATGGAGCCACTGCTGGGGGGGGCCAGAAACCTCCTCTCATGGCTGGGAGGGCTGCTGAGCTTTCAGAAAACCCCAGGAGCTAGCACGTGGCTTCCTGCGATCTGTGGGTTTGCTTCTCTCACCGATACCCAGTGTGATGCTGGGGCAAGAATCAGCCAAAGGCCTGGACACTTCTGACCCCTCCTCAGAGTCTCGCCCTCCCCACCAACCCTGAAAAGCACCCAGTGGTGCTCCAGCAGCTAAGCTGGCTCCCGTGGCTGCAGGTCAGGATACAGGCTCTACTGAGATAAGAGCCAGCTGTTCCTGCTGGAGTAGCCCATAGAGGGTAGGGCTTCCTGCTGCAGCTTCCCCAGCTCCTGCATTGTTCCTCTGCTGGAGGAGCTGCCTGCCCAGAGGGCAGGGCCTGGGGTCAGGCTGGGTGCCCAGGCCTGGATGGCAGTGGTGTGCAAGTGCCTTCTGTTAAGCTCCTTGCCTTGCTGCCCTGCTCCCCATCATTCCCTCATATCCTGCCATATCGCGTGCATCCTGCCAGGGAGCTTGAAAATGTTCAGGCTTCATTATTTCCCCCTGGCACCAATGCTCTGCATTTTGTGTGACCAGTGAGAACTGATTTGGTTTATTGTCTGCTGCAGCTGAGAGGAGGAGCTGCTGTATCCGAACTGCCTCCAGGGCACATTAGCTCCTGATTGCCAGACAGATCTCTTCAGCCTGACCTGGCAGACCTCGATCACATCTAAGCTTTACCTTGACCTAGTATGCAATACTCTGACCACCCCTCCGCTCCCCACAAAGGACTGATTTTTAAGTCCCTGCACAGCAGTGTATCCTGTGGATGCCAGTGTATCCTAATGGCTGCCCTTTCCTCCTCTTAATTTAGAGCAGCCTTTTAATCGGAGCTATTGATAGGGCTATCTTGTCTGGGTCCTGATGCCTCCCTCTGCATGCATTGCCCTGGGCAGCTCTCCATTGCACCCTTCCAGCCTGCCACACGGAGTTGAGCTCTGCCATTCAGCGGTGCAGGGGCAGAAGGGACACCTCTCTCCTAATAACTCTTTTTCCAGCATCCCTTTAATTGACTAACAAATCCCCATTTTACAGATGGGGAAACTGAGGCTCTGCAGCAGGGAGTGACAGGGTTAAAACTCAGGCATCCTGGCTCCCATGCTCTGCTCCAACAGATACAAGCCCTAAGATGCAATGGAGGCCTTGAATTTCCAGCCTGTGCCCCAGGGAGGAGCAGGGCCTTGTGTCACAGCTGTTGTGTTGTCTCCATCCCTGCAGCAAGCACGCCTTGGGCAGCCATGAGTACATCCAGCACTGCAGGAAGTTTGATGCCGACATCCGGCTGCAGCTGATGAAGAGGAAGGCCGTACGCAGTGACCTGGCCAGGACGGTGAGCCATGCTCTCGAGGGGAAGCCCAGAGTGTCTTGAACAGCCCGTTGTCAGGATAGGTGGGCAGGGGGTGAGACCAGGCCTGTGCTTCCCACTCCCAATATGCAGCTACCATTGCTGAAGACAGGTGGTAGGCCCCCTACTCCATGCCTTTTCCCTTGCAGCCAGGGCTTGCCTTGCTTGGTCCAGCTTTCAAAGTCCAGCAAACCACCCTGGAGCTCTTCCAAAAGCTCTCCTTCCAGAGTGAGCTGCTAGGTGTGCCTGTATAGTGAAGCCATGGGGGTTCAAGATGGGATCTACCTAGTCCATGTCCCCCACAAAGGTGCAGTTCAGGACCTGGATCTATTCCCCAGGATGCTGCAAGCCTTCGCAAGGTGATGGCATTCCCACCTTGTCCCCAGGGAGACCATTCAGCACTAGGAAACCTTTCCTGATTACCTTTAACAGGAGGTGCCCTTTGTGTTCGCACTGCTCTAGGGCTCCAATATTGGATCCTTGTAATTCCCAGGAAGCCTGGCACTGCCTACATGCCCAATAAGACCCATGGCCCCTGCCCCAAAGTGATGACTGCCAGGGGTCCTCTTCCATCTCCAGAGCTGAGCTTGTGGACCTGCTCCTGCCCCAGCTCAACAAGTGCAGGGAGGTTGCAGGGTATGGATGGTGCATTCCTGGGGCACGTAAGGACTGGGCAGCGGGACATGGTTCCCTAGGGGTCTCGAGTCAGATGCATCACCAGGTGGCCGTCAAGGTTTCCCCTGGATAGGCTGAGGAACAAGGAGCTGAATGGCTTTTCCTGAAAGTCACTCATGGGCTGTTGGTGGTGCTGGCCAGGCTCCCTTGGAAGCCAGGAATATAGGAGACACTTCCCAGTAGGCCTGAATTAGCAGCTGAGACTCTCAAAGACCCCTGAGGACTTCCAAATTGCTGATCCATTGAAGGTGCTGGCTGAGGGCTGCAGATCGCTCCAGTAGGTAGAGCCAGTGTCCTCGGCCAGGTGTATTCAGCACCTGAACAGGCCTCTTCCTTGCCCAGGTGAATGATGACCAGAGCCCTTCCACACTCAACCACTACATTCACCTTCAAGAGAGGCCAATCAAGCAGACCATCAGCAGGTGAGGACGTGTGGTGGGAGGAGGATGGGGCCCATACACCTCACTTTGGAAAGGGACTGCTCTCACTTCTGGGGCTGTTGGAGCCTCTTCAGGACCTTTTCAGGCAAGAGGCATGGGCCTGAGAGCAGCGATGTCTGTGCCTACCTGTGTCTCCTCTCTTGCTCCTCTCCATGCTGAGCTCTGTCACCTGATCCAACAGGCAGGCCCTGAGTCTCCTCTTCGACACCTTCCACAATGAGGTGGACACCTTCCTGGCAGCTGAGGTGAGTGCAACCCATCTCTATCCATCAGGGAGGGAGTCTCAGCTCTTCAGGGGCAGAACCCCAGCCTTGCTACATATCCATACCGGTACAGAAAGCAGACCCCTGGCCCTGGGGACAGGAGTGTGTCTGGGCTCATGCACACGGGACTTCCACCAGCTTAGCACAGCTGCTTAAAAAATGTTTTAGGCAAGCCATAGTGTGAAGGCAATCACATGGGTTTCTGGCCGGCTTCTAGACGTGCTGCATGCATTTGTAGATTTGGCTTTGTCTACGTGAGAAAGTGGCACCAGTTCTATCATTTTTAAACCGGTCTCATTGAGTTGGGCTAAGAGGCTCTGCAGACACCCGGTTTGGTTTTAACATGGAATAGACGGCTCTGAAACTGAGCTTGGAGTGTCTGCAGCATGGCAGGAGCAGCCAACATGGTTTGATGTCTTTAGATAAACCTTCTGTATGTGGACTCTACACAGGGCCAGATTAACACATAGGCAAACTAGGCACATGCCTAGGGCCCTAAGTGAAGAAAGGGCCCAGTTGTGCTTATTTTACATATTATAATTATTGATTGAAAAAAAAGTAGGGGCCCGTGACTTTGTTTGCCTAGGACCCAGTAAAGGGTTAATCCAACACTGACCCTATGTGCGGGGGGGGTATTGGCTCCCCCACACTCAGTCTTAGCAGTCATAGCAATTTTTTACATGACAGTAATTTTATGCCTGGATCTCAAAGCACCCTTTGGGTGCGGGCCACTGTGTATGAAGAGGAAGGAATGGGTCTCAGAGGTCCTGACCACCATGTCCTCTACTCTTGCCACGAAGGAACCCTGATTCCTGTAATAGAGACTCACTGGGATTTTCCCTTCTTGGTTAATTGCTGCCTTGGTTGAGACCCAGCTCTTGGCCTGGAGCCCATAGAGCCAACGAGCCTCTTTGTTTTGCTATGACTGAGCACACCTGTAAAGGGAGAGCCGGCCAGAACCTGAGCTGAAACTTCCCTTCCCCCTTTCCCCGTGCACTCAGCCTCCTATTTCCTTGTTCCGGGCAGGGATCTGTCATCAGAGGCAAACTTCACCAGCCTCACAGACAGAAAGCTGCAGCAGCTCTGCAAGAGCCAGTGCAGCAGAGATGTGGCTCTAGTCAGCTTCCTCCCTTGCCTCTGCTTGGCTCTCTGTGCCTCAGTTTCCCTGTCTGTAAAGTGAAGGAGCTAGAGCTGGCCCTCCGGCTGCAGTGGTTGTGAGGACAAGGCGTTAATGTGTGCAAAGTGCTTTGAGAGCCCCTATAGAAGGAGTGGCAAAATGTGTATGATCCAAATGCAGAGCCAAGCCTTTGTGCTGGCTCTTAATATATTAAATACAGTCTTTAATTAATCCAGGCACTGGTCATTGGCTCTGTGTAGCTCCTGTCATCTGTGGATCTCAGAGCACTTGGGCCAGGGAGGGTAAATGTCCCTGTTTTATGTATGGGGAAACTGAGGCATGAATTGAGGAGACCTGCCTGGCGGTGCCTGGTTGCAAGCTGGGTCTCCTGGGCCACCACCCCATGCTCAGACTGTCCTGACCTAGGCCAGTGTCCATAGTCTGTACAGCATCCTCCCCTAGTGGCAACTCCAGGTCCGTCAACTGGGGGCTACACATGGCAAAACGGTTCTGGCAGAGCTCGGTGCAAGACCCACTGCTGCCCTGGAAGCAAGTGCCCGCGTTTCCTTCAGCCCACCCATTCCACGACCCACCCTGAGAACCAGGACTCAGTCCTGCTGGTCCAGAATAGCCGCCAGGCCAATTTGCTGATGAGTTTGGCCTCCCTGCCCATCACATGTGCTTGTGCTGGACAGAGCCACAGATGCTGGTTGGTTTTGGAAGAACCGCAGGCTTCCCCTGTGCCAAGCCCACATGCAGAAGATGCCATCGTTCTCCCTACTTGGCTGGAGCTCTGCCCACTCTGGGAAGAAACAAGGAGCTGGATGAATAGAGGGCAGGCAGATGCTGAGGAGAGGGGTCATTTTCTCCGGGGTGTCTTGGGGACGAGGGAAGGCAGGTGCTGGTGGATACATCCAAGACACTTCCCTCCTACTGCTGGCTGCTTGTATGCGGCTTGATTTTGATGCACACAGACTCCTCCTTTTCCCCTGCCCTGCCGGGTCTGGGCTATATCCACCTCCCAAGGCTGGAAGGTTTAGACAAACAGGGAGAAAAGGGCTTGGTGCCCAGCACTGGAGACAGCAGCCTTCCCCAAATGGCAGCTCCAGGTCTGTGGTGTGAGGTACCCCCCCAACCTTCCCCTCTCTGCTTTGTGGGGCTGGAGCAGAGTGAAACGTTGGGACCCCCCTCTCCAGCTCTTCTGGGCAGGTCCAAGTGGGAAGCTCCCATTCCCTTTCTCCTGGACCAGACACATCCCTCTGTCCTCCTCTGTGCCCTGCACACCTTGCTGCCTGCATTCCCCTGGCAGGGAGATATGGGCTCCCCCAGGTTGTCAGAGGTGGCATTGGCTGGCCTCTGAATGCGGTCAGTGCTGCATGGAGCAGCCTGGACCAGGGCATCGCAGCCCCAGCAGATCTCCTCCAGGCCCTGTCAAGCAGCGGGGTGGGTGGGAGGCCAGGCCGCTGGGCTGGGTTGGTGCTTTGTGCGTGGCTGTCTCAGATGCATGCCTCTCCCTGCTGCCTCTCCCAGGGAGACGTCCAGCCGAAAGCGGAGCGAGTGATCCAGTCTGTCATGGCCATTTGCAATGCCCTGGCTGCCGTTGAGTCCCAGGAGATCACCCGTGCCCTGAACCAAATGCCGCCCTGCCCTTCTCGCATGCAGCCCAAAATCCAGAAGGTGAGATTTTCCAGCTGGGGCTGAAGTCAAGGGGAGATCTAGGCTGATCATGAGTGGTCTAGTGAGGCAAGGACTGGTTTCTCCCAGAAGGTGCTGGGGGGCCCCTCTGGACATCACAGCAGGTACCAGTCTGTCTTGGGCACTAAAGGTGGGCTTGATTCAAGGGGTCTAATCCAACATCAGCAAGACTCCTTCACTGGCTCAGACCCAGGGCTTTCCAGGCCGGAGACTGCCCTGTGATCCCACGCAGTCCCAGTAGCCCAGGCCTGGGTACCTGCCCCGTAGCCTCTGCTGCAGCCAGAGCTGGCCTTCTCTGCCTTGGAAGTGCGTGGTGTTCAGCTGCTTTCCAAGGGACTGTTTGCTCACCCATGAGATCCTGGTGCCCCAGCTCCAGAGGGCACCTGGACACGGTGACGGGTGCAACCAGAGGGAAAGCAGTGGGCTTTTTCACCAGAGCCCATGCCCTCCCTGCCACCACACCATATGTACAGCTCTGGGGCAGCTGAGACCAGGCAGTGCCTCCATGGTATTACTCACTCCCAGCGCCCTGGTGCCAGGGATGCTGGTTACATAAAGTCCCTGGCTTGGAGGATTGCTTCCAGCTGTGCCTGATGGCACTGGACTCACCCTCCAATTTGCTCTGCTGGTTTCTTTTTCCTCTGCAGGATCCAAATGTCTTGGCTGTGAGGGAAAATCGAGGTAATTTTGCTTCTCCTCCTCCCGGTCTGCTGCTGAGCTCTTTCAAATCCTTCCCCACTGGGCAGACTTTTGCATTTGAAATTTGTATGTGATCATTTTCAACAACAGCAAAAAAAGATTATGCCCCCCCGCCCCCCACTCCTCCAATTTCAGGGGTTTCTTTTCCTTGGTTTTATGGTGTTTTGGTGTCTGTTGGGTTTTTTCCTTTTCCCTCCAAAGCACCCACATGCAGTGTGAGGTCATCTCCAAATGGCTTGAAGCCGGCCAGCAAATTTCAACCCCTGGAGAGATCATGAGAAGTGCTGGAGGGCTCATGGAGGCAGCTGTGAGCACCTCCTCAGGCACATGGATCCTTCCCACATCCCAGAGCCCTCTGCCCTGCTTTTGTCTGCCAACGAGCAGCTGGGCACATTGCTCCTGTCCTGATCAGTCTCTGGCCAGGATCCCATCAGCAGCCTTGGACATGTGCAGGAGGCACAAGGGTGTGAAAGGGGAAGCAGTTGGTTGCTTCTGATATGGGTTGGCTTGAGACTGCCCTGCCAAGGCCCAGCTCCATATTCTGGGCGTGGGCTGGGGGGAAAAGGCGGCACTGCTAGACTGCTGGAATGCCCCGTCTCACACCCCCACTGCCTTCCCTTGCAGAGAAGATTGTGGAGACCCTGACGGCCTCTATCCTGGATCTGGTGGAGCTCTACTGCAACACCTTCAATGCAGACTTCCAGACCGCGGTGCATGACAGCAGGAAGCACTACCTGGTGCAGGAGGCCTGTCTTCTCCCTTGCCCCCTCTCCTTCACTGTCTACGCCACGCACCGTATCCCCATCACTTGGGCTGCCAGGTAAGAGCCTAAACCACTGGTGTGCCTCTCAGGGCTTCAAGGGACAGTGAAATGTCCCCATTTTGTCTGAATCTTCACTCCTGGTCTGTCTGCAACCAGGTAGCCAGGGCAAGGCTTCCCTGGAGAGCAGAACCTCTTCGCCTGGTATTCATGCTTCACAGGTGAAAGCCATCTTGAATGGCTGAGGGTGCACAAATCCCTTCCTCGTCCTGGGGGCCTCTGCCTCACCTTTGTTTTGCAAAGAGCAGCTGATGTTTTGCTCTCTGTCCTGACCAGCCTCTGGCCCACTCGAGGCTAGGATCCCACCAGCAGCAGTGGGGAGGTACAGAAGGGACAAGGGCCAAACTGGGGTAGCATCATGGTCTCTTAGTGTGGCTACCCTTGTGCTCTGGGATGTCACTGGTTGAGGGGCAGGAAAACATCTTTTCTCCAGGCAGGGTGCTTGGCCAGCTGAATACCTTACACCAGTGGTCATTATGTCTTTCTCTGAGCCCACCTCCAATGCTGGTCCCTCTTGGGACAGAATGTGCCATGGATCTGGTCTGTCCTGGCAGTTCCTGCACTTTAGGGACATGTAAAGGAATGACTTGTCTCCAGATCCATCAAAGGCAAAAGCACAAACAGCTATTGACTGCCAGGATCCTCATTTCTGTCCCTTTGTGTAGTTCAGAGCGCTTGCCCCGAGGGCATGTTCGGAGTCCTGGTAGCTGGAGTCCATAACACGTATGTGGGTGTCTCAGAAAGCAGCACCACCACACGTCATAGAGCTCAGAGCTAGGAATGGCCCATTGACTTAGGTCCTGTCCCCCACCCGGCCTGCAAGCATCACCCTGATGGGGGCACATCTCTGAGCTGACTGATGCTTTGCCAGTGGGCTCGTGGGGCTAGTTCAGGGGAGGAATCAGGGGCTGGCCAAGGGGTTTGCTCCTGTTGAGACCCAGACAGGAGTTGTTTGGCAGAACTGGGAGGACCCCAAATGAGAGCTTCCCCTTCAGCTCTGCGTCCCTTCAGGAGAAGAAAGAGCAAGCCAGGACTGCAGGCCTAGGCAGGAGGAGAGCTGGGAGGTTTGGGATGAAGTTGCCCCAGACAGTTCAGCACTGGGGGGCTATGCTGGTTGGCAGTGAAGGATGGAGGGATGCTCCGCTTCTCCGTGCAAGGAGACGGGACGGAGGGCGATGGCTGGGGGGTGCAGATGGGCTCTGCAGCCCTCTCTCCAGCTCAGCCCAGTGCTGCTCCTGCCGGCTGCACTGGAATTCCCTGCTGCAGCCTCCCTCCCCCGGCCCTGCAGACAGTGACAGATGGCCTGTTCCCAGCCAGGGCTCCGGCCCCGGCGGTCAATGGCTGTTTGTGCCTTTGCCTTTGATGGATCGGGAGACAATGAGGAGGGTGCGTGCGTGGGTGTGGGTGCCGGGGCTGGAGGGGAGGCGAGGATGCTCCTTTGTTCACGCCCGCGCCTGGATGCCTGTGTTTTGCAGGCCTGATGCCCATTGATAATCTGCATTCCTGGCTGTCTTACGGGCTCCGGCAGCAGGGCTATGCAAGGGAGGGGGGGAGGCAGCAGCAGCGGTAGCAGCCGCCCCTCCGGGGACCCCTCGCCTTTGTCCCATCCTTAATGTATTCCGATTGGTGATTGACTCCGAACAAAGGAGGTAGCCTGGGAAATCCAGGCATCCTCTGACCTTTGCCGCCCTGCGGCCCTCCTTGGCTCGGCGCTCGGCACCTGTCACATGGCCCTGCCCTTCTGGGAGACCCCCGTGTGATGGCATTCTCTGTGGCATATGTCGATCCGGCTGTCTGGAAGGAGCAGGGTCTCCTCTGCCTGCCCTGCCCCCATCCTTTCCTAAAGGGCCAGCAGCCTGGGAAAGGAGAGCCAGGAGGGGTGGAGGATCCCTCACCTCCCAGCTGGGCGTGGTGGGGCAGGAGTCTGCTGGGAGTCCACCCTTCTGTCTGGGGAGAGGGGCCATGCTGCTGGGTTGGCCCATTTCACCCACAGCAAGAGCATCATGAGCCCTGCACTCGAGCATCACTCCACCCTTTGGTGCCCTTTCCTTCAGAGGCCCCCAGGAAGGCACTAGCCATGGCAGAGGCCCTGCCTGCAGTGTGAGACCCTTCTGGGGAGGTACCAGCTCTCCGTGCAATTTTCTTGAGGCCCCTGGTTGCAGACCCAAGGGCCAAATGTTGGGCCTGCTGTTTTCCATGTACCCTCCCTGAGAATCTGGCCCATCTCCTGGTTCTGCATCACACCTGCTCAGTCACATGCCACTGCCAGAGGCAGCAAGCTAAGTCTGCCCTGGTCACGGGGTTTCACCTCTCCTCTGTATGGGCAGAAGTGATTCCTGGAGCTGATGGGGGGGCAAGGGAGATAACCCCCCTCTGAGCCATTACTGGCCAGCAAATAACCAAATAATCTATCTCTGTGGCCTGGTACTCCTGCTCTCTGGGGCTGGCAGGAGGGAGAGTGCCAAGGAGCCAAGAAAGGGATGAGGGACAAGGGCAGAGGGGAACAAACGGGGAGGAGACGCATGGAGGGGCAGGAGGAGGCAATATGAGGCCTGTTGCTCCTTTGCTGCGAATTGCAGGCCTGTCCTTACCCCTCTCTTGCTTTCCCCCCTTCCCGTGGCAGCTATGAAGACTTCTACCTCTCCTGCTCCCTCAGCCATGGCGGCAAGGAGCTTTGCAGTCCACTGCAGACGCGCAAGGCTCACGTGTACAAGTACCTCTTCCACCTCATCATATGGGACCAGCAGTAAGGCAGCTCCCTGTTCACCTTGGGCCAGTGGGATGCAGTGTGGGGAGTGGGGAACAGGCTGGGGGTCCTGCTCATGGGGATTTGGGTGCAGGCAGCCAAGGGGATGCAGGCTGAGGGCAAGATGACTAGAGCAGCATCAGGATGCACGGCTGCCTGGGTGACCCGGCTGAAGACCCCTGCTCTGTGTGCACTGAGCATCAGCCGTGGCCTGGGGGGGTCCAGCATGTACAGCTTCAGGGCAGAGCCAGCGGAGCTGCTCAGACTCTGCGTGTTGAATTCCCAGGCAGCATCTATTTTGGCGGCTGTCAGGCTCCTTCCTTGGACCCTGTGCTCGGGGGTGTGTGTGTATGTGTCTCCAGCTGCTTCAGGGAAAGGGGATCTCATCCAAATATAGCCCTGGCAGCAGGGAGCCTGTAGTTGTCTCCTGAGTCCCCACCATGCCTGGCGTTTTAACCATGCTGGCGGGAGGAGGGGAGGGCAAGGGATAATTTTAGGAGGTGACTGTCCCCAGGAAGGGCACAGGGAGAGACATAGCAGTGCCGGCATGGAGGGCAGCTGCTAGACGCCTTCCTTCATACAGCATTTTCCCTTGCAAACCGCCTCTCTTGGACCCACTGGTGCATGGGCTGGGCCCTGAGCTTGCCGGGCAGCCAGGAGCTCGCATTCTTTGCTGGCGGCAGGGAGAGTCCTCCGCCATGGGTGCCCCCCGCCGCTGGGGATATGGTGCTGCCCTGGCCTGGCACATTTCTAGACTCTGCTAGCCCTGCATGGCCGGCTTCTTGGATACCTGGCAGCACTTGCCTTGAAGGTGCCTGAATGGGCAGGGAAGAGGCCCGGGGACGAGGTTAGTGTGCGTGTGTGTGTGTGCGCGCCCATGCCCTCCTCCCCGTGGCGGAGAATCAGCAGGCTGCAGAGGGCACTGTGCCCAGTCCTGCAACTGGGGCGCTCACCAGGCCATGGAGGGGAGGGGATGGAGGCAAGGCCAGTAGGCCCTCTGAGCCTGGGTATGAGGGGTGGCCCCCAGAGCTGTATGCTTACTGTCCCCCTGGGTATCACCTTGGGGGAGCCCTGACTACCCAAGAGGGTGCCAGGGCTGCGAGGTTTCCTGCGAGCCTCCTCTGGTCTGCATCATGCTGGTGTTTGCAAATGGGCTCTGATGTTGGAGCAATGCACCACCGGGAAGGGTGGAGGATGAGCTAGGTTTTTTTCCCAGGGGCCTGAATGAGTGCTTGTGATCTGAGGTCACCAGTTCCAGGGTTCGGCCCTGTTGTCCCAGTAGCTGAGGGCTCAGCACCCCTGCGTTTCCCAGTTATGAATAAAGTGGGGAAACAAGGCCTTGGCCTTCTGGAGCAGCGATACCGGCTCCCTCTCCAGAGCCCTACGGAGCCATGGAGATGGCAAGCGGGACGTCGGCAGTGGCAGGGGGCTGAAGCTGGCACCCTGACTCCTGGCTCACGCTGCATCTTCTCCTAGGATCTGCTTCCCGATCCAAGTGAACCGGCTCCCGCGGGAGACGCTGCTGAGCGTTACTCTCTACGCCGTGCCCGTCCCACCGCCGGGCAGCTCCTCTGAGACCAACAAGCAGCGGCGGGTGCCTGAGGCGCTGGGCTGGGTCACCACCCCGCTCTTCAACTTCAGGCAGTGCGTACACATCTGAGCCCTGGGGGGGACCCTCTGCCCAGGGCTGGCGTGGAGCACACGTGGGCCTGTCCTTGCAAGAGGGGCAGGTTGGAGTGTGGTGCGTGCGTGTGCTGGGAGCTCCGGGACCCCACGCCAGCATCACAGCATTCACCCTTGTGCTGAGATTGCTGCTCCTGGGGACCCAGCTCTGCAAGGGGCTGCTTCCACACTAGTGGGGTCTGCAATGGCATCGCCTCCCCTCAGGGGACGGCAGTGCCCCAAGGTCTGGCACTTGCTCTTATCCGTGGGTCCTGGTGCCCAGGCTCTAAGGTCTCTCCCTGCATCCTCCTCCAGGGTCCTGACCTGTGGGCGGAAGCTCCTGGGCTTGTGGCCAGCGACTCAGGACAACTCCAGGGCTAGGTCAAGCGCTCCCAACTTCAATCAGCCTGACAGCGTTATTTTGCAGGTGAGTCCCGGCTGGGAGCAACAAGGTGCCCTGTTTTGGTGGGGGAGAAGAGGGGAGAATTGGAGCCAGTCAGAGCGTGGCATTCAGAGGGCATCAAGCATCTGACAGGTAGCCAGAGCTCAGCGTCCTCTTCTGTGTGCCAGCCCAAGGGCCTGGCACCGGTGGTCTGGTACCATCGTGGGAACCACTGCCCAGCATGCACTAAGGAAGGTGGCACACCTGGCCTGGATACTCTGTGGACCAGACCCTGGGGAGGTTTCCAAGGTAGGATGGGTGAGAAGGATGTTGGCCTTCCTCAGCTCCAAACACAACAGCATCCCCCATGGTAGGAGCTGCTGACCTACCAGCCGGGCACCTAGAAGTAGAGGGCCCTTGGCAGGTCCTCAGCTGCCTTTAACTACCCTTTGCTATGTCCTGCCCTGGCATGTGCTCCCTTCACGCATGCCCGGGCCCTTCTTTCCAGCTCCCTCTATCCCGCACCGACTTGGCAGGATTTCGGCAGAGCTCCTCGCTGCCTGAGAGGTGGAAGGGGGGTGAAGCATCGTGCTGGAAGCCAAGTACTCGAGCTGGAAGGGATTTGAGGCTCTTCTCCCCTCTGGCGGCATCTGCGATGCTTGCCCTGCTTTGGCCTTGGCAGGGGCCTGCCGATGCAGAGAGCGCTCGGGACTCCCTTTGTTTGTCCTCATCTCTCCTCGTCACGTCTCCTCCCCTGGCTCTGCTGCTGCCGTTTCTCTCTCCACTGATTTCCATGACACGTGTCCAAGAGATTGGGTTTCTCCTAGAGCCAGTTACAAATCCATCGAGGTTTTTGTTTAAGATTGGACGGCCAGCCGCCTCGGCACAGCCCGCTGCTAGCAGGATGCCGCCTTCCTGCAGTGCTTGTTCTGCTGCTATGCCTGCTCCCAGCACCGGCCCCCGCGCAGGGCTTTGACCTCCTTTTTGTCCCCTGTGGAGGATAAAAGGGAAGTGTCTATTAGCACCTCGGTGCTGCAGCCCTCCAGAAAGTGGTGGGTCTCTGGGGGATAGGGCCTGCAGATGCTGAGCTGGCCGTGACCATAGGAATCTCCCCAAGCCTCCCAGGCCAGGATACTTTCTATCCCACTAGGCTCCTAATGCTCCTTCTAGCAAAGAAGTGATTGGGGCAGGCTTCCCTTCAGCTGCATCCCAGCCTGGATGCTGGGGGTGCCCAGAAGTGCAGCCTGCTGCCTGTCCTGGGGTGCCTGTGGCATCCAGACCACACAGGAGATGGGGCAAGGAAAGGGGGAGAAGCAGGAGTGGTTCTGCTTGCTCCAGGGTAAGGAATCTGTGAGGGAGGGGGCCTGTGTCGGCTGGCCTGGGTCTCTGTAGTTTGAGATGAGGTGTGGGTGCCTTATTCCTAATGGCCCTTTGTGTTCCTGGGCTGGCAGCTCCCCAGGTCTTGGCTTATGGGCACGGCAGGGCCTGCTGATACATGGCCCTGGCATGGAGTCAGATGCTGAAAGCTGATCCTGGCTGCTGGGAAGGTGCTGAGTAGGCCTTGTGTGGGGCAAGTTTCACAGCCGTGGCAACAGGTTGCGGTGGAGGGTACAGGTCATGGCAGCCATGAGGTGGGCAAGCCTTCGGGGCACCTCCCCTGCCCCAGGGGAATGGGGCAAGGGGAGGGTGGGCAGGGGAGAGCCCCACTAGGCTTGTGGGAGCAGCAGTGTGGGTCAGGGAGCACCCCTTGGGGCTACTGCTAGGGCAGTCTGGTGTCCCTCGTGCCCTCGAGGGTGGCAGTGGCCCATCAGCAGAGTCTGTTGGGTGAGCTCTGACCCGTTCTGCCCCCCCCCACAGATCGACTTCCCCACCTCCGCATTCGACGTGAGGTTCATGAGCCCGCCGGCTGCCGAGTTCAGCCCCAAGTACGAGTTTGGCAGCTTGGGGGACGAGGAGCAGCGCAGGCTGAGGGAGGTGATGCAGAAGAAATCGCTCTACTGGTGAGAGCCTGGGCTTGCTGGGGGCTGGGGCTGGGGCTGCAGGGCAGGGGTCTTGCATTGGGGAACAGGGGACCTCGGGCTAGGTACTGGCTACAGCTCCTCGGGCTGTGCCTGAGATGGGCCCTCCAGTGCACCTGCACCTCTACTGAGGACATGGTGCCCCACTTGTATGAGGGATGTCCTGGACACTTCCCGTGGCCCCTCCTGACCTCTTGCCCTCCCAGACAGCTGGGAGGGAAGGAACAGCCCTCTCCAGAGGTGTTAACGCAGGGGGTGTTTCTCCAGCTGTTTTCTCTCCCTTGCTTCCCCCTGCCCAGGACAGCTGGCTGCCCCCCACCTGCCAGCAGCCAGGCTGCCAATGTTTGATGCCCTGGGCTGCCTGTAAACAGGAAGGATCAGGTGTCGCTGGCTGCGCTCGCTCGCTCGGGGTCAGCTTGCTGCAGGCTGTGCACACTTCTAGGTCATTACTGCAGGGTTCCCACAGGCTGGGCAGGGGGAGGGGGTGACATCGGCCCTCTCCTACCCACACTGAGGATCTGGGAGGTCCTGAGGAGCTGATCCCAGGTATCTAGAAGGGCCCAGGCTGGGACTTCACATGACCCCCCCAGAGTCCTGCCAGGCTGCCCAGTACCGAGCCCTACCCTGAGGTCTGTAGAGACTGTCCTTCCTGGGCCATGACTACTGCCCGCTCAGGGGCGGTGGAGCAGACCTGGGTGCCTTTGCTTTACTGGAGCACCCTCCCTCGCCCAGTGTGGGTGAGCAGTTGGGTCCAGACCCACCAGCAGCATTTCCCACTGCTGCCAGAGTCCTGATTCCCACAGCTTCCTCGCTGGCAGGGAAGACCCGGCAGGGACACAGCAGAAAACACGGGCTACTGTGACCAGCGAGTCCTGAAGGCCACCAGACATGTGGACTCAGGGTCTCAAACCAGAGGGTAAAGTGCTGGGCTGCCCCCAGTACTGCAGCGCTGCAGGGCTAGAACGGGCAAATCCACTGGCTCAAAACATGGCGTTTCCCGGGGTGCAGGGAGCAGGCAGCTTGCCCTTCCTGGCATCATGCTTCTGCAGGGCGGTGCCCGCCCTGCCCCAGGGCTTGGCAGGTTCACGCGCCCTTCTCCTGAGCTGGCAGCAGTGTGTTGCTCGTTTGCTTTGGGCCAGAGTGCTGAAAGGAGTGCCTGGGAACAGAGCAGGTCTCCCTCTTCTCACACGCACAGGCACACACCTCCTCCATCCTGACCCCAGCCCTTCCTCACACGCAGGATGGGCCACCGATGGAGAAGTGGCCTTGGGCAGTGTCCGACCCTGCCTCACTTGCTCCCCCGGGCCCTGAGCTGTGGCCATGCCATCCCACCCAGCCCAGAGCACAGGGTTGCCCACCAGGTGCTTCCTCGGGAAGCCATGCCCGCAGCCCGGGCAGCTTCCGCTCTGGGGCAGAGGCAAGGGCAGGATACACCTCCTGCCAGGCCCTTCCTCCCTGGGTTCAGGGCAAGCTCAGAGGTGGCTGGAGGAATTGCTGACTGTCCCCTTCCCCGTTTGCTGCCATTGTGATCCCCTGGCACCCTCTGAGCCCCCACCCCAGCCCCCACAAAACCTGCCCTTGGGGTGACTGTGCCCATGTGGGGGGGGAGCCAGGCAGCAGAGCCCCCCCCAACCTGCCCTTGGGGTGACTGTGCTGCCCCCTTGTGGCTTCTCTAAGCAATGACATCCTGGCTGCTGGTAGACTAGCTGAGGGCCCAATCCTGCTTCCCGCATGGTGCTGTGCTCTGCACTCTGGTCCCAGCTCTCCAAGGCAGGGCACCCCCTACATGCATAGTCCCCCCAACCCAAGCTTCATGGCCCCATGCACATGCAGTCCCCCCTCCCTGAGCTCTGTGCCCCTTGCTACTTTAGGTTGACGGACGCTGACCGGAAGCGGCTATGGGAGAAGCGTTACTACTTCCACACGGAGCCCGGGTCACTGCCCCTGCTGCTTGCCAGTGCCCCCAGCTGGGAGTGGGCCTGCCTGCCCGACATCTATGCCCTGCTGAAGCAGTGGACCTACATGAACCACCAGGATGCCCTGGGACTCCTGCATGCAACGTAAGACAGTGCCCGGGGCGTTCACCTGGGTGCGGGGAGATTGGGGCTGTGCTGAGAGCCAAGGCAGCTCCTTCTCCTTGCCCTTGCCCTTGCCCATTCCTAGGGCTCTTCTTTCTGCCCCTGAGCCCAGAGCTGGGTGACCCCGATCGTAATGTCCAACTGGAACCTCTAAACTCAGTCTTAACAGTGTGCCGTACCAGGATGAGGGTTGTGGTGGGTAAAGTGAGGACAGCAGAGGAGCTGGAGGATCCCCAAACCCTCCAAAAATCCCAGGGATGATTGCGGGGACCCAGAGGCTTAGGTCTTGGTGTCTCTGTGGCTAGCTGGTGGCACCGGTGGGATGGCATGGTTTGCCTCACCTCGAGAAGGGCCGTTTGTGATGCCCTCCTGGTAACATGTGTCTGGTGGCTGTAGGTTCCCCGATCAGGAGGTGAGGAGGACGGCTGTGCAGTGGATCGACTCCATATCCGACGCAGAGCTGCTGGACTACCTGCCGCAGTTGGTCCAGGTGGGTCACCCAGGCGAGCATGTGAGGCTTGCCAGGCCCACAGTGACCAGGACAAGGTCCCACCTGCCCATCTGTCCTGTCTGCTCATGGAGGAAATGCTCCATCTCCCCTCTTGCAGGCCCTGAAGTATGAGTGCTACCTGGACAGTCCCCTGGTGCGGTTCCTTATGAAGCGAGCCATCTGCGACCTCAAGATCACCCACTACTTCTTCTGGTAATGCTGGTGGAGGAGTCGTGGCCTTTGGGACGGCTGTGCCCCCTGCTGTGGCTTGCCCAAGGGAGGGGGGTGCTATCCAGGATCTCCCCTGGTGTCGGGTGCTGGGGTAGGGGAAATGTTCCCATGACCCATGTCCCAGCCGTGCCTCCTCCCCTGGGGCTCCCCTCGCCCTCAGACCTGCAAGCCGCAGCTCGCGTGCTGACTGCTGTGGTTGCGCTCTCTCCTCAGGCTACTGAAGGACGGTCTGAAAGACTCCCAGTTCAGCATCCGCTACCAGTACCTGCTGGCGGCCCTGCTCTGCTGCTGCGGGAAAGGCCTGCGGGAGGAGTTTGACCGGCAGTGCGCGCTGGTCAACACCCTGGCCAAGCTGGCCCAGCAGATCCGTGAGGCTGCGCCATCCTCGCGGCAGGTACGTGCTTGGCTGAGACCATGCCCTTTCCCCACTGAGTGTGTGGCAGGCGGCTGCCTCAGGTTGCCGACAGGACTCCTCTCTCTGAAGTGAGAGAGCAGGATGTGGAGCCCAAAACTTGACTCCATTTGAGGTCTCCAAGACAGCAGGAGCAGGGAAAGGGCTCTGGCTCTGGGAGGGAGCTCCCAACCACTCCAATCCCAGCCTCTTTTTTCAGGAGGTGCTGGAGGCCATGGGGGCCTGGCTACATTGCAGTTACTTGTGCTCCTCCTTTCCCCCCAGCCCACCTCCTGTGCTGGGAGACAACCCAGCAGTGCCAGTCTAGTGCTGCTTCTTGGATCTAACAGCCAGGGTGCCTGGGCAAAGCAGGTCCCCAGGCATATAGCGCTTCTGTGTTCAAGCTAGAAAGTCTCTCCAGGGGTTGGAGAGGGGAGCTGGTGGGGAAGGGGGTGGGCTGTGACAT
This sequence comes from Alligator mississippiensis, assembly GCF_030867095.1. Taxonomy (NCBI): domain Eukaryota; kingdom Metazoa; phylum Chordata; order Crocodylia; family Alligatoridae; genus Alligator; species Alligator mississippiensis. Next base: position 40,069,681 of record NC_081837.1, on the reverse strand, counting down.
TCATGCCCTTCGCTGCATCCCATCGCCCCTCTGCCTCTGGCAGGCCATCCTTCGAGAAGGGCTGGAAGATGTGAAACAGTTCTTCAACATCAACGGCTCCTGCCGCCTGCCGCTCAGTCCCAGCCTGCTGGTGAAGGGCATCGTGCCCAGGGTGAGTGACCGAGCTAGGGGAAGGCAGAGACCAGGGGCCCAGGCAGCTGTTCCCCCTGCTGTGTTAGACCTACTTCCACTGGGGGGTGGTCCCTCTCTCCCCTCCAAAGCCCCTGCCCAGCAAGGGGGAAGAGGGAGGAATGCACCCTGGTGGGTGCCAGCCCCTCCTGCCCGCTGGGGTGTCTGTGGCTCTTGGCAGCATGGCTCTCTGACATCCTCCCCTTCTCTCCCTCCTGAGGGCAGGACTGCTCCTACTTCAACTCCAACGCTGTGCCCCTGAAGCTGTCCTTCCAGAACGTCGACCCCCTGGGGGAGAACATCCGTGTCATCTTCAAGGTGAGTCCCGCCACCGCCTCTCCAGGTTGGTGTGGGGCACTGGCGGTTCTGATCAGACATCTGTCAGCAGGTGCCTGCTTCAGTGCCGGTGGGGGAAGGAGAGCAGGTGCCCGGCACTCGGGACCTGGGAACAGAGCTCTTGGTGGAAGGAACCATAAGAGTGGTGCTGCGAGGCCTCTGCTGCATGACAAAGGCCATTTCCCTCAGTGATGCCTCCATTAGCATGAGGAGGCTGCTGTCTTGATGCAGCCTTTGGATGCCACATTAATAACAGCCCAACAGACTGCACTTGAGTCCAGTTCTTGACCAACTGGGCTTTCCCCATAGAAGCCAAACATTTATGAGCCTGTTAGGTCACTTAATCCATGGATGACATGGTTGCCTATAGCCTGTACCCTGAGGCAGTGACTGAGGTAGTTCTCAGCATCCCAAGTGTTGGGGTTCACAACCTTTCTCCATCCCATAGTGTAGGCCTTGCAGTTGGTGTGCGTCCCCTTACATGCACTCCTTTTAGGCTTCTACTGGGGCTCATCTCTTTCCTGCAATATGCAGATCCTTAGACATGACATGATCCTCCTGCATTTTGTTAGTCTGGGGGTTCACGTGAGCTGTGCAGGACGGCCAAGCACACAGGGGCCCCCACAACTCGAATGGCCTGTGTAGAATTGCATCAGATGGAGCAAGCTCCCGGGGGCACGCTGGGCTGCTGACATCCTGGGAACACCCCAGTTCTGACCATCCTCTTCCCACCTTGGGACTTGCAGTGTGGAGACGACTTGCGGCAGGACATGCTGACACTGCAGATGATCCGGATCATGAACAAGATCTGGGTGCAGGAGGGGTTGGACATGCGCATGGTCATCTTCCGCTGCTTCTCCACCGGCCGTGGCCGAGGTGAGTCAGGGCCCAGCTATGAATGTCAGGATAAGCAGGAAGAAGGCTTTGAAGGCGCTTCCTGAGGCAGCCTTCAACGAGGGGTCTCCACTGAGGTTGCAAAAGCATCTGCTGAGGACAGCTGTGCAGCTCGTTCATGAGAACCAGGCAGAATGAGCCCAGAGATGCAGGACATGAGGCTGGCAGCGTGGACTCTTTTCATGTCATTGCTATACACATGACCTCCCTAGACACACTGCCATCTTTAACCCCTTCATCCTGCTGGACTTCTGGTTGTTCACTAGGTGGTTATCCAGGAAGGGGACTACAGCAGACCTGACCTGTGGCTGCTTGGCCCAGCTCATGAGGAGGATAAATTGACATAAGCATGTGGGAGCAGTCTGGCTTCCCCTTCTGCATCTCCCCCCAGTTGCATCCACTGCAATTGTCCTACTATCTTTTCTCTATGTTCTGTGCCTGGGAATCGCATCACAGCTCTGCCCTCAGAGGGAGATGCCCCTGAAGGCACTTGTGGAGCGGTTTTCAGAGACTGACCTTGTCTGTAGAAGTTGCCCAGGGTTTGGCCTGAATTGGTGACAGACTAAAGTCTTGATGGCCTGTGCCAGGACCTGCCTGCACTGTCCTAGGTGGGAAGGAGTTTGCCTGGAGGGGCTGAAGGTGGAGAGCTCCAAGTAGCTGACTCTGCCCCTACTTCCAGGGATGGTGGAGATGATCCCCAATGCCGAGACCTTGCGCAAGATCCAGGTGGAGCACGGGGTGACAGGCTCCTTCAAGGATCGCCCTCTGGCAGACTGGCTGCAGAAGCACAACCCCAAAGAGGATGAGTACGAGAAGGTAGGGAGCCAGGGTGAGGGGGGTAGCTCTGGAAGTGAGACAGGCTGTTGCGGTCCACCTGGTGCAAGGGCATGAGGAGCTGGAATGGGGCAGAGCACCACAAGTGCATGCTCCAGCCAATGTGTCATCGGTTGCAGGCCCTCTCCACAAAGAGCAGCAAATGGATGGACCATGAGCCTGGCTCTCGCCAGTGCCCAGCCTTGTTTATACCTTTCAGGCAGGGAATCAAGCCTCAGTGCTCCCACGGTGGGGAGCTCACTAGCCCACCAGCACTTGTGCCTGGCCATAGACTTGCTTATCTGTTGGCCCGAGGGTAGCTGGATTTTTCTCTTCCATGAGAAGTAGAGCTGAAAGCAGGAGCTGCTGAGGGCTGGGAGGCTGAGCAGTACCCAGTGCCCACCTCTGCCCCATGGACTGGTGAATGAAGGGCTGGCTGTTCCTATGCTTTCTCCCACCCGTTCCTCTCTGAAGACTTGCTTTGCCCCCTGGGTGCCTCTAACCACCTCCTCCACCCTGCAGGCTGTGGAGAACTTCATTTACTCATGTGCTGGCTGCTGCGTGGCCACCTACGTGCTGGGGATCTGCGATCGGCACAACGACAACATCATGCTCAAAACCACTGGCCACATGTTCCACATCGACTTTGGCAGGTTCCTGGGCCATGCTCAGATGTTCGGCAACATCAAGAGGTGGGTGTCATCCACCGGGGCCAGGATCTCTGCCTGCCTTGCCTAGCCACTCTCATGCTCACCATGCTGGCTAGAGCAGGGCTTGGCCCCAGCTTCCTCTCCCTGCAGCTATTATGTTGGGGGCTGCTGCTGGGGTATCATCTGCCCAGTGCTTTGAGGCTGGAACAGCTGTAAGGAAGCTTGGCTGTTCTCAGCCCCAGTAGCATACATGGTGAAGAACCCACCAGGACATCTGTCTGCCCCCCTGGCTCGATCCCCGTCCATTGCCTGTTTCCCCAGGGATCCAATCCCTATTCTAAGGCAGGGCCTGCCTTCCTGTCTCCCTCTCTGGTGCAGGGACCGGGCCCCATTCGTCTTCACCTCGGACATGGCCTATGTCATCAACGGTGGTGACAAGCCCTCCAGCCGCTTCCACGACTTTGTTGACCTCTGCTGCCAGGCGTATAACCTCATCCGCAAGCACACCCACCTCTTCCTCAACCTGCTGGGCCTGGTGAGATACCCTTGGCAGGGGTTTACTGGACCTCCTTTCTGCCTGGCCCCTGCAGGCAGAGGCTCCATGGGGTGTCCCTAGTCTCTGCCAAAGGACAGCGAGGCCTTGAGGTGCCTCCTGGCCCCTTCTCCCTCTGCATCTGCAGTACCCCTCGGATTAGGGGCTCTGGCTGTTACAGCCCTGTGTGCTGGGAAGCTGGATGTTCAGCCCTGGGGTTAGAGTGGTGGGTGCTGGTGCCCCTCAAGTGCCTGCCCAGTCTATCTGAAGAGCGGCAATGACTGGCTTAACATAGGGAGCTCATCTGCCAGGCCAAAGTCATAAACAAGAGGTGACTGACACAGGCCGAAGTCAGGGGTCATATGTCTCATATAGAAAAAGCCTGCCCTTTCCTCTGTAACGAGGATGCTGGATGAGCCCTAATGGGAAAGCATGTCCACGATTCCCACAGGGCCCCCAGTGAGCAGAGAACCCCCCTAGCCAGTTGTTACACCCCCATTGACACAGCTGCCCTGCTCCACAGATGCTGTCCTGTGGCATCCCTGAGCTCTCAGACCTCGAGGACCTCAAGTACGTCTACGATGCCCTGAGGCCGCAGGACTCTGAAGCTGATGCTACCACCTACTTCACCAGGTAAAAAGATGTGGTGTTGGGTGAGAGCACCCCCCATGCCCTGCATGGGGAAGGTGACACCCATGTGTTACAGGTGGAAGATGGGGCCTCTGGTGGTGGCACACCCCACCTGTAAGGCAGGAGCCAGCCTCTGGGGTCCAGCAGCCCTGGTGAGGGGCCCTTGTGCTCTTGGAAGAGTCTGGCGCTCTGCACGGCAGGCGCCCTGAGCACAGGGTGCCTAGGATCAGCTAGACCCTGCTGTCCTCTGTGGCAGGTTGATCGAGTCCAGCCTTGGCAGCGTGGCCACCAAACTCAACTTCTTCATCCACAACCTCGCACAGATGAAGTTCACGGGCTCCGATGCCCGCCCCACGCTTTCCTTTGCTCCCCGCACGCACACCCTCAAAGCATCCGGCCGGATCCGCGACGTCTTCCTCTGCCGCCACGAGAAGATCTTCAACCCCAGCAAGGGCTATGTGAGTGGTGCCGTGGGGGATCAGAGCAGGGGAGGGGCTGCGCACAGGAGGGCGGCCCTGAGGGAGGCCTGGTCTCTGGCCCTCGGGCTTTGTCGCAGGAGAAGAAACGTCAGAGACCAGCCTAATCCTGCAGCAGCTTTCACTTCATCCTGGCTGGGCTGGGAGTGGTGAGGGGTTTCAAGCAAGCAAGCCCGTGTATACCCCTCAAAGCAGGGGAATATGCAAACAAACGCTGGATGGCAGCTCTTGCTCCATTCAGAGCCCATGACTGGAACTCAGTGCTCACGCTTTTTCTTCCCCGAGGTCCTTAGAGATGGTTTGAATCCTTTCTCCCTTCAAATCCCTGCTCCAGGCCTGAAAGCTTCCCCCAGCCTTCCCCAAGCTTCAAACAACATCAAAAAGAGCCCTTTCACTTTAATTTCTCAGCATCTTGCAGCTCAGGGCATGCATGGTGGGTCTGACTGGGTCTTGCACTGCGTGTTTCTCACGCTGGGTGTTACTTTGACTTCCCTGACATGGGTCGCATTGCTCCCATCACGCCTCCGTGTAGCAGAGCTTGTGGCGAGCTGCTCGGCTCACAGGTGGTTCTGCTTCCCGGTCCCGCAGATGTACATCGTGCAGGTGCAGCGAGAGAGCCCCCACGAGTTCACCTACGTCCAGCGCACCTTTGAGGAGTTCCAGGAGCTGCACAACAAGCTACGCCTCCTCTTCCCCTCCTCCCAGCTGCCCAGGTAGCCCTCCCCACTCCCCCTGCACCCTCCTTGGCACCACCCCTTTTGGAAGGGAGAAGAGGCATTGGCTGCTCTGCAGCTGCAGTGGGTGTTGCCTTTGCCCATGTGCCAGTGCATGTTGGGAGGGAGCAGACTGTGCCTTGCTCCTTGGCTTTCCCTGGCTCTAGGCTGCACCTGTGAATGCAGGTCTCCTCTGCAGACTGCTTCTTTCCACCCTAAGCACAGCCTGACCCAGTCTAGGCTTGGCCCACCATAGCCCTCCGTGGCTCACAGCACACCCAACCCACCTGAAGCCAGCTTGGTTCTCCTGTGCCTGCATGGCACCCATCAGATTCCAGCCCCCAGTTCTCCCCTGCTCCAGGTAGCACCCACCCAGCTTGGCATGGAAAGTCCTCTAGGCTTCTTGGCCACGAGAAGTGGTCCCCCTTGGGAACACAGCACGGAGGAGCAGGGCAGCTTCAGGGGTGCATTATGCAGCCCTCAGGTTTGCTAACTGATCTCTGTTCTCTTCCCCCTCCACAACCGGACAGTTTCCCCAGCAGGTTTGTGATCGGCCGGTCACGAGGGGAGGCCGCGGCTGAGAGGAGGAAGGAGGAGCTGAATGGCTACATCTGGCACCTTATTCATTCGGCACCCGAGGTCACAGAGGTATGGGCCTTGCCCTGCACTGGAGAGAACCAGGAACATTGACCTCATTGGGTGGATGGTAGGAGGGACTGCAGTCTAGAGATCAGGCAAGAGGCCAATGATCCTATTCCAGCTTCTTCTAGTGACTCAGGTGGACAAGATACTAGGCCTCAGTTTCCCCCTTCTCTAAGCAAAGGAGAAAAGCTCTGGCCTTGGTGGCAGAGTGTTTGCAGGCTGTGCTCAGTCAGAGCCTCCTGAAGCAGTGGTAGGTTGCCATTCTTGCCTGAAACGCTCCTGTGTGCTCTGTGGCGTGTCTGGCTCTGAAGAGTGCAGAGCTCGCTGCTGAGCGGAGAAAGACCTCCGGCATGTCATAAAAGCCTCTCTGCTTGCTTTGCAGTGCGACCTTGTGTATACGTTTTTTCACCCCCTGCCACGGGATGAGAAGGCTGCAGGCACCAGCTCGGCTCCCAAGCCTGCAGGTATTGCAAGTCTTTCTGTTTGTGCTATAATGGGGTCCATCCGGGGCAGAGAGACTGGTGTGTAACAGGGGTATGGCAGGAAGGGGTCTCCTGCTCCACTGCACCTGTCTTGTGCGGCACTTAACCACGAGGGGTAAATTCACTCGTGATGCTGCAAAGCAGGAGAACGGAACGGCTGGAAATGACCTCTTCAAAGAATACCATTTAAGTTCCTTGGTGGTGGGCGCTCACAAGTTGTCGTGGATGTGGTCTCGGACATGCTGAGGCCTGTCCGCAGCCCCTGTGTTGTGCTAGGCAACTCCATCCCTCCAGGAGCTCTGCTAAGTGATCCCCTCCTCTACCTCTTTCAGATGCCACATGGGCTCGCCCCATTGGGAAGGTGGGAGGGGAGGTGAAGCTCTCCATTTCCTACAAGAACAACAAGCTCTTCATCATGGTGATGCACATCCGAGGCCTGGTAAGTGCCACGCATACCCGCAGCAGCAGGCACCACACCAGCTCCGGCTTCATGTGCTGGTATGGTGGAAATAACTGGGATTTATTTGGTCTGTCTCTCCTACAGCAGCCTATCCAGGATGGGAATGACCCTGACCCTTATGTCAAGATTTATCTGCTGCCTGATCCCCAGAAGACCACTAAAAGGAAAACCAAAGTGGCTCGAAAAACCTGCAACCCCACTTACAATGAAATGGTATGGCTGACTGCTTGGAGCCCCCAATCTGGGCACATGGGTACAATGGGTACAGGCCATTCGCCAGGCACTCTATAGACAGGCCTAGCAAGGGGGTGAGAAAGTTAAGGGTGGGTTTGAAGGACACCAGAGCGCTGGCAGTAGGACAGGACTCTCCCACCATTGTGTACCAGAGAGCTTTGCTCTCCTCAGGTACTGAGCTCCTTTCAGGGAGGGCCTCCTTCACCTTGCCCTGTGCTGTGCCTTGCAGCTGGTCTACGACGGGATTCCCAAAGGTGATCTCCAGCAGCGGGAACTGCGTCTGAGCGTCTTGAGTGAGGAGGGCTTCTGGGAGAACATCCTCCTCGGGGAGGTCAGCATTAAACTCCGGGACCTGGACCTCACCCAGGAGAAGATGGGCTGGTTCGCACTGGGCTCTAGGAGCCACGGGACCATGTGAGAAGAGCAGGGGGCAGCTGCGTCGGTGGAACCACAGCAGCCCCATGATGCTGGTGCTCACCGTGCTAGGCCGTGGGAATGGGCGTGCATCCCAGGAGTTGTATCCTGGATCCAGATGGATTTCCTTGTCCACCAGCAGGAGACAGAGATGCCCTCTCTGTCAATGAAGGGGTTTTTCTTTGTCCTGTAGAAACTGGGAATTCAGAGTCTTGATAGGAAATCCTATTGTGACTTGAAAAGGCTGCAGTAGACATTTTTTTTTTAAGTTTACCTTGTGTCAAGGGAGCAATGACGGTGGGGGGTGGGGGGAAGGGTGGCAGGGGATATTGGGGACATTTCACTTATTTTTCTTTGGGATATCTTTATTTTAATTTTTTTTTTAATATTGAAAAGTAGTTTGTGCCCAGATGGGGCCTGGATGAAAGAAGAGACCTGGGAGGGCAGGGGGAGGTATGGGGTGCATCAGCAGTAAGGCTCTTGTTGGCCTTTCCCTAGGGGATTTTTTTAAAGGGATGTATATATAGGATTTTGGGGGGCACCAAAAGGCCCGGAGTCATGGATAAGGCCTCCTACTCTCTGGTTTAGGAGCTGTTGTGCTAATATACAAGCTGCCTCCTCTGTTCATCCCAGAGAATTTGCTTCCAAAGGAGAGCTGTGTAATTCGTACGCGTGTAGATTCTGGATTCCTGGTGGAGGGCCGGCAAGTCTGCGAACTGTGCTCCAAGGGGATGACAGGCAAGATTAATGATTCCCTTCTCCCCTGAAGTAATCCCTCCAGTACCCACTTTGATTCCAGCTGTGCTGCCTTCGCCAGGACTGCAAGGCCCCTGAGGCTGGCCTGCTAGTGATGCTGGCATTCATGCCCTTCATCAGAGCTCATTTACTGTCTGTACGTTGTCACTGGACTGGACTGATTTGTTCCAAGCAAGAAGAGACCCAAGGACTGTGCCAAGGACCTGGTACAGACTAAGCCTTGCAAGTAGAGGCAGTTGGATGTTGGAAGGGAGGGAGTGATCTTACGTCTCTTGTGAGACATTGCTGGAAACGCTTCTTCTGAGCGAGAGAATCCACCTCTGTGAACTAGGTGCTTGTAGCTTTGCCAGTTGTTCTGTACCAGGGGTACAGGGGGTATGCATCACAGGTATGGCCCATCGTAGAGGTGGGGAGGGGACTTGCTGCCAGATCCATGAAAAGATTACCCTGGCATCGAGCACTCACAACCTTTCTACTGAGGTTCCTCCGGTGGGCCATGCTGGGGAGAAGGAGCTGAGCACCAGGAAAGTAGTGCTGCTCCTCTCCCAACCCCTTCTTGTCAACCTTGTGAGTGAGAAACTTTGGTAGGAAATGAGATTTGGCTTGGTCCAATTCAGACCAGGGGGAACGAGTGCCTGTTTCTTAACCATGGCAGTTTTTAAATCCAGTTTTAAGAGAGGCCCTTTCCCACCCAGTGTCGGAGCGGGGAGCACGCCGCGTTGCCCCTCTCTCAGCAGTGCAGGCCAGATGGTGCGTGACCACGCTCTGGGGTGCTAAGCCTCCCATCCCGTCCCGGCAAGCCAACTGGGCGCCCTTGGTGCTTTGTTTACAGTGAGAACTCCGTAAACAGACGAAACGTTTCTCAGGATCGAGAATATGAACTTATCTTTATATTAAAAGTTTTAACTCTTGTATCTAGCAGGAGAATGGGGTTGAACTAAGCTGGGGTGGGGAGTGAGAGGGATTCTCCCCACTTTTCCCTCACCGTCTACCAGCTGCAGTTATGTCTGAGGGTGGCTTCTCTGCATCTTTGCAGATGGGTCTGAGAGAGGTGCGATATGGAGATGTCCTAGATCTTAGCCAAGTTGCCTCATCTCTTCAGTCAACTCTCTCCCCTGACCCACGCTCTTGGTCAGGGTGGGTGAGCTTCTGAAGACGGTGCCTGTAACTCTCTCGGTTGTAAAACAGTGGCATTCAAATAAAAGGAAGTGAATTGCAATGGACAGTGTGTGGACTCCTGTATCCCCAAAGGCTGTAGTGGAAGTATTAACCTGTCAGCTCAGCTATAGTTTCAGTCTCCCAGAGTTGCACTGCTCTATGAAGGAGGTGGTGGGGTGCTCTAGCCAGCTAAAAGGGGAGATAAGCAACATCCCTGTGGTTCTGGGACAGGCTCAGGGTGGGCAGGTGGGAGTGGGGGGCCTTGTGAATGGAGTTGTGACAGGAGCCCATCCCCAGGCCTGCCCCTCTACCTCTGGGCTACCCACCCACCCATCTCGTCTGCCATGCCTTGATGGAACTATAATTATGGTGTTACTCAAGTGAGAGGCTGTTTATTTACTACACCAATGCTAGGGTTCCTTATCCACCGCTCCAAACCTCCCCTACGTTGTGGCCCACACCTCACAGATAGTATATAACTGTTGACCTGCACCCTGCTCTGGCGCTGGGGTCTCATCAGCCCCCTGGCACTGTGCCCCAGCTGGCACTTTGCACAGTAATGTGCCCCAATGAGGCCTCCTCCTCCCCAAATAGCCTCAGCCCAGTCCACCAGATACAACAATAGCATAAATGAGCTCCTGGGCTGTAACATAATACAAGTCAAAAGCCACACTCTGGTTCCTTAAAACCCCAAACTGCTCCTCGCACATTCAGCACCCCCCAGTTCTGGGTACCTTATAGACTTCCAGAGCCTCATTAGTCACAGCATTCTTGGGTAGCTCTGCCATGCAAGAGCTCTTTTTCTCCTCACCATGGTCGAATGGTCACAAACTACTACAAGATCGTTTCAGGCTGGACATAAGGAAGAATTTCTTTACTGTCCGAGCCCCCAAGGTCTGGAACAGCCTGCCACAGGAGGTGGTTCAAGCGCCTTCATTGAACACCTTCAAGATGAAACTGGATGCTTATCTTGCTGGGATCTTATGACCCCAGCTGACTTCCTGCCCTTTGGGCAGGGGGCTGGACTCGATGATCTTCCGAGGTCCCTTCCAGCCCTAATGTCTATGAAATCTATGAAAATCACCACTTGCCAGAAACCTCTTCCTCCTGCCAGCCTTGGCCCTGGGGTTTATATGTGCCTAGAGGCCTATCCCCTTCCTGTCAGCTGACCGGCTTGGGTGGTTGGGGTATTAACCCTCCTGGTGCTTTTTCCCGTAGACTCGGGTCTTAATGGGGCAGCTCTGCCTCTTAGGAACAGGGCTAGAGTTCCCTGTTACAGAGATGTACCATCGTTCAGCTCTCGGACACTAGTTCTCGGACACTGTAGTGAGGGGTCTTGCTGGCATACTCGCTCTCTGGCGCCAAGGCTGGCACTTGGAAGAGAAGCCAAGGACAAGGTACGTTGTGGACACCAAACTTCTAGTCTCATGTCTTTGAGTCAGAGTTGAGGTGAGAGACGCTGTTGACTCACCTATCACAAAGAGGGGACTCAAGTCCCCTTGGTTTTCAAGCCAGTCCTTGCTAGCACTAAACCAAAGGTAAAAAGCTGTTAAGGAAACTATAGTCCGGGAAAGAAGATGAAAACGTGGTGCAAAGCATGGAGTACAGGAGAAAGGGCAATTATTCAAGATGTCCATTGCCAGTGGAAGGAGACTGGAGAGGACAGTGCAGTTGTCAGAGCTTACTTAGCTTGGTCGTGTTGCTGCACAAGGCTGTTGCAATGGGAATGTGAAATCCATGGTACAAACATAACTGGTGCTTAAAAGATCATATGTCGCTACAACAAGTTCAGGTGCTACATCACTTGTAGTTACAGCTTGTTCCCATAAATACCCTCTGAGTGAATGGGTGCCCCTGGGTCGCTATGATGGCACCTGCCTAGGGCGCAATCGGGCTGCTCAGCAAAGGCTGGAGGAAAGGACAGATCCATCTGCTGGGTTTGCTGCAATCCAAGTCAGAAGCTACTGCCTCACAGATTTATCCCTGTGAGGGAAATAAGACAAAAAGCTAACCTTTGTGAGCCCAAGGGTAGGTTGTACCTCTGCACTAGCTGTCTGTCCTCCTCAGCAGTTGATCTGTTTGGCATCCTGAGGAAAGCCAGGTGTAAATTAATCCAGCATCTTTGGCCCAGCCTAATTACTGCCTTAAGAAAAGTGGCCTTTAGATTATGAAGCCCATTTTGTGTCGGGATCTAAATAAACCCAACTGTCTTCTCTGTTCACAGAAGGTTAGTGAACTAGTCCAATTAGCCCATATCCCGTCCCCTTCCACTCAGATAAAAAGCAATTTCTTGCTTAATGATGTTGTCTGGACTACAGTTACTAAATGTAACCTGAATGTCTGCACCCTTGGTGAATACTTGGATGGGAGGAATATCTTAATCACTGGTTACAGCTCTAATTAATGTGCAGCTTGACTCAAAAGCTGGTGCTTACGCTAGGCTTACTACAATGCCCTGGATGGTCACTGTCGTATTTGTTTAATGAGGAAGCTAATTTGCTTTTTCCTGTTCACCTGACCTTTTACATCCGTGCTCAGTCATTCCATATAACTGACTATTAGGAGTTTCTGACGCGAAAAAATGAAACATTGTCCCAGAAGGTCATGGGAGAAAATGTATTTTAAATCTACGTTGCTATGAGTTTAGGGATGGATGGACTGTTCTCTTGGCAAGAGTCTCAGTGACAAGGCAGGCCTGAGTTTCCCCTGCAGAGCAGGTACCTTACATTTAGTTTTAAGACTGACAGCTTGCTGGTTTTGACAATGCACCAGAAACATATGAGGGTAGCTCACAACTCCAGGGACTTCCAGCTTCCCGCTCTATAAACCCTCGCTTATTCTCATTAATGCTGAGAGGCAGGCAACTGTCATCCCTTTACAAAGAGGAAAACTGAGGCCTAAGAGGGGGTTTATGGCCTAAGTTTTCAAAGGCAGATGGTGATTTGGGTACCCTAGATTCACCTGCCTGTTTTTAAGGGGGGCTGAGCTCTTACTATGCTAACATCAGTGGAAGCTGCAGATGCTCCGTGTCTCCGAAAACCAGGCCAGTTCCCAGCATTAACAGACATTTCGGTAGTGTGAACTTTCAGGGCTTGTACAAGAACACAGTAAAGTGCTCCAAAATATGATGATCCCAATCCCCAGTCCCCTGTTCTAATCACCTGCCCATACTCATGCCAAAGTCTTCCATTATTTTAGGAATCAGAACTCGTGATAGAGGTGATACCTTTTATTAGACCAACTAGATTTTTGCAATTTTTAACTGCAAGCTTTTGGGCACAAACACCCTTTTTCAGGCATAGGAGAAAAGGTTGTAAAAGTTCTCATTATTTTATGCACTTGAAACTGCCTGCCTTCTCCTGTGTGGAAATCTTAAGAATAGCCAGGGTCAAACTTGTCAGAGTTTTCTAAGTGTCACACCATCTTTCTTTCTGTTAAACATGACTGTTTTATGTCCACAGCTTCTGCTCCCCCGAAACCAAAATCTCTTGCTACTTGACTGAACAGTTTGTCTTTTGTGCACAGTATTTCCTGCTTTACACTGAACAGTCAATTCTGCTCTAAGCAGCATTCACTGAATCATATACATGATAAAACTACCTGCAGCCAAATCCCCTGTTCCTTTCCTGGGTTTCTTAACTTTCACCTTTAACTGGCTCCACGTCCCAACACAATGATTGACCTAGGTTGATCTCTGCCTGGCAGCTTGATCACTGTGTCCTTGGCAAATGCACTTTGATGCTATGGTTACCAGCCTGTTATCACTATTTGCAGAACAGCCTCACCCTGTGCTTGCTGATGGTAACAGGTATTGGCTTTTTTTTTTCTCCCTCACACTTTCAATTTAGCTTCAAGGTAGCTCTTTGCCTATTAACAAAATAAAGGACAGTTTACGGAAAAAGTAACCCTGTCTGGCATAGCAAAATGTCCTGCTGAGGGAGTGCGATTATGTTCAGAGGAAACTGCACAAAGTTGAGCAGAATTGTTTAGGGCAATGCAAGTTACCATCATTGGGATAGCATTGAGAGAGAGGAAATTTTAAGATGGCTCTCAGAAAGAATTGCCTGGCAGACTGTGGAATAGGCTCCCAAAGGACATAGGAGATGATGAACCCCCACGTGCTGGGCTATATAAACTGAAGAGAGCAACGTATGCTGCAGGGAAACGTGCTGCGTCGGCTCCCCTGAGATCAGGCCACCTAGTCTTTTCCTTCGGGATCTGTTTACTAGTCTGCCCTGCACAAGGACTGCATTTTCCTTGCTCTCTGGCTGCTCTCCCAGCTCATTCCCCATGCACTTGCCCACTCTGGCCTCCTTTGCCAGCTCTGCCTCCACCAGGGAGAGCTGCTGTGATATATTAGATTGCTAATGCAGTGGGGGCAGCAGTGAAACAGCTAGGAGGGTATTGGGAATAAAAGGATCTGACAAAAGCTGTGGCTTTCCACAAAAGGCCGGGCACCTACAAGGATCCTGCTGCAATCCTAGGCTCACTAGGAGGGTCCCTGCTACTAGGATAAGCCAACTGCCGGCAGAGCACCCTGCGGCCCCGAGCTAGGGCTGGACAAGCCTTGCCTGGACTCTGGGGAAGCGAGCGGCACATCAGGAAGCGAGCGGCACCTCGCTCAGTGGGTCTCCATTTTTGTTTTGTTTTGCAATTTCTCAGTTGGTTTAATAAACGGTATCATCTCTGAACCAAGAGCTCAAGATTTTTGCAGCTCTTTTTTTGCCTACAGAAAAATAAGGGGTCAGCTCTTCTCTTGCAAAGAGCTCAGAAAGAGCCGAGCCATGATCGGGGCCTGACCCGGTGCAGCCCCCCTGCGAGGAGCTCGGGGCACCCCGGGGCGCGGTGCCCGATTACAACACCCTGAGGCCCTAAGCTGTCCACTTTAAGAGGCCCCATATGATAAAAATAATCCACGATTTTCACGAATTTAAAAAATGGATTATTGTTATTTCTGCACACAGGTATGAACTCCAGATGAATAATAACTCTGCAGCCATACAGATGTTTGTTTTTGTCATAGTAGAACGAAAACGTCCGTTTTGGGTTTTTTTTTCTGATTTCGAGGCCCCTCATATTGCAGACGCCTAAACCCAGCGCTGCCCCTCTCCCCGTAAGGAGCTCAAGGCATCCCGGGGTGCCGCAGCCCCAACAGGGTGCAGTTCCGCCGAGCGGCCGCAGGGGGCGCTGCCGGGCAGCCGGCTCCGGGCATGCGTGCCGGGCTGGCGCCTGCGCACTTCGCCCGCACACCGGCTCGGCTGATGCAATCCTCCAGCTGGGGAGCAGGGCGGAGCGCGGCAGCCAATCAGCTGGGGCCCGGATGCCGTGGGAGGCCCCGCCCCACGCTGCGCGCGCAGGTCCAGAGGCCGTTTAACGGGCGCCCGAGCGCTGCCGCCATTTTGGGGCGCTGAGGGGGTCATGCGGAAGCGGCTACACTGAGGGTCCGCCGCGCGCCGCCATGGAGTCGGGAGCCGCGGGCCCGGCGCCGCCCAGCTCCTGGCTCGGTCTGGCCTGGCAGAAGCTGGCCCCCGCCACCGCGCAGCCCCCGTCGTCGTGGCTGCGGGGCCTGTCTCAGCTGCTGCAGCGGCTGCTGCCGGGCCCGGCGCTGAGCAGCGCCCTGTGCCCCGCCGCGGGGGGGGACCCGCCCGTCCGGCCGCTCCCGGGCTGGGCGCAGGCCGAGCTGGGCCCCGAGCCCGGCGCAGTGTGGGGGGGCGGCCTGGCGCGGCCCGCGCTCGCCCTGGGCCTCGTGTCCTACGCGGTGGGGCCCGCGCGGGACTGGAGCTACCTGCCGCAGCCCCTGCGCGCCGAGCTGCCGCTGGGCCCCCGCCGCTGCGACGAGCTGCCCGAGATCCAGTACATCCGCAGCAAGCGTCTCGAGTTCCTGCAGCAGCAGCAGAGCCTCCCCGAGCCCGACCACGGCTACCACAGCCTGGAGGAGGAGCTGAGCCGGGGCGGCTGCCCAGAGGAGCCGGGGGGCAAAGGGCCCGAGGCCTCCCACGGCCTGGGGGGCATGGCTGGGGAGAGTTCCCCTTTACAACCGGGGGGCGAAACCATCTCCGAGGAAGAGGATGAGCCGGTTTCAGCTAGGCCTGCGTGCACAAACAAGCTCATCGACTACATCCTTGGGGGCATGGGCAGCGAGGACGAGGGCACGGAGGAGGAGGAGGAGGATTGGGACGAGGACGACGGGTTTGATAGCGAGGGGCTGCTGTCGGATTCGGACGCGGGTGGGGAGAGCTCGCCCCTCTGGGACTCGTTTTACAGCCTCGACCCCTACAACCCGCAGAACTTCACGGCCACCATCCAGACCCCCATTAATGGGTCGGGGGGAGACTCGTCAGGCGAGTCAGAGGGCGAGGAGGACGACGACGCTTCCTGGGCTGGAAGCTGTTCGGACTCTCCCGGTCTTGCTTCGGGAGAGGAGGATGAATGGGAGCACAGCAGCGTGGACGAGGCCGAGAACCTGAAACTCTGGAATGCCTTTTGTAACTCGGACGATCCGTATAACCCTTTCAATTTCAAAGCAGCTTTTCAAACAACAGCAAAGAAAGGGAAGCGGGACCTCATAGGAGTAGTGGGCCTGGGTTTGCTCAGCTCCGAGAGTAGTAGCTTGCTGACCTGCCAGGTGCAGCTGGTGGAGAAGCAGAGCAGTGTGGTTACGGACTTGGGGCAGCGTGGCACTCTGTCTGGGAAGAGACATACCCATACCAAGAAAAAAAAGGTATACTCTTTTTGGTCCGTGTACTTGTATCTTAAATGCGGTGGTAGTGAGAACCCAATCCGGATCAAGGCTCCAGCGTCGGAAGATACCGTGGGAAATTGTGTTCCCTTTTTAAGGGAGGGATTTCATCCTCGGCATAAACCCACAAGTTTAGGGTCGAATTAACTTGAAATCTGAATGTATATTAAGTCCCGGGTATAATCATAATGGCACGAGATGAGTAACAACTCCTTATGTTTGTATTTTCAATTCTAGATTTCTGATTTTAGATCATGGTTCTTCCCCTGTGTGCTGTGACTCACCTGGAGAGTTCCCTGTATTTGGAAACACATAAAGAGTCCATGACCTATTCTCTTGATTTTTCCCCACCCCTCCCCTCCCATTTTGGAATAATCTTTGCTATGCTCCCCCCCTCCTGTTTTGGTAAAAGGTGGTAATTTTTTAGGGCCTTTTTTGCATTACTTAATTACATTTCTCAGAAAGGGTAACTTGGAAAGAACAAGTTGTGGTTCTGTAAGTTGCAAATCGGCTTGAGCAATAACATATAGCAGATACTTTCGTTCTGTGAGAGGTTACTACAGCGTCTCAGTGGTTCCTAGCAACATTTAAAATTCTGCTTTTTTTTTGTAGAAACTTCCAAAATGAACTTAGTGAGTCATATTAGTACCTCGTATGATAGGAATTTTAGCATTTTTTTAATGGAAAGCTGCTGTTTTGTTTTTTTGTTTTTTTTAAATATACTTACCCAGCTCTATGGTCCAAAGTGAAAAGCAGTTCACTATTTTGCTGTAAGTTAATGAGAGGTTGGTTTGCTAAATATGACATGGACTCCAGCATGTGTGTTAGGATTTAGGTGAAGTAATGATCACTTCTAGGGTACTATAATTATACAAGATCTCTTTATAAGCATAGTGGGACACTTCTCAAGGTCAGATAAGGCATTCTGGTCTAGATCAAGACCTACCTGGGGAATAGCTTTCAGGTCTGGGTCCTGAAGCCCGTGTCTTGGGGTAATAGCTGATCAGAATGGGTGGAGTATGTAGACTCTTCCCTTTTTGTAGGAGTGGTTGTCAGGAGCTATTTACATTTTTCTGATCAAGGGCCTGACATGGAGGCTGGATAGCAGTCTAGATTCTTTGACTGCCTGCATATGCCATCTCTTTTAAACTGTCTCTGTATCTACCACCTTTTCTGCTTCACATGGCCAGATACTATGCTTTTCACACTTTGCAGCCCTTGATTAATAGTGAAACGAAGCCCCACTCTGATGGTTGACTGACAAGAACTGTATTTGGACCATTGTTCCCTTTCCATCTTCGAGCAGGAGTGCTTCAAGCGTAGGCCAAAAGATCTTGCTGTCCATGCTGTAGCACCCAAGGAAGGGTGCTGCTTGGCAGTTCTGTTTCCATTTGCTTGAACATCTCTTAAATGAATTCCAAGGAATATTTCAGTTCCTGCGTGTGAGTTTGAGGTTGAAAAGTATTGTCTGTGTGACATTGGCTCTTACCTTTTCCTGCACGTGTAGTGGAAGATTGGGACTGTCTTACAAGTGGAGTTTTATGCTCAAAACCAGCTGCTGAGTCAATTTTGTTGCTTCCTGCTTTTGTGGCTTTAGAGATTCAGGTGTTGAATAGGCAATAAATAACTCAGGCCTTAAACTATTTTTAACATTCTTTTAATGACCACTAGGGAAAAATAGAAAATCCATATCACCTAGTTTTGCTCTCTAATCAGATTGAGACCTATTAAGGTAAGCTAAAGCCACCTAAATCGTCCTTCACATTGTTCTGAGGCCTAGCTCAAAACTGAAAATGCTCTAGTGTAGTGGTAGGAAGTCTCTGTATATACTAGTACCCTTTTCATAATGGGATATTATGATTAAGTTCTATTTTGAGGTGGCCAAACTTCCTAACCCTTTGAGCTGTAAACCAAACCTTGACACTGAGTGCTGCAGGACACACAGCTTTGAAATGCGCATGCCCTAGAGTCTGATCAGTATATAGCATCCCAGCTCAAACAGCAATTTCTTGTTAAATGACTTTTTGGACCATATAATAAGCAAGAACCAAAGAATTTAAAAAATAGGACAATGACCTGAAAGAAAGATAAAATGTTCTTATTTTACTGCTTTTTGTTTGGGAACCACATGTAGCTTGCAAGGCAAAGTTGGGCAGTCCTATCATGTTCCATAATTCAAAACTTTTACATTTACAAAAAGCTGTTTAAAAATTGCTCAAGTTGCTGTAATAATACAGCATTAAGAACTTCAGAATGCAGAATTGATACTGCCACTTGTTTTTTGTTTTGATTTGGATGCTGGGGTTTATTTCTACATCTAATGACAATTTTCTAAAATAAGTAACTTTTAGAAACATGTTTTGGGCACAGGCCACTTAAATGAAATGCTGTGAGCAGAGGTTTGATGAGGACACAGTTTTGTGTACACTTGGTTTATCTTGCTGTGCCAGGAATGAAGACTTAGTAACTTTTCTTTTGGAGAGTAAGAAATTCGTTCTTAGGACCATCTAACCTGGTTTACTTTTTTGTAGTATTAATTTTTTTGGTTATCCTAATTTAAAAAAGAATTCAGACCCTTGTGTAATGCTTCCTAATGACAGTGAATGAACAATGATCTCTGCAACAAATGGCATGATATTACAAAACCTGATAATTGCACCCAGGAGGTAATTTAGACTGATGTAAAAGGGATGAAAGTAGCAAGCCACAAAGGGACAGGCTGATGTAACTATCCAGCATGCTTGAAAGCAGACACTTAATTAGGTATGTGGGCTGTATTACACCAAGATTGCTAAAAGTGACACATAGACATAAAGAGACTTCTCATGGTCATTATCCAATTCAAGATTATATTTTGTATATCATCCTGAAGTGTTTATCAGGACAGTTAACAGAATGATGTTTTAAAGTTAAAGGGGCCTGCTTGTTTTATCACCCACACATTAGACTAAAATAAGGCTGGCAAATCAACTTTTTATGCAATTCCTTATTCTAAAACTAATTTTCCAGCCAAATTGAAACTGATGTAACTTCTGAATCAGTCGTTGTATCTTTTGTGGAACAGCCTGGTAGGTTGCTGCTCAAACTTTATCTTACTGCTTCTGCAGAGGGTGGATGGCTTGTGTGAATAGTTGATAACTCTTGGAAGTTAGAGAAAATCTTATAGGGGTATAAAACTTAATTTTGTTCGCACTGAGGTCATCGGCCTTTAAGCAGCTACTGGAGAAGCTGTACTTGGGGCAAATGCATAGGTTAGACTGGCTAATGATTTGTCCATCTGGTGAAGTTAATTGTGAAGAAAGCTAGGATGTGAATTTACAGAGCAACTCTGTGATCATTTCCTGTGTGAACACTCTTAGCACAGGGTATCTGTGAGGTAGCTTTGGCAGTTAAGTACCTTATGACTATGCTCCTCACAAGGAGTTGACACAGAGTTGCTATGATGCTGTAAATTCACACCCCAACTCACCTGATAATAGAGGGTTTATGTTGCTGTTGGGCCAGGTGCAGCTATCAGTACTTTTCAATACTTCAAATAATTGGTTGAGGCTCAAAAAGTTAAGGCAGCACTTGCTTACTCATTTCTTTAACGTACAATTAGCAAAGGAGTTGGATGGTTGAACTTGCAAATACAGGGCTACTTGGTTGGATGCCTAGCTTTTTGCACTGAAATACTTATGCAGTATAAATGTAACCTTAACTTTTTTTCCAAAGTACTCACGGAAAGTGACGGGCCTATATTGCTTATTTGTATCCTGCCTTTATTAGAATGCAGCATCCATTTTCACTAGAAAATGCCTCTGGCTGGCTGTTAGCCAAACGCAAGCCTTTTAAGCTGTTAGAGTTCCTTTTATGTAAGCCGTTTTAGTATAGCTGAAAAAAAATGGGGTGGGGGGAGAAGTGAAAGGAGCAGTGAGGGAATGCAGTATGAAATCACTAAGACTATTTTGCCCAAATTGGAATGTTCTCAAGAATTAACCTGCTATTGTGAGCATTATTATGGAATATTTCATGACAGATATTGTCTTATTTTTTTTAAACTACGTCTGGAAGATTTGATCCTTAGCTGAACTAGTAGCTAGCTGTACATAACTAAATACTGTATAAGTGCTTTATTTAAAGTTCTGCATAAATGCCACTGTTGATGGATGTATTTGGTAGCATTAGTTTAGCTGCTTGTCTCTGTCTATGCTATTTAAATAGTCATGATGTCAGTCCTAAAATTGTTAGGATTTTTTTTTCATTGCAGCCATTCAAGTCACACAAGTGTTACTTCCTTAAATATGAAATTATAGGACGTCTTCCTTGTTGACGCATAGTCTCTGACTCGCATTGTAGCAGCTGTGTGGAATTAAATTATCTTTTAAAAGTAAACTTACAATGAAACTGTAGGGCAAAGATTCACGGTGTGCAAGCTACTTGTAGTTCACATTTGTGTTCCCTGTGTTTTTGGAGTGGCTCTTTCAACTAATTGTTAAGGTAAATTCTTGATGAAAACAGTAATTACAAATGCTGATCAGGAATACACTGGTTTTGTATGATTGCCCTTTGTTCTAATAGAGCTTGTTTTTCTTTAGGTAACCTTCCTTGATGAAGTTACTGAGTATTATGTAAGCGGTGAGGAAGACAGGAAAGGACCCTGGGAAGAATTTGCACGGGATGGATGCAGGTTCCAGAAACGTATTCAAGAAACAGAAGATGCCATTGGGTACTGCTTAACAGTAGAGCATAGACAGAAGATATTTAATCTACTCCAGGAAACATACTCCAGAAGGCCTGAACTTTTCTAGCACCTTAAAGACATAGTAGACTTTTGTTACCTTACTCATCACTAATAAACCTTCACAAATATCCTGAGAAACGTTTGTTTCTCTTCAAAGTAAAGTGGCGGCTGCCTGTCTTAATTTTAAATGGGGAGTTGGAGTAGTTTTAACCACTTCTCAGTTTAAATTTAAGCTAATGAATATACTGAGATGTGTCCAAATTAGGTATTGAAACAAAGTCTATTGAGGTACCTTGAGAGTGAGAATGGCATAATTGTATTCCTTTTCAGCTGTTGTGATGCAATTGCTTTAGGTAAAATCCATTCTACAAATGCCTTGGCAGCCATATGTAGGAGAAAGGTGGCTATTAAGTTACAATTTTGCACTTTTAAAAAGCGAAATCATATTTTGAAGGAAATATTTATGGGGTTCAAAACCCAATGAACACAGTTCTGATTTAAAGTTTGTATATGTGGTTGCAGAATTTTGTTGTCTTTATTCTAACTTCTGCAAAACAAACTTTGTATTTTGCTAACTGTTGCTTCTTAGCTGTGCTGTATTTCTCTTTCAAAAATTCACTTTTGCATGTAATATCTAATATTTATGTGGCTATTTCTGTATAACAACACCCTTTTATAGTGTTTTAAATTATTTTGATCTAGAACACTCAGGAGTGCTTGGGTGCACTACTTGACACCCTTTGGTTTCTGTTTATTTGACTTAAAAGCACTCATCTGGCACTGTTCAAAGCTTTATCGGAGCTCCTTGTCTACTAGGCTGATGTTGATCGTGGAGTACTAGAAGTCCTTGTTTTCTTATCAGCAAGTTCAGTCTTTAATGCACGTTCTGTTATAGGTGACAATGTGAGCTTAGACTAAAAGGGAACTATAAGTGAAGCTTGAATTTTTCACTTGACCCCTCTTAGCCATTTCACCTTCAAAAGGCAAGTAAGGTTGGGAATTCTGGATTATGTTCTTGCTAGCTTGCTCTAGCATTTGTATGGAGAACTGGATTTTTATTTCTTGTGGAACTCTAAGGCTGTATACCAGTACATTTGTTGCCAGAAACAGTATTAATAATACACCATTTCTCAGCACTTTCACTTAACTGCTACCAAAATACCATTGTTTACTTGGTAGATGACAAGATGTTTCCAGTGGAAGAAAATGCAAATAAAAGTGTATTTAAAGTTTAAACAATTATTGGACAAAATAGTAAACTTGTAGGTATATTGAAGGGCTGGCAAAAGTGAAACCTGTTCAGTGGCTATTACCAGATTCTAAGCAGGAAGAGGGTTTAGTGTGAATTTAATTTCAACCAGTAATAAAACATTGTGATTGTTTGCACAAGCTACTTGAGTACGTTCTAGAGTGTAGGTTTAGTTTGTGAGACTTGGAGAGAAACAACAAAGTACATTACACTTGCACTCTTATTAATGCATTATTATTATTGCAGAGGAAGGCTGTTCACAAATTGAGAGATTTTTTGGGAGGGATTGGCATTTGTTTCATCTGGTGGTTTTCACAAGGCCTTTATCATTTGCCCTCATCTTTTTATCCCGGGCTGTTATTGTTCATTCTGAACGTCTTTAAACGCTTGATTAAGTATTGGATACAAAATATGTGAGTTCATTACCTCACTATATGTATTCCAGAGTAAATGGAACTTTCCTATTTAAATATGGTTGAATAACCATAAGTTTCAGACCTAAAAGTAAGGTATATGGTCTTGACGTAAAATTGAAGGTTAACTTTTGTTTCGGAATATATCTTGAACAGCTCCAATATTCCCAAATTGGAAGCCACGCAACATTTTTTGTTTCTTAATTCTTGTTGAGCTAGTAAAATTAGGTTCTGTTTACCTGCAAAATGATTTGTTTGAATTGGTTTATCCTGGTGAAATTCTAGTAGGAATCATGTGTTCATAGAATTTGAATGGTGTGACTTTGGGGGGCTGAAAGGGAAGCTCTCAGGTCATATTTCATCCCATATTTAGGTTTTGTAAGACTGCAAAACATAAGACAGACTTAAAAATAATTCTGCTAAAAACCGTTCTTTGAAATCCTCTTTTCTTACAGCGGTTCAAAGAGAGCATTGCAGCATTGAGAGAGTATGAGGGAAGAGGATGGTTTTGCAGTTAAAGCAGTGAGATCAGAGTTCCTTTCCCAAGCATGAAGGTTTCTCTCTGGTTTTGTGCAGATCCTTTAATTTCTGTCTCAGTGTACCTGCAACTGAAATACACAACTACACAGCTAGGACAGCTCTCTTGGACCTATAAAGTACAACACAGGAAGGCAGAGTCTAGTTCTAAGCTGGTTATAGCCATAGATGTCCAGAAGAGTAAACCTCCTTAAACTAATCAAAGTTTTCATTCTTTTTCTTTTCCGTGCAACAGCTATTTCAAAATTGCTATAAAGGGTGTGGAAGACTTGTGTATGTATACATGATTCAATGGAAGGAGCCCTTAAAAAGAACACCTGTTAATTTAAAACTTTAAATCAAAACTGTAATTATCAGATTTTATTTTTATATAATTTAAAAGAAAGAAGCCTTGACAGCCCTTCTACATTGGCTTTGTACAGATTTTAATTCATTTGATTGTATCCAGTTGGGTTTTATATCTAAAGTTATATTTCTGTATATAATAAAAACTATTCAGAACTAATCTGTAAATTGTAATAAAGATATTTGCAAGATAATGCTAAGTTTTTTGGGGGCGGGGTTTGTCTTGGAAGGATGATATGGCAGATGGGGGTAGAACTGCTTATGAGTCGTGATTAAACACCAGTAGTAACTCAGGCTATTACTCATTCAAGTAGTAGTTGTAGTTATAAAAACCTGAGTAGGATGAGGACCTGCATCTGTATAAAGAAGGAATACAGCTGTATTTTTTCTTCTGTACTGCTTTTCCCTCTCAGCTCCAAGCGCAGCTACCTGAGCTGCGTCAATATTGTAAGATTTGGGAGGAGGAACAACGCGATGTAGAATTGGCATTTAATAATACAGAAGCCCACTCCCCTGAACTGGTAACTCTGCATGGTGTTCAAGGGTCCCATGTTGCTGAATCTTATCAGCCAACATGCAAAATTCACTGCCCGCATTACTTGCCAGATTTTTTTTTTCTTTTTGCAGCAGTGGTATACATTTTGACTGTCAGTTTTGTCTTCTAGCTGAAAAATGATGTAGCATGATTGATTGTTTCCTTCCCTCATCAAGATCATGTTAAATAGCTATGTGGTAAACAGTTGGAAAACAGTATATTTTCCCAGGTATTTTAGGACCTGGGGGAGAGGAACTCCTATACCTCTTTACTGCTACTTTCTTGCTTCCCCTCCACCCCCTCCAACCATGAGTTAAAATGACAAATAAGCACAAACATCTGCTGCTGCTTTGTATTAACAGACAGCTGATGTTTTCCTTGTGTTGCTTCCTGACATCACTGTTTAATGTAGTGGGTAAGTTTCTCATTTGTTTCACAAACTAATAAGGCACAAATGTGTGGCAGCTGGTTCAGAACTGCAAGATCACAGATCTAGAAGTTGGCTGTGTGCAATGGAGACCTACCTCCTTAATATTACCAAACCATTTCATTTGCTAATTTTACAACGCAAGATTTTTTTATGTATTTTATGTTGAGCTGTGCCCATGATTCCATATAGAACAAGGAATGCTATTTTTGCTGTTCAGTAATTAAGATCTCAGCCTTCTTTTAAACATTTTGAGAGGTGACTAACAAGGAACAATAGGTTCACCCAAAGAACCTTGTCTGCCTAAGAACAATAGGTTGCATTCAAATGGATAACAGTTTACAAGTGCTCAGAAAGTTACAATGCAAAAGTCACATTTCTATTATACATGCAGAGGTACCCCTACCCCCACCCCTTTTATAAACAGCAATAAAGGGCACTTGGCAGAACAGAATATACAATACTAGAGGTGTTGCAGGTACGGTAGTAATGTATCAAAGCCTGGACTACAACTACTAGTAACACTGGGGCTTGCTTCTTGCATGAGTTGATTATCTCTCACCTTGAATAACGTAGGTGTGATTGATCAACACTGTAGCAAGGATACAGTCTTGGGAAATATGAAAACTAGCATGCTATAAATACTAAACTGACATGGCTTGTTAGAAATAATGGTTTAAAATGTGTTTATGCTCTTAAAGCATGCAAGGGATTAATATACCCAGATAAGATGGCTTTATGCTATTATGGCTTCCTAACAACTAGGTTAATACAAAAATGGTGTAGAGGGAATTTGGCCCTTGCAGCTTTTTGCAGAAGCTAGTATTTATTTGCAAATGAGTTATAATAGAAACTAAATCAAAGAATAAGGAGGAAGGTTTTTATTTTTCTGGAGCAGCGAAGCCTGATAAAGTGCATTGAAATGGATTTGAAAACTGTTTCTTAGATGTATGAATGACTGTTACCTCCCAGAGTTTACTGCTGAGAACAGAATTTGGTTTTATGTCACGTTTGCGACCAGTCCTTTTAGATAAGAATTTGCTGCTGTTGTGGCTGTGGTGAGTGTAATAACCATCTTAATCTAATTGATACGCTTTGCAGTAACTTGAGCCTTGAAAGGATCAGGGAAGGCTACAGGACAGGTCTTTGTGCTGTGGATTGCTACACCAGCGGACGGAGCTCTGCTTTGCTTTGCCCCCTTGCAGTCCTTAAAAAACTTCCCAGTGCATCTGGTCTTCAGTAAACTTGGCCTGAGGAGACTTAACGTCATCTTGTGCTGTTGGTGCTTTCCCTGCCAGGCTCTGCAGTCTGCGTACAATGGGATGTTCAGTATGAAGCCCTCATAGATATGCAGGCAAGTAGAATGCTAAATTGGTTGACTGCTGTGGGCGGTTCCATTTTAATTTGTGTAGAGGGAGAGCTGAGCCTTGACTTGGTAAACCAGTGCATTATAAGAGTTCAGGGAAAATGTTTTAGGCAGTAACTTAGACTTCTTTTCCCCCTAAATGTTCAGTTTCTTCAAGTCAGTGCCAGTGAGGAATTAATGATGCTGGTTAGAGCTAACAGTACGGGGAGGAGTGGATAGCACTGTTTGTTCTCTCCTTGGTGTACCTCAGCCCCATCTACAGGTTTTCTAGAACTCTTCGGAACCGCAATCACCAAACGCTCAGTACTTGCTGCGGAGACTGATTAAAAATGAACATGGTGATGTTTTCTCTTTATCCTCTGATGATTTAACAAAATTGTTTGGTGCACAAGTCAAGTGGTGTATGGTCCATCCCCCCCCCCCCCCCCCCCCCAAAAAAAAAAAATCTGGTATTATATCAGTGTTTCATCTGGAAGGTAAATATCCTGCCAGGATCTTTTTTTCACTCTTGGTAGTAAAATCCATGCAATTCCAGGGGAGCCAGTAGGTTAGAGTAGAATTCCTTTTGCTTTCAAATAGCTGCGTCACTTCCACAGAACTTCAAGGCCTGGTTTTCTGTTGAGCAGTCTTGATAAATGACTCATTCTTCAATTGCCTCTGACTGTATGTGCTAAATGCATATTTGTAAAGTTGGATAATATGCTAATGAGTGAATTTTTTTTCTTCCTCTAAACAGGCTTCCTTTGGAGTCCCTATACAGGAACTGAAAATGTAGTGACCATGACTCAGTAGTGTTCAGGGGGAGGTTACACTGATGACTTCTACCCACATGATGTGTAAAACTCATCAGCTTTTCCTGTAAAAGGAGCTCTGCATACAGTAGATTCTCACTGACTTTTTGACTTGCCAACAATCTAAAAAATAAGGGTGGGGTGGCTTATAAAAATGGGCCAACACCCTTCATTGAATGAAGCAGAGATTGTTGGTAGGTAACCATCTCTTCATCCATCTGCCCCTGATGCCAGCACTATTTCCCAGCTGTCCCACTTGTCTGAGGAAGTCTTGCATTTAGCGCCCTTTTTCTTTCTGCTACATCTGTATGAAAAAGCAAACAATGGCAAATTCAAGTGCGTGCAGCTTACTTGCAGGTTCTTGAAAGTCCATCCTCAAATCCTTCAATCAGAGCTGTAGGAGGTGTTGCTTGTAGCAGCAGAAAGGTTCAGAAAGATGCATGTACAGCAACTGAAATTTCTAAGAGACCGATTCCTGTCCTGTAGAGCTTTTCTTCTAGACATAGAGTAGGGGCTGAAGGAGTGAGGAAGAATTATTGTCAGATCGGGGAAATTGGGCCTTGCTAGTGCACAGATCTGCATCAGTGTAAGGCAGATAAGTTAACCTGTTCAACCAATGAAGTTAACCTGTTCAAGTCTTTCTAAAGACTTGCTTGTTAACTATTATAGTGCTTAAACTTGTGTCGGCATCTGCTGGAATTCAGTTGTCTCTACAAGATGAATAGGTACGTCCATATGTAACATTTAAATAATTAGGTAAGATGATTTTAGTTAAATTGAAGCTGCTTGGATGTAGAGTAGTCCTGAGATCACATGGGAAGCCTCTGGCAAAGCTGGAAGCTGATCCATAGGCTTCCCATGTGATCTCAGGACTGCTCTATATCCAAGCAGCTTCAATTTAACTAAAATTGATTCTGTTATAAAAAAGATAGCTATTTTTTAGTCTGAAGAAACCCAAAGCAATAAAGTATAGACTTTAGCATTCTCATAATGAAGAAAAAGATTCTCTACATAGAGAATTTGGACAAAGATCGTATGATTACAATGTGGCTTTTTCCAATAGGCAACCGCTGTGTTTATTCTTAGCACCATTTTTGTCGTTCTCAAAAATAGTGATTTTTTTTTTTTTTAAGCTTTCTATAAGAATATTGCTTCTCAGTAGGATTTTTTTATGGTCCAAATTTCAAGGTAACGGTAGGCTTTTCTGGCAGGGCTTGCTTCAGAAACACAACCTCTAGCAACTGAAATGTTCATCTTGGGCACCTGGGGAATAAGGTTTATGATGACACCCTTTCAGATACTTCAAGGTATCTGATGTGATAGTGGCTATGATGGCACTCGTGAATATAAAAATGGAAAGATGGTGGAGCAAAAGAAAGAGGCTCATTTGTCATTTCTGATGCTAACGGTTTAAATAATAATTGCCCATAAAAAGCTGTTGGATATCTGCTCAGAATGCTTTTCTGTGGACTCCATTATGGCAGTCTAGCCACACAGCTACAGCTGTTAACAGAAGAGCTTCCAGCTGTGGTGTTCGTGCATAGGGTGTAATTTCAATTGCAAGTCATTACCAACCCAGACCTAAAGAATGTGCAGTAATGATCCTCTCCTTTTAAGAGACACGTCTCCTCCAGATACCACAGCAAGGTGAACTTAATTCCCCTTTATGTTACAGATGGAGAAGTTGAGGTACAGAGGTCAGCCAAGTAACTAACCCAAGGCCATAAAGCTAGTTGGCTACTAAGCTAAAATAAAAATCTGACTCCCAGCTCTAGCAATTGTAACTCCCCTGCTGTGCATTATATGAGCTGATGTTTCAGCTAATCAACCAGCCCTCTAAATTGACTTCTGTCGCCTGCGCAATATTGAATGCAGTGCCAATGAGGATAATTCCATGACGACTGCTATTAACCCATTTCTGAGCTTGGACAGACTAACTAAACTATATGGGCACTAAGAGAATTTCAAGGGAGAGGAGGTGATGAAGAAATGAATTGCTACTGTAAGATTTGCTTAAGGAAGGTGTTATACTTAAGCCATTGCCTTGGTCTTAATCCTTCTACCACAAGTGGATATTAGGGAGAGGCGTGTGGAAGCCTTTAATGAGTTATCGATGTAGTCGCCCAAAAATAGCTTGCGTTCTAATGCGGAATTTCCTTTGAGAGAGAAAATCTTTGGTCCAGGAGATGGCGCCAGCATCCCTGCAGTGCAGCGGCCCAAGTGCATCCCTGGAGGCAGTTTGTTGCACTGATCACTCTAGTTTTTCTGATGTTTAAGAGGCCGTGTCCATAGGGAGCAACAGTATGAGCACCAGCAACAGCAGGGCTGCATGGGGAAAGAGTGAAATGGGTACGTGCTCTTCAAGTGCTAGAGGGGTGCCTTTCATTAAAGCCTTCCTGTGCTGCTAGGGATATCACTGATGTCCTAGCACGTGGGAGGAGGTAGCAATATAAGCACATCTGGTATCTCTTGGGGTCTATGTATCATGCTAGTTGTCCATTATATAGTTGATAGCCTCAATACAATGACTTTTTTTTCCTATATCTTCAACTGGGCTTGAGACCAACCAGTAGCACAACAAATTAAGGGGAAACATGGGTCAAAGGCAGGGGGTGGCCCCTTTCCATACAGAAGTACCACAAGCCTGTAACATTCCTAGTATCTGAGTCATTATGACCCCAACCGAATGACCCCTCTGCAATAAAACTCATGGAATTTGATTTATCTCCCTCAGGAGGATGAAGGGCTAAGTCGACCTTGACAAGGTTGGAAGCAGCTTTTTCAAGGAGGATAGGTCTTTCCAGACGACTGCTTTAACCATTAAGCCATATCTGTGTACACACAATGTCAGCACTCTGCCTTCCCCAGCGTACTTTCCAATGAACTTTGCTCTAAAGGTCCCTTCTCCTTTGTTTTCCACCTAGCCACACATCCCATTCCTGCTACGCTGGATGCTGGCAAAGGCGCACAGCGTTATTTGGAGGTAGCAGATGTGAGACATCCATTGGTGAGTACAGCCATTTACATAACACCTTCCACCACAATACTAAGCTGACTCCAGACCTTCAGCCAATGCTGGCCTGCCCCAGGAATGCTGCTTAGGAAAAGCGCTCAGCTAAGAAACAACATGTTGCAGACGGGATGTCTCAGCAGCTGACAAACAGGGACTAATTAGCAGAACGCTGTCATTTCTGAACTCTCAGCCTTTCTATTACAAAATAGGCTGCGACTGACTGCTCCCCTCCCTGTGCAGAGGGATAACACAGCAAGTCTCTTCCTGTTCAAGCTGCACCTCACCCTGACACCTGCCCTGGTATTAGTGTAATTCGCACATTCTTCTCCACACCCTCCTAGCAAACTGACACTTTAAGTAATGTTAACGTTGCAACACAAACTAGGCCCTGCCAAGAAAGCCAGCAGGCTGTGTACATGTATACCGAAGGCATGTGTGTGGTACATCGTTGCAGTTCATGATACGCAGGCTTCCTACTTTCGGAAGATGACTGTAATGGGAAGATGCGTTTCCCTGAATCATAGAAAATTAGGATTGGAAGGGACCTCAGGTGGTCACATCTAGTTCAAGCCCCAGCTCAAAGCAGAATCAGCCTCAACTAGATCATCCTAGCTAGGGCTTTGTCTAGCTGGGTCTTAAAAGTCTCCAAGGACGGAGATCCCACCACCTCTCTGGGTAACCTGTTCCAGTGTTTTACTCTTGTGAGAGAGTTTTTCCTCATATCTAACCTCAGCTTCCCTTGCTACAACTTGAGCCCATTGCCCCTTGATCTGCCACCACTGAGAACAGTCCAGCTCCATCCTCTTTGCAGCCATCCTGCAGGGAGTTGAAGGCTGCTATTCAATCCCCCCTCAGTCTTCTCTTCTGCAGACTAAATAAGCCCAGTTCCCTCCTGATCAGCCATGTCCACCAGCCCTCTAACCATTTTTTGTTGCTCTCTGTTGGACTCCCACCAATTTGTCCACATCCTTTCTGTAGTGGGCCCAAAACTGGACACAGCACTCCAAATGTGGCCCCACCAATGCAGAACAGAAGGGAATAATCACTTCCCTCGATTTGCTGGCAACACTCCTTATAGTGCAGCCCAGGATGCCATTAGCCTTCTTGGCACCAAGGGCACGCCGTTGGCTCCTATTCAGCTTCTTGCCCACTGTAACCCGAGGTCCTTTCCTGCAGAGCTGCTGCTTAAACAATCCGTGCCTATGTTGTACCAGTGCAAGTGAAGCTCTGAAGCAAAGCTCTCTTTAGTATCTCCTATACGTGTGCCACCCTCAGATCTTTCTGGATGGAGAGCTTATTGGTGAGGTGCCTCTGAAGCAGACGTAGGCAATTCTCCACTGGCCTTGGGGTCAAAGGAGACTGGAAATGAAACCTCCAAGGTGTTGTTCTCAAGGGACTCTGATGTGAGCCTCAGCAGACTTCACTTCTCTGCCTCTTGGCCTAGGTAAAAGAAGGAAAAAAGTACATGTTGCCCAGGAGGGATGTGGCATTTGATGTAGAAAAAGGAAATGCTTTGAGAGCCTCAGATAGGGTAATTTATAGAAACACAAAGCTCAACAGGAGCTTGTAATGTCTCTCACATGGAAACTTGGTTTGTTCCCTGTCCCCCTCATTCAAAAATACACGGGTTAATAAAAAAGAACACTTAGAGAGATTAAAAAAAGCCAACAGCTGGTGTTTCTCCCTGGAGTTTCCATTGGATTAAGATATAAAAGAAGAGAAAAAAATCTCTTGTGGAAAGTAATAAAAGCTGATTTATTTACCTGACAGAACAGAGCCTAAAGCAGCTCTGGATTCTTGGCTGGATGTTGTAATAAAGCCCTCTGAAAATCCACATATTTTTTACCCCAGAGATTGGAACAGCTCCTTCTAGTTCCTTATGCTAAAATCTGATTAGATGGTTCTTTATAATTGGCATAGGCATTCCCCCTCAGGACACAGCAAAAAGGACCCTGAAATTCGTATTCCCTTAGAGAATTACCTGGGGAGAGAAAAGAGTCTTTTAAGATTGGATCAGTTTGCCCCACAAGGCCCCTGATCTTTCAATGCCTCAGGCATATGTTCAGTCGTCAATCATGAGAATAATTCTGCTGAAGTCAGCGGGGCTACTCATCGTGCCTAAAGCGAGGGCCAAGCACCAGTGTCGGCAGGGTCTTTCACCTTCCGGTACCTCTCCAAGTGCCCAGAAAGGGTTAGGAACTGAGCCTTTACTATGTTTGACTTTATGGAACCATTTTTTACTTGAACCGTCTCAGACAAGGAATACCTGACTCTGCTATTCCTTTCCTTCCCTTCACTGCCTAAATCTTGAAAAAGACCAAA
Organism: Alligator mississippiensis; assembly: GCF_030867095.1. Lineage (NCBI taxonomy): Eukaryota > Metazoa > Chordata > Crocodylia > Alligatoridae > Alligator > Alligator mississippiensis. Next base: position 40,037,863 of record NC_081837.1, on the reverse strand, counting down.
GCAACATAACTAAAAATCTATTCCCAGCCAGAAATAGCATGCTCCAGAGCCTCGTGAAACAGAAGCAAGTTACTCTCCTCTTCTGCAGTCTGGGGGTTTTTCAGTTAGATGTAGCTGCTGATGTGACCGTGTTGTACCGGCCTCCCTTTCCAGACTAAAGCGCCACAACTTAGCTGCCTACAAAGCAAGACTCTTCTAGGCTGGAAGTCACTTTATTTAATAGTTACATTATGGCATGCTGCTGTGAGCCAGGGCCCCATGGTGCCAGGTGCTGTACAGCTGCATAGTAGGAGACATTCCCTGCCCTGGAGAATATAAGGCTGGTCTACACTAGAGGCCTTTGCTGCTATGGCTAGGCTGGTGTAGCTTTGCTACCAGGGCCTGGAAGCAAAGACTGCATATATGAATAGCTGGGGATTTTCTGATGATGAAGCTATACCACTTCCCCAGATGACAAGCAAAATCAACACGAGTCCTTTTGTGGCACAGCTTTACCCACCCCAGGGGTTTTACCAGCATGGCTACCTCTCCTAAGGGATGCGACCATTTCACACCCCTCCCCAGCAAAGCTTTGTAGGATTGATCTGTTCTCTGAGTCATATTCTGAGGTGAAAGTGGGGTTGCCTCTGAAGTGACTGGGGTCAGGATTTCACCTTTGCAATCTAAAAGGGCCAGGCAGGGAGAGGGTGAGATAAGTGAAATGCTATTTTCCCTGTTGCTGTGATAGGGAGTTGCAATCTAGATGGATGAAGGCCCTGATCCTGCTCGCCACCATGCCCCAGTAGAGCCATTAGCTTCAGCGGGAGCTCTCCTACAGATCGTTCAGGACATGCATCATCTAACCTCCTTCAAGAGGAGGTTAGATGAGCATCTAGCTGGGGTCATCTAGACTCATACCAGGAGTCTGATGCAGCCAGAAAGACAGCGAAACTACTCAGTACTCTGACCCCACTGCATCTCTGCCTGGGTGAGACTGCGAGCCTCCGAATAACAACAACCACAGCTCATCCTTTTCCCCGTTGTCACAAGGAACTAACCAGACACATTTCTCACACCCACTGACTCAAAGAACTCTTGGGATGACCATGCCAAGGTTTCAGGCAAACTGGTTTCCCCAAAGCCTGCATGGGGAGCTCTTGCTGTGATGAGTCTTGCTGCGGCAGCCATGCCAAGCCCCACTGGTTTGGAGAGCAACTTCTTCATGCACCAGATGAATTAAAGGCAGCTTTTAAAAATTGCTCTTTCCCCTAAACCATGGAGGATTTGGAAAATACGCAGCCTTGGATGAGAGCCCTTTGTAATTCCTCTCCCTTGCCACTCCCCACCCCACCTTTCTCTTAAAAAGAGGTTTAATTGATGGTTTTGAAGAGAGAGGAAGAAAATACCCAGTGGGCAGCTCAGATGCTGCTGCCTATAGCAATCAGGATGCCCACCATAATGCCTCGACTTGGCTTTGAGGGAAGAGATGAACCCTGTTTAAAGGTAGCAGGGGAGGGAAGGTGTAGCTCTGTCATTACTCAGCCCTGACTTAATTAGTGGTAATTATAATAAGCAGACAGCGAAGGAAACTGCTTTGGGTGAGTCTGTGAGACTCATGCAGAGAGGCATGTCTGTCACCGGCATGGCAGGAGTGGCCTCTGTGCTGCAGGTCATTGGCAACACAGCAGCCTGGCTCTGAGGGGGTTAAATTTATGGTGTTTTCCTCCCTCCTAGGCTATTTGCAGCAAACAGAGTCTCAGTGGAAGGTCTGAGCTGAACAAGTGTTTGCTTCTGTGGGACTGGCCAGGGTGGATTTGGAGTTGCTCTACACTCACTAACCAGCACCCAGACTTCGCTCCCCACCACCGCTGCCTTCGGAGGAGCAGTAGGGCAGGAGGCTGAGCACAGGCAGGGTTGGACTCAGGAGCCTGGCACCTCCACATTGCTCCCCCTCTGCCTGCCTTCTGTGTCGGGACCTCGATGGCTGATGACATTGACTGGCTGGACCTGCCGGGCAGGTGGACATACGGGGTGTGTGGAGACGGGCGAGTCTTCTTCATCAAGTACGTTTTTTTCCTTCTGGGCTTCTCGCTGTGCTATGCGTGGGGGCAGGAGGGCAGTTTAATCCTACCAGGTGCATGTTCAAAGCCAGGCAGCAGCCGTGTTTTCAGCCCAGACTTTGGCGGCAAAGGGGGCTTGGCAGAGGGGAGGGCCAGAAGGACTGGCTCAGCCGAGAAGGGGCAGTGGGGAATGAGAAGGGTCCTGGGGCTATGACAGGCGGCGCCCTACTTCCCTCTGATTCTACTTGTTCTGCTGTTGTCTGCTGCTGCTCCATGCACCCAAGGACCCCACCTCCATGATCACACTTCAACCATCGCCTGTTTTTTTTTTCCCCTGTGGTTGCACTTCTGCCCCAGGGGAGTTTGGGCTGTCCCAGCCAGTGCTGCTCCTCTCTGCCCTGAAGTCTGCCAGGCTCTGGTAGCTCTGTTGGAAGGAGGAATGGCACAGGAGGGTCCCCTGCACACAGGGGCCGCTGCTCTGGGAAGGGTCTGAGAAGCTATCCCTACTTGGGCTGCTGTCTGTGACCCCTTTCTGGGAACCTACAGGTCTATCTCATGTCTGATTGTGACTTCCCCTGCTCAAGCTTCTCCCTGACTTCCCTTTTGTGGGCCATATGAATGGGAAATAGGAGTCAAGGCAGAGAGGAAGGCCTACAGGCTACAGCAGACAGCACCTTTAAGTGGAAGAAGGTGCAGAGAAACCCTCTGTTAGCAGTATGGCCCTGCCTCACCCTGCACGTTTCATCCCTGTTGTGGTTTGGGGGCCATGATGGGGACTCTTTCCCATTCAATCCCATGTCCCTTCTGATGGTCTATTTGTTCTTTGCAGTGATGAGACACAGTCGACCAGCTGGGTGCACCCAGGCACCAGACGCTCCATCCAAAGCGGGTGTTTTGTCAGTGCAGGTAAGGGCCAGGCTTGCTCTGACTTGTGGGCAGGTATTGCATCTCCCTGGTTGCAGTTGCTTCCCTTTCTTCCTGATGGCATGCTCCCTCCAGTTGAATGCCCTGCAACAGATGCTGCCAACCTACCTCCTGGAAAGCCATCCCGGAGGTACAGGTATGGTAGCACAGGATCTGGTGATCAAGAGGCTAACGAACCTTGCCCACTTGGGACAATGTGGCCAACCTCTTGAAGGGGCTCTTGCTGGCCTGCTTGAGGCCTGTGACTGTCCCAGAAGAATTTCAGTTCCTTTTCTCTGCTGAGAACTGGGACACAGGCAATGACCTATGAAATGGTGGAGCCTGAAACCAAACCTGACTAGAAACACGAGTAAAACAAACAGCCTCTAGTTTTCTTTGTATTCAAACCAAGTGACATACAGGGCATCAGATGGCAAGAAGCCAAACTACCCTAAAAATTATTCCAGGTTTCATAATGTTCACAGCTCAGCTGTCACACAGCAAGACTCAGTTTCTCTGTGCAAAGGCACTTAGTTATAAAGTGGCTAGCAGCTTTGTCCATCTGCCCTTGGATGCCCAACGTGAAATGCCTTCAAGGAGTCCGACTTTCAGAAGGTGGTTGCTCAGGGCTGCCTAAAAATCAGTTCCCTTAAGTTATACTCCTCCTTCCCATCCCTACCTTCTTCCCCACTCCAAATCACTAGCCACTTCTGAAACTCTTGTCCATATGCACAGAAGAGCCAGCAGGGCCCCCAGTGTTGTTGGGGGTGTTGATATTGTCTTTGATAAATGTGGGCTGCTGTTTCTAAGCCGCCATGGGCTGTGCGTGCTGGGAAGGGCGGGTGTCGACGGGTCATTTTCAGCTGAAATTTCCTGAGATGCAGCATTCCATGTGCACGGCAGTCAGGTTTGTCACCGGGGAACACGGGGTTGTCAGACTAGAACAGGCTCAGCCGGCCACCCAGTCCCCTACCCCACATCTCCCTCCTTACAACCGCCTCATTTTCCAGCAGTTCCCACCAGAGCCAGTTTTAAGGGACGGCAAACAGGGTGATTCTTTGGGCCCCCAGCCCCTGGGAGACCCTGTTGGACTATGGTGGGTAGGGGACAGGAGGCCACGCCTTCAACCTCTACGCAAAGCCCCCATGCATCTAATGCTGCATCTACTTCTCTCCAACAGTGACCAGAGATTGGTGTTGGGGGAAGGGCAGATGATTGCACCCAGCTGTACAATAGCGTCTCAAGGGAGGGAACTTCCCCTGAACTCAGCTGCTGATCTTATGATGCCCTGGAGGCTGGTAACCTGGTTTAATTTTGAGCCTAGCTAATAAAGCTGCAGCAGATTGACATGAAGGCTGACTGCTCTCTGGAAACATAATCCAGTAAAAGCTGCCTGCAACAGGGAGTTCCACAGATGAATGGTTGAGCAATGTCTGCTTCTGATGTATCTTCACAGACTTGCCCAAAGGCTGGGAGATGGACAGCACACGCCAGGGGGCCATATACTTTATCAAGTAAGTGAAAGGCTCGTGCACTACTGCTGTTTGCTGACTTACGGAGCAGAGACGTTCCTGTTTGCTGGGGTGGGGAGATAGGCTGGTTGGTGTTCCTGCTGATACGCGGGCTGTATGATTTAATAGCTCACATTGCAGTGCTGGGGGTAGGATCGCTCCAGACGGACATGCTGTCAGGGGGGAGATCGATAGCTATCTTCTGGATTGCGTGTTGCTCTGCGTGTTGCTAATGCAGCCCTGTATCAGTTAGGCTGGCTCTCAGTGAGGTTAAATGGGCAGTGCTGGAAAGCAGGCTCATCACTAAAGCCTTGTGTGTACAGCGCTCCCAGGGCTGCTACCAGCCTTGGAACAAACCTGTGTTCAGGAAGCTCGGTAGAGGTTTGGTAGCAGCACATGCAGCCAAGCTGTGTTGCACCCAGGCAGTGCTCTTTGGAGGCCTTTGGTAAATCACCTACCACCCCGAGCAAAATCCTCCCATACTTAAGGGCAAGTGTCTCCCAAACAGGAGCTCTTCTGGAGACAGGACTCACGGTTGTTATTACCGGGGTGGGGTTTGGCTGTCTTCCACCTGGCCCTCCTGAACTCCAGCATGGTCTCTTGGTACCTAAGGCTGGATGTGGTCCAAGGACTAATTCCAACCTGCGTCTGCCCCATAGAGTCTGGCTCAGTCCCTGACTTGGCTCTGATGTGTTGCATGGACAGGCAGGCCCATGGGTGCAGCCGGTGGGAATTGGCTTTGTCTGGCTGCTTTACTGTCTGTGGGTATTTGCCCCATTCTCCCCTTCCCCTGCACTGCCCCCACTCCAGCCGTACACACAGCCAGACCCCCAGAACCGGGCTGCAAGTTCCCGCAGCCCTACCCAGCCTTACTCTCTGCCAAGTGAGGTGAAATCAGGCCACTGACACCATGTATTTCTGGACGGGGGGTGGAATTTGACTCTGAGCCACCTGCCTGATCTTCCCTTAGGAGAGCTGGACCCTGAGCAGGGCAGGGCAGGACTGCCTCAGCTTTGTCTGAGATGCACAGGCTCCCTCTGGCGCTGCAGACTTCCCCATGGTGACCTTCCCAGGTGGTGCCCAGGGAGCCTGACCAAGGTGGAACCAGGAACCATGTTTGGGAACTAGGAACCACATCTGTGCTTGGGTCCTTTGCCTTGAATAGAGCTGCCCGCTTTCCCTCCGCAGTTGGTATTCGAGAGGCAAATGCTCCTTGCAGTGGCTTGGAGAGAGCTCTGTAACCTTGTGGGCAAAGCCAGGCAGCCTAAGCTCCCCTGTGCCTTGCACCCTTGTATCCAGACAGGCTCCTCCATGATAGAGAGCAAACAGGAATCTTCCCTGGGCCCTGGGGACACTTCAAGAGAGCTGCAGAAAATCCCAGCCCTGCTGCAGTGGGGCTCAGGAGCTCCATGGGGATGAGCTCCTGATCTACAGCTGACTCTGCATTCCCGTAGAGCTTGGGAGCTCCTGTCCCAAACCAGGACCAGGCTGTGGTGGGACATGTCCAAAGGCGGCAGCACAAAAAAAGGATTACATTTAAGTAATGGCACAAGGGCTTTGACTCCCTCCAGCTGAGGGTCTGGCTTGGGGCTCTACGCACTGAAGCACCGGCTTCTCCCTTGCAAGGGTTTGGTTGCCTTAGGGTCTCCCAACTCCTTTGCTGCCTCAAGTCAGGACAGTCTTGTTTGTGGCTCTGTAGTGGGCTGCCATGGAAATGGCTGTGACGTCCCAGAAAGAGGATTAGGACTCCGGTCGCGTTTAAAGGCGCTGAGCAGAGTTCCAGCGTCCTCCGTGCAGGCTGTTCCCAATGAGCTCCTCAAGCCCTGCTGCTCCTTGGCTCGGAGGCTTTGCAGCCTGCCCTGGGACAGCAGCACTGATGCAGTGGACACAGCGGGAGAACCTAGGTCCTCAGGTGGTTGCAGCACGGCTGGCACCCACGAGTCAGGCCTTGACAAGGGCTTCCCTGAATGAATTCTTGTTGGAGCCTGAGTTTGGCTTTTAGACCCACCTCCCCCACCTTGATTTCAAATGACCCCTCTCTGGTGATGGAGAAGTCACCACAAGCTGTTGCAATTACCATTCTGGCTAAAAGTTCCTGCCATCTATCACACAAGCTGTTTTCTCACAGGGGCAGGGACTGCTGTGTCTGCTCCATGCTGACACTGCGTGTTTTGCAAGTGAATAACAGGGCCAAATCCTGGACCGGGCTCCCGAGGCACTATGGGAACGCAGATAATAAGGCACTTCCAAGAGGCAGCGGGGTTTCCCCCTGCTGCTGACTGTTTTGGTGCACATCATGGCACCTGCCCCTCCGCTGCCCGGAGAGAGGCTGCATGTCGGCCTGGCGCCCTGGAAGCGCTTTGCAGGGGAAGGTGCAGCAGGAACCCGATCGCATTTGTCTGGGGTTGTCAGCAATTGCAATGGCTTCCCATGAGGTGGCACCAAAGCTTCCCGCAAGCACACCCCGGTGGGATGGGATTTGCCTGCATGTGTCCCTTCACATTCCCCCGCACGTGAGAGTAGGACAGAACCTGCGTGTGGCCTGCCAAAGCTGGAGTCTCCTGGCGGGCGCAGGGGAGGGCTCGCTTCGCCCACTTGTCCTGCGCCACCATCTTAGCGTGACTGGCTACACGCTGTGCTGCAGTCACCCCACTTCCCCTGTCATCTGCTTGGCTTCATGTGGGAGGCTGATCCCTCATGGCTCCTGCGTCGCATGCGGGAGGAGGCCCCTCTGGGAGCCAAGACACCACCCCCAATTGCTCTGGACAGCAGTGACTCTAGCATCCTGGGCACTGGCACGTGGGCAAAGGAGCAGTCACAGCTTCTGCTGTGAGTGGGGGTCGTGGCCGGTCCTGATCCGCACCGCACCGCCCCAGCAGCACCTGCTGTTTCCCCTGGTGCTGCTCCATCCCTTTGCCTTGGCAGCGTGCCGTCTCAGAGCTGTCACATCACCCACCCTGCCCATTGCTGCCCCGTCTCCCAGGGATGCCTCTTAGCACCTGGACACCCACAGGGCTTGGATGGCTGCAGACACCAGCGGGGCTTTGGGGCCTGCTGTTGCCTGGCAAGGGGATTCACGGAGGCGCACCCTGGCCATGGCACAGCCGCCAGCGTGTAGGCATTCAGTGCAAGGCTCCCTTGGCCTGCTCTTAGCTGGCCTGGCACGGAGGGGGCTCGAGCAGCCCCGGTCCATCTGCTGCTGGAGATGCGATGGAGCGGAGCCTTCCCTGGAGCCTCTGCGTCCCCATCCCTGTTCCCAGGGTCTGGGCCCAAGGGCATTAGGGGCTGGAGGGGGCTTTCCCGGCCTCCCCATCCCCGGGGCTGTGCTCCTGGCACCAGGTGTAGCTGGTGGGGTGGGACACCCGCCTCCTCTTGCCTGCTGCCTGCTCTCCAGGCCTCCTTTCCCAAACCCCGGAGGCTGGGGAAAGCTCCGGCTCTAGCCCCCGCCCGCGCAGGGGAGATGCCTGGCTGCCCCCCCCCCCCCCCCCCCGCTAGAGCGGCCCCGCGGCAGCACAGGGTTAATCCGGATCCGCTCCGCCTTGCTCCGCGCCAGCCCGGGCATCACGTGCGCCGCCCCCCGGGAGCGCAGCGAGCATGCCCGGCGCCGGGGAGGGATGCCGGAGCCTGCCGCAGCCGCAGCCCCGGGGCCGGGGCAGGGAGCGGGGCCGGCGCAGGGACCGGAGCCGCTGCACGGTGAGTGCCGGCCGGGGGCACCCGCCTCCGCCGCGCCCAGCCGCACCTGCCTCCTGCGGTGGGCATGGGCATGAGGATGGGGGGCTTGCTGCCAGTGCTGCAGCAGCCGAAGCTGGTGCTGGGTGTAGGGTGCTATCCCCATTAGGCCCCGCTTCCACCCCCCGGTGCTTTGGTGGCAGGGCTGAGCAGGCTGGTGTCCCGGTGTGGGTGCTCCCACTGCTCCTGCCTCCTCCACCAGGCTGCCAAGCTGGGGTTGGGGGGAAGCCAGCGCTGAGCCCTTTAGAGCGCTGCGGCTCTGCCCATCTGCCTTAGGAGGGCACCTGGCTGCCTGGATGGGGGGGAATCTGCCCGTCTCCCCTGCCCCCCAGGCTCCATGCCTCCCTGCCGTGGAGAAGCCACCCGCCCCTGGCTCTGCAGGGGTCTCAAGGGCTACCGTGTGCACTACCATCGTTCTCTCCTGGGGGGGGCATGAGGGTCCTTGGCTACACATCCTAGCAGTGCACAGCAAGGCTTGGGTGCTGGAGAAGCTGCTCCTGGCTTTGCAGGGGTCTTGAGGGCTAGCTACCATGTGCACTGCTGTCATCCTCTACCGGGGGGATGTGGGGGTCCTCGGCTGCACATCCTAGCAGTGTGCAGCAAGGTGTGGGTGCTGGAGAAGCCTTCTGGGTGCTGGAAAGCTGCTCCTGGCTCTGCAGGGGTTTTGAGGGCTATCGTGTGCATTGCTATTGTCCTGTCCTGGGGGGAAATGGGGGTCCTCGGCTGCACATCATAGCAGGTTTGGGTGCTGGAGAAGCTGCTCCTGGCTCTGTGGGGATCTTGAGGGCTGCTCCAGCTTTGGAAGGGGCTGGTGTGCCCCATTCAAAGCAAAGTGCATTGCTCTTGTCCTCACCTCGGGGGCATAGGGTTCCCCCTGCACGTCCTAGCAGCATGCAGTGAGTTATGTGTAGCACTAGGTGACCACAGACCTGTTTGCAATAGGACCGGCCCATCCCCTCCCTCGCTGCTGGGACTCATCTCTGCAATTTGGAGATGGACTTTGCTTGTCATGGCAGAGCCTGACTGATTCAGCACGGGGGTCACCTGGCGTTAGCTGAGGCAGCTGGAGCCTGTCCCTTGGATTTTGGTTTCCAGTTTCTGTCCACACCGTGTGGACAGAAAACATCTCCCTCCCCTGCCGGGATCAGCGGCCCAGGCTGGTGGATAAGTCTCTGGTGCATCCAGGCTAAGGGAGTGAGTCCCAGCAGATTATTCGGAGCCTGTCGGTTGCTGCTGCATTCTGATTTATTTGGGACGCAGTCCTATTCGTCGCAGGCAGTGCATTTAATGTGCACCATCAAGCCTGGTGCATCTTCTCCCTTCCTTCATTTTGTGAACTTAATATGGGCAACAGGAGCTGGACCCCCGGCTCTGTAGAGTCGCTGTCTCTTTGTTCGCAGAGCTGGTGCTCTAGGGACAGGCTTCATCACACTGCTTGCTGCTATGCCTCAGCTCTGATCGGCGTGAAAGGGGAATTCAGCCTCTGTGGCCCATTCACTCAGCCCTTGGCCCCTCTCCTAAGCCAGTTAGTAATGGGGCTGTTGCTTGTGGCTTGTCTGGTGCGGTCACGTGCAGTAGAGATTGGCTTGAACCCAGCAAACACTGGCCATCAAATGGTCTCTTTCAGTCCTGGCTCTGTCTGGCTACCTTGGGGCTTTGTATCCATCTCTGAGCAGCTCCTTCTCCTTCATGGTTTTGCGTTAGACCATGCAAAACCACAATGAGGGAGGCTTATAGTGACTGGGGAGTGCCCAAGCCCCTTGGCCCCGTGGAAAGGATTGGACCAGGCTCTGTATACAGTGGTGGTCCGTGATGCTTTTCACAGCCTGCTGCCCGCAGGGGTGTTGCATTGTGCTCCCAGCTCCTCTGCGGACAGTATGTGCACAGTGGTGTTACCACATCCTTTCCCAATCTGTGGGCATCAGCCAGTCCTGAGATGCGACTGACTCTTGGTGGGACTAAGTCTGCATGAATTAGCACAGCAAGGGTACTCGACTGACTCTGGTAACCGGAGCCATGAGCAGTGGCCTTGTCACTAGTCACATCTCCCTCCCCAGCAGTCGGACAGCTCCTGCGCTCGCTCTGCTCTGATCCCATGGCCTTGGGTAGTGAGGGCTGCAGGCACAGGGCAGGAACACCCTGTTGCAGGCTCCTGGCCTGGGGGTGCCATGCCTGGCAGGAGGCTCAGTGGAAGCAGAGGCCCTGAAGTGAGCAGAAAAGCAAGAATTGTTGAGGGGCAGAATCGTCCTTGCTCTTCCCAGCCTCTCCCTTCTGGGTGTCGGGGTCTGTGGCCTGGGCGAGGGTTTATATCCCTGTGGACAAGGTGGTTAGAAGCCAGTATGAAGCTCCCTCCTTCGTTTGCTTTATGGCCTAGTGACTCCTCTGCTCTGTGAGGAAAGCTGGGTCCCAGAGCTCTGCTTAGCGCAGCAGCAGTGTTTGCAAAGTGCGGAGCTGAGGCTAGGGGCCCTGGGTTTGGTGCTTTAAAACAGCATCTTGTGGAGCAAAAGAGGAGGTGCCCAGCAGAGGCCATTCAGGCAGCAAGGGCTGTGTGTGCCTGTAGGGACCAGAGGGGTCCTAAGTACACCAGACCCTGGCTCCTAGGCCTTGTCTACCTTGGGGGTTTCCAGCATGTTCCCATTGCTATGGCTCTAGTGGTGCTAGCAGCAATGGGAGCATCGGTGTGGACAGGCTGGAGCTTCGCTGCCAGGTTTTGTGGACCATGTCTCAGTACAGCTAAGCAGGATGCCAGCAGCCTGCCTGTACCAGCACAGGGGAAGAGCTTCAGAGCCCCCTTGGTGTGGGCACAGCCTCTGCCCACATGTACACAAGGTAGGCTACTTAGGGGTGCCCAGGAGTAGGGTGATGTGGAGTTGGATTGTGTGGTGGGGGTTTCAGAGAGCCAGATCCCCACAGCTGTGTGTGAGAGGACCCTGGATGGGATGAGCGGAGGTGGGGAGCACGGTGGATCGATAGAGCTGAGGGGGCTCAGCCAGGGGCTGAGCTGAGAAGTGGCTGCAGGTTGTTTGAAGGGCCCTGTCGGCATTCCTGCTGCTTGGCAAGTCTCATGTCTGTAAATTAATTTGTTGGTCCATTAAGCATCCCCTGGCTCCCTAACTGGGACAGTACTCGGCGAGCGCTGTCCTGGCCTTGTGTGATCCAGGATGCTGACGTTGGCTGTATCTCCCTTGGTGAATGTGCTGAGCCTGTTATCCCCAAGAGCCGTGCTGGGCACAGCTTACCCCCTGCCAGATGTCCGCTAGGATGGCTATGTAATCCGCGTGGATCAGGCAGGCAGAAGTGAAACCGAGAGCAGCGGAGCCTGGCTGAAAAGCTCCAGCAGGAAAGGGGAAAGCAGGCCCGTGCTGGACCTGGGAGGCTGGGTGCAGCGATGGTGCCTGGTGTGCACAAGGGGTTGCGCTCTGAAATGCAGCCTGGAAGGTAGATGGGTCTGGAGGAAGCAGGCTGATGTGTGTGTGCAGGAGAGGGGAGGGATTGAGGGCTTCTTCATGTGTGTGGGTGGGGGGAAGGTGGAGGATGGGGCTGGCACTGCTGCCTGGCAACCTTATGCATACCAAGTGGCGGAAGGGTCTCGGAGAGCCGCCCTGCGTGGGAGAGTGCGATCTGGGCGGCGTTTAGCAGAGAAAACGTCTTCCTTTTGAGCATATCATCAGGCCTGGCGTGTTGCTCCGCAGCCTGGAATTAATGATACCCTGTTGGCTCGCTGCATTTTTGCTGGAGCCAGGCAGAATGAGATCCTTAGGAGGAGGGGGATGGCTCCCCTCCCCTCCCCGCCTCCAGTTACAAGGAAATCTGAATTAATTACCTCCCGTTTCCCCAGCGGTCCATGTGTGGCTGTCAGAGCTCCCACATAACCGGCTCTGCCAGGCACAGCAGCCCAGAGGGGACACGGCATTGTCTCTTAGGAGGGGCTGCTACAGCTGCTCTTCCCAGCCTCCTGCCACTCTGGGATCATCTTGGAGAGGGGGGGGTGAGGGTTTGGGCCTCCGGAGATCGAGGCAATAAGGATGCATATTTCCCTGTGGGAAATGGAGCTTCCAAGCCATTCCAGTCCCGTTATAGGCATCCTGCCAAGGCATTTAAGAGCAAGAATAATATAGTCAAACAAATCTACAGCTACCAACTTGACACTGCCCAGCCTGCTACCAGCCTCAGCCACTTGGCGCTTTGTGCCCATGGCCTGGATAAACCTTGGACCCTCCAACATTCAGGACCCAGTCCCTTGAACAAAGGGAGAATATTGCCTCCCTCTTGGCAGTATAGAGCCTATGGTGCATAGTTGAGCCATGCTGATTTGTGTCCAGGAGAGGGCTGTAGTGGGCACCTGTAAGTACAAATTCCTTAGAGATCTGTAGGCAGGCAAAGTGGGTAGCAGGCAAAGTGTAGGCAGGTAAATGTGATCTCTTTTACTAATCCAACTAAAGAGCTGGAAAAATTGGCACGCTTTCAGGCTCAAACACCCTTCTTTAGGCATACGGAGACTCTTGGGCATAGGGAGGCATAGGAGGCCTATGCCTGAAGAAGGGTGTTTGTGCCCAGAAGCTTGCAAGGAACAAGTTTTCCAGCTATTTAGTTGGTCTAATAAAAGAGATCACATTTACCCAAAGAAACTTGTCTGCCCATTTCCTTAGACCAACACCCTAGAGTCCTGTATGCTTCTGTCCTGTCTTTCACCTCAAAGCACTTTACAGCCACGATTGAATTAAGCTTCATGGTCCCATCTGGAGCAGATTTTGCTGGCTCTTTTAGACTGTCTGGTTCTCCAAACCTGGGCCTAACCTTAGGGTCCTCCACCAGAAGCCTGCTTTACCTTTTTGGGGGAGGGGGGCTTCTGTTTCCTTCCCCTTCCTCCCCCCACATTTTGGCTCCATGGATGCCATGTCCCTAGGACATGAGGATGATCAAAATCCTTGAAAATCAAGGCTTTTCTTCACAGGTGTTGCCAAAGACACCTGAGGTTGGACAGCTCGCACCCAGGGCTGCAAAGAATGGGTGGCAAAGTCGGGATTAGGAAACTGAGCTGCAGCAGAGAGGGGACAGAGGTATTAACCAGACACTCAAGACTTCTAATAAAAAAAACAACAAATGAAACAGGCAGCAAATACTAAAACCCAATTAGACAGAAGAGTCTTTGCGAGTCAGGTGGGGGTCAGGTGAGCGTGCAGCAGACAGCAGCTGGGAGTCTGCCCCAGGCCTGTCCATAAGTAAAGCAAATCCCTTCAAATGATGGGAGTTACCATTTTCTTCTGGAGTGACAGGCATTTTAGTGGGACCTGAGATTTTATAATGGGGCACACCAAACGGGACTCCCTCCTCCCATGGCCGTGAACCTGCAGGTCCCTTGGGCATGAGCAGCATCTATCTCGCGTGTCCCTAGCTCTCGGGTCCAGGAAGGGATGGAGATGAAAACCACGTGTTCGTCGTGGCCCGGAGAACGCAGAGGACAACGTGGGGCTGCAGTTGGGAGGCAGACACGGCTGATTTATCTGAGACGAGGTGCAAGGAGAAGCCGGGTTTTGCTCGGGAAGTGCGTGGCATGCGTTTTAGCCGCTGCGCCGGGTAATCTTTGACCTTGCTGCGAAGCCACGTTTGCCTGCTGAGTTCCCATGGTAACCGCAGGGTAGCAGGCATTGGCCTCTGAACAGCGCAGGGGAGAGAAGGAAGAAGGGCTGATGGCGAAAGGCTGAGAGCGAGCGGGAGAGGTGGGAAGAGCCCTGTGCTTTGCCAGTGCTGGTGTCCAGCTAGGAGACAATGAGGCCAGAAAGGCAGGGGGAGCAGAGAGCTGTGCCTGGGTTGAGGGCATCACATGCGGGCTTTCCATTGCTGAGGAACCCTGCTCTCCATCACAGCGAGGCACCGAAGCCTTCTCCCTGGGGAAGTCCAGGCCTGTGGCACCTTTGCAGGCGTTTGGTGCCTCACAGGCCCTTTGCTGACCACCTGATGGGATGTATATGATAGAGGATGTATACACATAACGTGCACGCGCGCTCGCTCTCTCTCTCTCTCTCTCTCTCATATAAAATTTTAATAAAAATAAAAATATCTGGTGGGAAGCCCCTGGGAGCATGCCACCAAAGGATCCTCCTGGGAATGTGACCAGGGGCCCGGGGAAGGCTGCAGCAGGTGGCTAGTGGTGCCCTTGCAGCCTGCCTCTGGGCAGTCCCAGCTCATTCTGCTGATCCTCCTGGCAGTGGATTGGAGGGTGCCCTGAGGGCTGGGTGCATACATGTGCGAGCGTGTGCCGACCGTCTCCTGGGTCGTATCCACGCCCATCCTGAGCCCTGCTCATTTTGCAGCCCAGACCTGATGTCAGTCAGAACAGAATTCAGCGCAAACGCCATCCAGACATATGCATTATGGCTTAATCCTCTCCAGTGCCTGGCGCAGCTTGCTTAACTCTTAGTAGCCCGGCTGCGTGGCTGCTACTGTGCACATCTTTGCTTTCCAAGGTCCCTGGAACTGCCCGGTGCAGCTGGGGGACTACAGGGTGGGGCTGCTGCTTGGGTTTGGAGACCGAGTCTCTCTCCTGTAGGGAAGGAACCCCCCCTTCCTGCTCTGGCCCATCATCTTGTGTTACTTTCCAGGGGCTGGAGGCAGCCACTGCCCTGCCTTTATTCAGACCTTTGCACAGCTTGTTTCTTTCTCTTTCTTTTCTGTTGTGTTCCCAAATCTGACTTGCAGCTGCGTGGAGTTGGGAATCACCATCTGGCTCGTTGCATATAGGGGAACCTCCTGCAGAAGCATGTGCTACCTCCTGGTTTTCCCTTCCTGACCAGAGTACCTGCTTTACCTGCCACCACGGTGCCACCTGTTGTAGGCTTGTGGCTGCTGGGAGCAGGGACCACGGCTGTCTGCCAAAGCTTGAAAACATGACCCAGGCATCTCCCAGTGGCTCAGAGCCCAGGAGATGGGGAAACCCTTGAACTATTCTTCTTTTAAGGCTTTGTGGTTTCTGTGCCCATCTCATGACTGCAGAAGAGTGCGTGGGTTTGAAATTGTTTGGGGTGGCCCCACTGCCTGCTCTGCCTCGGCTCTGTAAGAGCATGTCCTCGTACATCGCAGGCCAGCTCCTCAGGGGCCTGTTTCTGCCTCTTGTAGCTACTCTGCAGTGCAGCCAGTTCTCAGCCACTTCTTGGATGCCGCTCTCCCAGCTTCTCCTCCCTCCATCCCTTCCACCTGCTGCGGACTTGCGGGAGGGGTCTGCCTGCAGCTGATTGATATGCAGCCCCGGTGCTGTGCACTGCAGGCAGAGACTCCTGCTGGGATGGAGTCTGTCTCTCCGAGCTGGGTTGATCTCCATGCAGGGAGGAGCTGTTTCTGGAGAGTGGAAGGAAGAGGACGGGAGCTGTGTTTCGAGGTGACCTGCGGGGGTAGGAGAGGGAGCTTGGGGCCTTCACTGTGAGGATGACTGCAGTTTGGGGCTTTTTTCCTGCTTGTTTGTTATGCTACAAATTCAGGTCTCATCCGCGGTGTTCCTTATTTAGGAGGACGTGAAGGTCTGGCAGGGTTTGGATGCTGGCGACAGCCAGGAAGTGAAACCTGATCGAAGGGCGAGGGGAAGCGAATTTTCCTTGGGTGGCTTAATGCTTTGCCTGGTCCCCAGCCAATACCTGTTTGACTCCAAGGCTGGCTTCCTGCAGAGAGCCTGGAGGTCCAGGAGCTGGATGCAGGACTCCCTAGGCCAGGTGCCCTGGCCCGGGTGACCTGCCACAGCAGGGTAGATGGTCAGAGGGGTCCTTCACAGCCTTAATCTGTGCATCTACAAAAGCTCTTCAAAACCGATTCAGCACCGCCAACGCCTCCATTACGGGATGAGACAGCTTCTCATCCACGTTCCTGGCTCCTCCTGGGGGACCTGTGTTTGAAACCAGGAGAGTCGGAGCCTGGACGTTGTGAAAGCAAACAAATGCTTGGAGAACTGCCTCTCCCTGTCCCCTCTGTGCTTATCCCTGTTCTTGCCTCCCTGTTTACGGCCAGTCCTGCATGTCAGGAAACCAGCATTGTCAGTCCCAGCTGCACGGACCTGCTGGGTGGCCCTGGGGGCAGGCTCCCTCCCTTCTCCTACCATGTTTTCCCCACCGGTAAGTTGAGGAGGAGGCCCTCTGTGCAGAGAGGGGTCTGCAAGATGCTGCTGAGATCCTGTCCTGGGAGCAACCTAAGCTGAACTTGTAATGAAGTCCCTGGAGTCCACCGCTGCCCTGTGTCTGCTTTTCCTTGTCCCCTTCCCACCCCTCCTGAGTGGGAGGAAGTGGCAAACCCCAACACAGTTGCTGGAAAATGAATCTTTTCTCTCTGTCCTCTCCATGCCTGGCCTGCAGGGATGTCTCTCATGGGTGGGAATCCTTGCTTCAGGCAACACCTGCCATTGGGACAAAATTGTACCCCATCCACCCAAAGTGAAAGGAAGCATTTTTAGTCTCAGTAGGATGATGAAGTGGAAGTGAGTGGGCCCTGGGGACCAGCTGAGAGACAGCTGGTCATATCTGGGGGGGTGGGAGCATTACGTCAGGGCCTTGGCCCTATGTCTGGGGCCCGGCTTCCCTGGCACAGAAGCTCTGGTGGTCTGTGCTCAGTGTGCCCCCCCCACCTGCTGCCTGATTGACTCCAGCATGCCTCCAACCCTCTGTTTACCTCAACAGCCACTCAGTTGGGCGTTAATTGTAGGAGCTGGCAAGGCACTAATTAGGGGATAATGAGATGGCTTTTGTGTGCGCCTGGCGTTCCGCACGCCCTGTCGACAAACACCCTGCGCTGTTGACGGAGCAGCTTGGCGCCTCCCCCTCTCCGGCAGGACCAGCCTCCCAGCCCCTGCCTCCTGGCATGGGAGCTAATGGTTCACAGGAGGCCAGGGGTGTCCCATGCATGTGCCTACGGGTGCCAGCCCTCTACCCCTCCTGCCTGACTCTAGAGGCGGCTGCGTTCAACTGGCAGCTCTCAACCCTGGTGTGGGTGCCCCTGTAATCCCTGCTGCTTCCAAGCCATGCTTAATGCTTCTATTATCCCAGAACAATTACAACCAAAGGGTTTTAGCCTCTGCTGTGAGCAGCTCAAGGGGAGAAGCTGGTCTCCATTGAGCTTCCGCCTCCCTCGGGTAACTCCAGGGCTGGTCTGAGTTGTGAGTGCCTTTTGGACAGTTTTTATTCTCTCCCGTCCTCTCCTCTCTGCTCTCCAAGGTGCTCAGGGGTTGAAGCCACCCGTCCAATTGTCTCCGTTTGGCTGGGGCAGGGGGTGCAATGCCCTGCAGGTGGGTGGATGGGATGGCCGTGGGCCTCTGGACACGGCTGAGTGTGGGTTCAGCTCCTGGCTCCACCAACGTTTTCCTGTGCGGGGTTGAGCAAATCTGTTGGGCCTCATTTACCTGTTGTCTGCATCCATGCAAGGTGCTGTAGCTACTCCCTGGGCAGATGGAGCCTTTCTCTACCCTGTCAGTGACCCAAGCGCCTCCCTCCTGCCCACCTTCAGGGGCGTGTGTTGAAAGGGAGCTTGTCTGGGGTGGCTCAGTCAGAGCATCAGTCTCTTAATCCCCACAGGCGGCTGGTGGGAGGGGGGCAGCATCAGCTGTCTGTGAATGCTGACCGCAGCGGGGAGAGCTAGGCTGGTCAGCACCCCTGCTCTGCCCTCCTCCCTCTGTGCCTCCAGTCCCAGGGGCCCCCCCCCCCCCCCACCCTCGCTGGCTGTACAACCTCACACCCCCGCCGCCTCCCGCTTCCTTGCTAAAGCAAGGAGCACGCGCCACTGGCAGGCAGCAGGAAGCTGTTGTTCCTCCTTCCCACCGTGGTCTCCAGGGTTTTGGAGTCAGTGCCGTCTTCCCCAGGCTAACGATGCGGCGCCTGGCAACTCAGCAGGACTGGCAGCGCAGAGAGCATGAGGCTCAGAGCAGCCATGGATCAAAGTCCCACCAGAGCCCTCAGTGCTCAAGGTAACTGAAGGTTGCCCCTGCCACTACTCCCACCAGGTCGAGGGATCCAGTACTTACCCCTTCCTGTTTCCTTGCACATTAGGGGATTTTTACAGGGAGCTAGCTGTGCTCAGCACCGTGCTGGGTCAGCCAGGGCATTGCACTGGTCCTTGTGAGCTGCGCCTGCTGTGGGATTTGGGGTGGAAAGTTTTGATGCTGGCCACAGCCACGGTGCAGGGAGTGAGGACAGAGCCAAGCGCTGAGCTGGGGACTGGTAGGGTGCGCACAGGATGCAGGGGCTCCCTTTGGGAATGATGCTATGCTGAGATAGGAACAGCACAGAGCAGGCTGGCAGCATCCTTGCCCCTTCATGGGGGCTGCACCCAGGTCCGCTCCAGCTGGCATTTTGGGCTCAGTTCTCATCTGCGCTTCTTGGTGCTGTGCTCTGTGTCCTGGCCTGGCTCATCTGGGGAGATCCATGGGATGGCCCCTTCCCTGGTACTCAAGGTGGCCATTGCACAAATGCAACCTCCTGCCTCCTTGCTTCAGAAAATGCACTTGCCTCCTTCATTGGGAGGGCACATGGCCATTGTTTGCAACAGGAGAGGGGAGAGAAGGGTCTGGGGTCTACTTGTCCTCAAACAGTGAGCTGGAGAAGGCAGGAGGGTTGGCTCTCAGGTCATGGTGGTGGTTCTTTGGTTGTGCAAGTCTCAGCACGTGGGGGTCCTGGCTTGTGCCTGGGACTTTGAGCTGTGAGAGAGAGTCACTTGTGATCACATTGGCTTTCACTTGCCCTGGCCTGGTCAAAAGCTGTGGGGAGAGGGGCTGGAGCTGTGGACCCTGAGGGAAGGACTCCTGGAAATGGGGCTCCTGTCCTGGCTCTCTGGCTTTCTGCTTTGCCCAGCCACCCTGCATGTCCATAGGAGCAGGGTCCTGGCTATGCAAGGAGTTTGTGCTAAGCTTGAGCAGGGTGCGTGGGCTCATCTGGGCTTTCTTGTTCGCTGTGACTATTTTATCCGAGATCTCCGGCTTCCTCTGCTCCTTAATCCTGGGCTGTCTGGTTCTCGATGCGATGACAGCCCCCAGCACAAGGCCTTCAGCCACCTCATGGACCAGCAGCACTGTATGGCCTGTACGTGTGCAGAAGCAGGCGGAGGAAGTGGCCTCATCGGGGATAATCCTATTATTGACGCTTGCTTTGGCTGGCTGGTGCGCTCTCAAACCTGGCCAGCACCCCGCTTCTGAATCATCCCCTTGCAGGCTTCCAGTGTGAGGCCAGATTCAGCCTCAGCTGGCACAGATCGGTGGTGTTTCCCCACTGGCCTCTTTCTGTTTTGAGGCCTGTTTGGCTGCTCTTTTCCAGGATCCCTGGTTCGTGTGGCTTTCCTGAGAGGCTGGCGCCGCCTTCCTCTGTCTGGGAGGTGTGGGATGGCTGCTGTGCAGTGCTACATCAATGGTGCTTGCTGCTCTCTTCTTTCCACACATTCTTTCCAGCCTGGGCTCATGCTGGGGAGTGGTCCCATTTGTCCTCCACGGCCAGTTATCAATACACTGGCTTTGCACATGTAGGCGGGCTTGGATTGACCCTGCAGCAACCAACTCTGGCTTCCAGTCAGGCAAGCTTCCTCCTATAGCCATATTGTTTGCCTAAGCTGAAGTTTGCACTCTTCCCGGCCCTTATGGGTAAAGAGCCCAGGGTGGGCAAAGCCCTTAGAGCACTGGTTCCCAGTCTTCTTCCACAGCAACCCTGCTCTGGGTTTGCAACTCCCTTCCTCCCCTTCCAGGCCCTGCCTAACAACTGCACAAGCTAATTGCAACATCCCCTTCCACGGGCTGACACTTGTGCTGATCAGTGCTTCTCTACTGATCAAAGATGTGGACAGAGAAGGAAAACCTGTTGCTGGTCAACCCCCCCCCCCCCCCCCCCCCCCCCGGCGGGCAAGGCTTTACAGCTCAAACCTCCACCCAGGTGGAATTTGATGAAGATCTTGGTCTTTTTAAGTAGGTTTCTTGTGCTGCTGGAGAAAAGCAGAGAAATGCAGCACGAGTGCACCTAGCAGCTCAGATGGTGGAAAGCCAACAAGGCACTCTGCATCTATCTCCGTTTTTGGCATCTTAGGACTTTCCACCCAAGCTCCTTTCCTTTTTTGGAGGCTTGACTATTCATATTGGTGAGGCTCGCAGTTGGCTGTGCTGCCATGGGCATTTTGGGTGGCAAATGAAATTTGTGAAGGTCCCCCAGGGAGTCCTGGCAAACCTTGGGACTGACCCCACTCTCCCCCAAATCTCTGGAGTCTTAGTCCCCGTCCCTTTCTGATCTGCACATCTGTTTTTTTCACATCCCTCTAATAGACCCACGCTTCCGGTTTGCTAGCCCTTTCTGCCGCAAATCTCTTGCAACTGCATTATTAACATAAATTACCAGGGTGCCTTAGTCTTGTGCTTATCTGCTAAATCTGCAAATGCAGTGACCTTTATGTGGGTCTAGCTAGAACTCCAGCTCTGACCGCCGCTTGCACCCCGTCATCTCATCCCGGAGGCCAGGACTTTGAGAGCCGCGTGCAAACTCTAGGGCCTCTGGGCTCCGACACTCGGTTGCGATCTGCGTGATGAGTTCCTGTAGGGGAAGAATGAATTTGTTGGGGCACATCTTTGGGGAGACAAGTCCTTTATTTAATCAGACGTTGGCACTGGCATTTCTCATCTTGTCCTAATCATAAATCTCTGTCCCTTCCCTCCCTTGTAGCTGTGATCTATTATTGGCATGACCTTGTCACATCAGCTGTGGTGGGAAGAGTCTGTTGGGGGAGCTGGGCATCTCTGCGATTCAGAAGCTCCCTGGTGGTCTCCCAATGATGGTGGCTTTCAGAATGAGATCTATGGCAGGGCTCCAGGTGGTGGTTTGTGACCTTATGGCAAGCTCCCCGGGGAGATGTTCCAGCAGGCGCCTCCACTACCAGGGCACCCAAGGATTGCAAGTCCTGGGATCCAAAGGCTGCATATTGTAATTCTAGAGCACAAGATGCATGCGTGCCTGGAGCATGAGATGCTTGTGTGCATTGCTCCTTGGTCTCTGTCTCAGTAGCCAAGAAACACCTCATTAGTGGAGATGAGCAATGCTCACCCAACCATCGTGAGGTTGCAAAGCGCGGGTGGCTGCCGGCTGCATTTAATTTCTCTGTGCTGCGTCTGACCCTGAGGCTGCCTTCTGGGCATTGGCTGTAGAGGATTCGAGCTGAATGAAGGAGCACTGAGTGGGGCCACGAGATGGGCTGCAGTCCGGAGAGCTCCTTACACTGTGTTTCTGGCCGGATTGAATGGGGCTGACCCAGATCTGTTAACGTCAACAGCCAGATTTCCATTGATCTTGTTAAAGAGTCTGGACCCCACATGATGATAATGGTAATGATAGAACTGCCCCTTTTGGCTGGAGCTGTTAGCCAGATTCTGGGACCTTTCCAGGTTTTTTCCCAGAGGAAGAGCAATCGATTGATTTGGAGTCAGATATTTCTTTGTTGCGATATTGGTGGTTTACATGGGACGCATTTCTCTAGGCGTGGGAGGAGCAGAGCAGGCCGTTCTCTGGTTCCCAATTCCCAAGTCTGCCATTCCAGTGAGTCCTGTTCTCCAGGGAGCTCCGTCTCTGCTCCCTCCCTGCTGGCTGTCTCCTGCCTCCCTTGTGTGCAGGCCTGCTGCAGGTGCAGCCGGACGAGGCCCTAGCCTTGCATTTGCTGTCAGACCCAGGGCAGCCTCTCCTGCTGTGCGGGTTCAGGCTGTGCTTAGCTGCCCCATGCCTCTCTTGCTTGAGCTTTTGCTACCGCAACAGGCTTAATGGTTCCTTTTACTGAGCTTGAATGAAGGATGGTTAGAATACCCCTCTGCTTTAACCAGCTCTGGGACTGTGCAGCCTGCTCCCTCATGTTGCAATACTTACCCATCCACAGGGTGGGAGGGAGCATGAATGGGAGTGACCAGGTAGCTGGTTGATGGGGATGATCCTGCCTCAGGAAGGGGGTTGGATGGGGTTGAACTAGATGATATCTGGAGGTCCCTTCCAGCCCATCTTCTCTGTGGCCTGTTGCGGCGGCTGCCAGCCTAAACCTTGTCTTCTGTAGTAGCTGCTGTTAAAGAAAATCTTTCCTTCCTCGTGGAAGAGGCACTTCATTTAGCAGCCTGTTTATGGCCACAGATGGAAGCCCCTGAGGCTGGCTTGTGCCACTTGGGAGCTGTACCGAGCTGCTTGCAAACCTTAGGTCTTCTGTCTTGTCCCCTGCAGTGATCTGTATGACCTGCTCTCTGCTTCTGGAGGCAACATTTCACAGTGCCCATTTATGTACTTTTGCCTCTGCCTCGCTTGCTGAGAGTCCTGGCCCCATGTTTTTCAGGTGGGACAGAGGAGCGTGAGGCAGCAGTTGTCACTGCTGGGGCCTGAGACGTAGGAGGGCCATCATTCTCTCACATCTCTGATAGAGCTGGGAATCAAACCCAGGGCCGGTGGTGGGGACTCAAATGGCGTGTCTGCCGGACTTTCTTCAGCCTCATCAGCTGCCAATTTGTGACATTTGGACTTCATTACTCCCTCCCCAGCCCGGGTGGAGCGCTGAGATGCTGCCACAGGCTGGGACAGCTGCACCGGGAACCACGCTTGGCAGCGATCAGGTTGGGCAGCTGCTGGGAAGATGCGCTCCCTTCCATGGAGGCAGCAGGGAGGGAAAGGCACCATGCCCTGACCTGCATGGAGCAGGCTGTAAGCCTCAGTGGCAGCAAGGTGGGGCAGCCATGGCTTATTCCTCATGACAACCTGTCCTGTCCGATCCATCAGCCCCGGCTCGGAGCAGGCGAGCCGTCTCTGGCCGCCTTGCCACAACCAGCTGGCTTGTTCACGGAGGCCGGCAAGCGGCTCCGGGGGCTCGTACTCCTGTGTTCATATCTTCTGTCTCTGCTAGGGGAGGATGCCACGTGCCAGTCCCATGCTGCGCTGCAGGTAATGCTGAACAAGGCAGTGACAAGACACGCCGCATTCCCCTCCCACGTGAGGCTCGCACAGCCCAAGCCTGGTTGGGAACTGAGGGAGTGAAACCACTTGTTAGTCAGCCTGTGTCTATAAAACACTTTGGGGGCCTCAGAGGGTGGGTGCTGGGTGCCCAGGGGCTATTTTCTCAGTGTCTGGCAGGATTTGAATTGACTTGGCTTTTCTTGTAGCCGTTTCTGTCCCTTCCCACCCACGCCCCTGCTTGTGTGTGCACCCGCCTGCCCACGCTCCCCACTCTGTCTTTTTTTAGCAGAGAAAAGGATCCAGCAATAAAAAATAAACCTTCCTAATGGGTGACTGGGTCTGCGAGCAGATTCGTTCCTCCGTTTTGCTGATACATTACACGGTGACATCTATGCCGGTAGTCAGAAATGCCACAGACCTTCCATCTGTCCCAAAGGGATGCAATGCTAGTGG
This sequence comes from Alligator mississippiensis, assembly GCF_030867095.1. Lineage (NCBI taxonomy): Eukaryota > Metazoa > Chordata > Crocodylia > Alligatoridae > Alligator > Alligator mississippiensis. Next base: position 40,014,316 of record NC_081837.1, on the reverse strand, counting down.
TTGTTGTGCTGCAAGTTAGAAGTGCTCCTCTAACTTACTTCGGTATGGAAATAGGGATCCACAATGTTGGCGTCGCTGCGTCATACCAGTATAAATCACTGGTAAAACCAGACACCCACACCCCAACCAAAATAGCTTTACCCTTTAAAAAAAAAAAAGTTTGTATCTCCGGCTTTAGCAGCTCTGTGCTCACAGTTCTCTCATGCCTGATTCCAGCAGCCTGGGCCTTTCTGTCTGCTAGCAAAGGTATATCTTTATATCTTCAGCCCTGTACTTTTTTTAGATGTGGATTGCTCTGTGGCTGATCACTGAATATCGCATGTATTTAGTCATGGCAGGTTATACCAGCATAGACCATGACATTTACCCATTGCTAGATGAAGGGGCAGGCATTTCAGAATTTCCTTTTCCAGTTAGCCCTGTTGGGTGGGATCCTGGATCTGCAGGGGACCTGCTTATAAAAATATGCATCTGTTTTACTGGAAAAGCTCCTATGGTCCCAGGAACCGGGGAATAAGCAGAACGCATTATCTTTGGATGTCTTTGCCTTCTGGTTGCTGCATTGGCCTGTGTTTGATGGATTGCGCCTTTCAGTCACGTGCCTCCCAGCTCAGAAGGGTTAGTCACACGTGGGGATCCTATGCATTTTTTTTTTCCTGTTGATGGAATTTGCTGCTGGCATCTAGCCCTGGATTGGGAGCTGAAGGCATAGGATTGCCCAATCTGATGGGATTGTCCTACCTTCCCCGTGTGTAAGAAGTGTGGGGGTTAGTGTGTTGTTGTACAGCTTTTCTGCTAAGGCTGCAGGAGGTGGCAGATGCTGGCGCACCTCTGTCCAAATGCAGCCACTGCTGGGGGAGGAGAGTAGCAGCTTGAGGACAGAGCAGGGGTGAAGGAAATGGCATGCGCTAAATGGAAAGTACAACCTGCATATGCAAACAAACCTTTTGCATTTATTTCCTGGGCCTGTCAAGGGCTGAGAGAGGTGTGGAAGTTCCCATGGAACCAGATGAGGGAGTGTTTCTTATCAGGAGAGAGGTGGAGACAGACAAGGGATGGGGCCAGGTGGGGAGCTGCCCTGGGAATGCTGACCCAGCATGAAATGCATCTATCTCCTACAGACCTGCTCCCCACAGTGGGGCACTTTGCAGGTGGGGAAACTGAGGCATAGAGAACAAGTGTGACTGGCCTGAGGTCAGCTACTGAGCTAGCAATAGAGTTGAGAGTACAACCCCTCGGAGAAGCTCCTTAATCATCAGCGTGCCCTCTTCTTCTGTGCGTCCTTGTGCCTGGAGATAACAAGCAGGGGGTTTCATTCAGGCCGAGGCCTCCGCACTCCCCTGGTTGCAGACAAACAGGCCTGCGCTCGCCCTCCGGCTCTGCCATTATCTGAGTCTGTGACAATCTGGAGCCAAGAGGAATGTTATTTATGTGGTTAAAGTTCACTCGCCACCTGCGACTGCCCTGGCTCTCTGCTCCTCTGGCTGATGTTGGAGGGGCTCCTACAGAGGGCCCTGTTTCCAGCCCCATGGCTGAGGCTTAGCCCTCCCTTGGGCCGTGCTGGTGCAGACACCCCATTGCACTGGGCCCTGAGCAGACCGGGCCATGGGGCTGATTTGGGCCCTTGGAAGGTGACAGAGTCTCCACGCTGGTTAGTGTCCCTGGGTGATGGAGTTGGGGGCTGGACATGCTTCTCTTCAGCTCTCTGCACACCTCAGCCTTGCCCTGGGCTCCTTGCACCCCCAGGGTGTGGATGCAGCCTTCTAGAAAACCTCTGGTTATCCTCTCCTGCCCTCAGGCAGTGCTTTCCACCCCCTTCCCCTGCACTCACAGTGCCCGGGTAGCAGGGCAAGGATATGCTGCATTCCTCAGCAGTGAGCCCAGCCTAATTGCCCAATTGCTCCATGGTGAGTGGCAACCTGCCAGGCTGTGGGGAGGGAGGGCAGGTGGGTCTATGACTGATGGACCTGACCTGACAGCTCTGTGCGGGGTGAATGTGCAGCTGGACTCTGAAGGCACCTCCTGCCTGGCTCCCTGCACGCACGGCCCTGAGTCCTGGCTCCTGCATGTGTGTGCAGAGCTGAGCACTGGGGTAAAGGATGCTGAGACACAGCCTGGGAACTGGAACTGGTTCCCTTCCAGTTATTTTTGGGGGTGGGGAAACCTAAGCAAGTTCCCCCTCTCCCCCCGGCTGTTTGCTTCCATCCTCACCCCGCTTCACCTTGAAGAGCTTTTGGCCTCACTGCTGAACTCACCCGAGAAGGGGGAAGTGGTCCTAGGGCCAGAGAGAGCTTGTGTGCTAGGCTGCAGAGTTGCTGGCTCTTTTCCCATAGCTGTCTGCTGTGCTGTGTCCTGGGTTTGAGCCTGGGACCTGGCACTGAGCAGCTTTGTGGTGTTATGCACATCTAGTATGCACGTGCTGCAGCCCCCACTGCCTCCCAGGCTGGGGTGCTGTGATGGAGGATGCTCCCCGCGCTGGCAGGCCGCGGAGGGGGAGGGCACGATGGATCTCCTAGGCGAAGATTGCAGCATCACAGACCCTCCTCCCAACCCTGACATGAGCTCTGCCTAGCAACAGCCCTGCAGGCTCAAGGGAGACCACAAGGCTGGGATCCCTTGAGCGGGTGGGGGGTGTATGTGTGCGCACGTGTGTGCAGGGGTGGTGGCTACTGGACCCGATGGCTAACTCTCTGTCTCCTGTCTCACATATGGCTGGCAGATGTGCCCTCTCCTTTACAGAGCACGTGGGAACTGCCTGGGCAGACCCGGCATAGCTCAGAGAAGGGAGGCTAAATTCAGGTGGGATGTAGGTTTTGGAGTGGGCTCCGGTTGAATACCTCACCAGGCAGGGGGCTTGGGCTGGAGAACTTTTGCAGCTGAAATCCCTGCTTTCTCCCTCAGTGAAAGGGCTGGAGCTGTGACTCCTCTCTCCCCGGGCAGGAAGGCCTGGCTGGCCGGGGCTTTGCGCGGACAAAGCCCTGCATTATTATTTATTTAGAGAACAATTGAAAAGGCCCATGCAGAACCCTTCAGGCGCCCGGACGATTAGGCCTTCACAATGGCCAGTGAAGACCACCCTGCGGCAAACTGTAATCCTGGGCAGCTAGTGAGTGAGCTCAGCTGGGTAGTCCATGGCAAATTAGGGGCTTGCAACTTGACCCACCCCAAACTACATGAGAGTGCTAATGGTGAGTGTGAGTGCTGATGGTGTGTGTGTATGGGGTGGGGTGGGGATGATGCTTGAAGGGGCATGGGGCCTGTGCCTAGGGGAAGCCGTGCTCCTTGCCTTGGCTGCCCCACCGTGTAGCATTGCCTGTCTCTGTCCCTGACCCCATTAACTCAGTGCTGTCCTCACTGCTTAGCTTGTGTGTGTGTGTGTGTGTGTGTGTGTGTGTGTAGTCCTCAGGTTGTCATCCCCTCTGCCACGTAGAGGGGTGAGGTGTTGTCTGCCCACTCTGCATCTGCCTGGCATTTGCTGTTTTCAGTCATCCGCATCACAAGGACAGTCTCCAACTGAGATTGAGAAGCCTGTTGTGCTAAGGACCATACACAGAGCAGCCCTGTCCCAAAAGAGCACAGAGACAGGACAGAGAAAGGAGAAAGCAAGGATTTTTACTCCTATTTTACAGATGGGGAAACTGAGGCACAGAGTCTATGACTTACTCATGGTCACATGGGGAACTTGGGTCGGAGCCATGGCTGGGGCCATCGCTGTGCTCTGCGCCTGTGTGTGCATCAGCTCTGTGGGCCACAGTTTCTCTGGTGCCGGTTCAGAGCCCTACACAACAGAGCTTGGGTCCCCATCAAGGTTTTGGGGATGGGGTGTCACTGGGAGGTCATTAAGCAGGAATCACTCTTAAATTCAGCAAGGCGTCCTTGTGACAGGACTGCGCTTGCTGACATGAAGGGAGTGTCTCGGCCATGCTTCCCATCTTGGCCGGAGATCTCCCTGCTCTCACTCCAGCCCTCCACCTCTGCAGAGCCCTCATCCGAGACCAACGCGCACACGCCGTCTGTGACAGGGTGATGCCTGGACCAGCAGCGCTGCCCCCTTTTTCGTTCCTGGGGCAGGATGGTGGCATTTGAGGCAGAGCATCCAAAAAGGGGATCGCTACCCCCATGTGTCCCTGCTTCCCAGCCTACTCCCCTGGTGAAGAGGGACTGTTTCAGGCTCCTATGCAGCTGGGAGGGGGTCCCTCTGCATTGCGAGGGATGATGCTTGCTAAGCAAACCAGACGCTTGTCTCTTCGCCTCCCTGGTGAGCATGGAGGGGTGGGAGGTGGATCCCAGAAGCTGGCGCAGGGCAGCGAGCCAGCCCCTTCTATCAACGCTGCCTTTCACTCCCCACTGGCACGGGCTTCCTCCTCCTCTAGGGCCCCTTTGCAACCTCCTCAGACTCGCTCTGCTCCTTTCCCCTGGCACATCCTCCTACTCAGAGGAGCCAGGCCCCTGCTTTCCCCAGCCCACAGCCAGTTGGCACAGGATCTGGGTGGCACCGTTCAAAGTGGAAAACGCAAGAGGTTCCCAAACAGCAGCAGCATTTCCCCGCCCCACCTGCACCTTGCCCCCAGCCAGAGGAGTGCTGGCAGAGCCCTTGGAGCTATATCCATCCCAGCGCAGTGGTAGCAAGGGGGTGGGTATGAGGTGTAGGCATGCCACCTTCATGTTGACCTCCCTGCCCAAGGGTCCCAAGGAACCCATGGTGCCCTCACCTTGTAGTGCTGCCATGGGGAATCAAGCTCAAGTCTCCTGACTCCTGAGCTGTGTGCTCACCCTCCTGGCCCCTGCTCTTAGCTGCCCCATCTGCATGCAAGTTGACTTGGACCCAGGCTCTCCTGACACTTTTTATTTTCCTCCCCATTGTTGGCCCTGGGCAGCTCCTCTGGGCATCTCCTCACTGGGATTACACTACGTGTGTAGTTGGAGCTAGCTCAGAGAAAGCAGAGTGCTGTGCAAGACCTTCTTGGTGCATTAGATACAATCTGGGCCATATCCTGTTCTCCCAGCTACGTGGGTGTATGTCTGGAGGAACTCCTGGGAGAGTTGGCTGATCTCATCCAGACCTGAAGGAGTTGCTGGAGACTTGTGTTGGTGTATGCGCTCCATGCAGTGTGCAGCAGACTTGCCTGCCCATAGCACCATCGCTCCCATGTAGCCATGCCCCGTACATGTGCAGATGGCAGCACATGCATGGTGTGTGCACATGTTGGACCGACGCACACAGTAGAAGGGTAGCACAGGCCACTGGGCTGAAAGCAGGAGCTCTTGTCTTCACTAGCCTGAGTAGCCCTGGAAACCGGGAGCTGTAAATCCAGGTGGTGGTGAGGTGAGAGGAGTGGCAGGTTCCTTTCCCACCTGCCCCCCAGGGTACGTGGTGGCGAGCCCCCTGCTTGTGGCTGCGTGTGCTCCCAGTCCGATGGGAGAAGCCATCCCAAGCAGAAAGGCCCTAGGGACCTCCCTTGCATTCACGTGAGAGCACACTAGCAGTTGACAGGCTGCAGGATGGGTGGTGGAGCCCCTGGGCCGGTATGGAGTCCATCAAGAGAAGCGTGTCCTGTCACAAGCCAGAGGCAGAGCTTGCTGCAACGTTACCCTATTTGGTGCTTCTCTTGGAGACTTCAGGGAAGTTTTCCTCTGCTTCTTCTTTCAGTCCCAGCTTTCTGAGACGCTATTCAGGGTGAGGGATAGCAGAGTCCTCAGCTTATTTATAGCCTGGGATCGGCACTTCATGGCAAACGATTTTCCGATCCTCCCCGTCTGCCAGGAAAGGCGGGCGCCATGTGTGCACCGTTCCTCTGCACGGGTCCTGGGAACACAGCGCGGCCCTTGGCTCACACCGGCTCAGCAGCCTTGCCCTGGCCGTTGGTCAGAAGCCACCTTTTCTCATGCAGAGATGCCCAGAATTGCTTCTGCTCAGGGCAGCTGGGAGGAAGGGGCCTCATCATGCGAGGCATAGCCGGGCTGTGTTTGCTGGGTCGGTGCCTCGCCTGCTGTCGGCTCTGCCGGGCTAGTGCTTTTGGGCTGGTGGCTGAAACTACCAGAACCTTGGAGAGCTGCATGTTTAGGCTGGTGAAGTTGAGACCAGGGGTTGTGGCTGTTCAGCAGCCCTCCCTGCCACCCTCTGCCTTCATGCTCCCCCCTGCAAGCTGTCTCTGTCCCAACCTACCTTACCCCTCCGGTGCCTGGGGGATGGAGCTCGCTGGCAGGGAGTGTCCACACGGGACTGCCGGCGCCTCCGGACCCGGGGACGTTACACCCCACCCTGCCATTGCTGTTTCCATCAGACCACTGGGCACCTCTCCCCTCAGCTCCTCCCTGCTGCTCACCGGCTCTATGCATCGGCAGCAGGGATGAGATACTCGCCCGTACCTGGGTCTCCATCAGAGGCGCTGCTGCTGCCCTGGGAGACTGGGACTGATAACTGGGGGCAATGCAGGGTATGGGGAGGATCTGAGGGGAGAGATGGTGCTGCTGAGTGCACCAGGGCAGGGAGTGCCTCATGGGTGAGAATGAAGGCATGTGTCCCGTCAACCGTCGCCTGGCTCCTCCTTGCCATGCTTTCTTTCAGGTTGGCTGAACAGCGATGATTAGCGATCGGGGTTATTTTTGTCAGCCTAATGCAGCCGTGATTTCTGTTGCCTGCCCTTCCCCCCCCTTCTCCCTGTCAAAGGAGATCTGCTGCCAGGGTTTGAGACAAATTGTTTGCTTTGGTGTTTCCTGAGTCAAATAGATTTGTCTTGTTTGGAAACATCAAGCAACTGTCGGTGTGTGAACTTAGCAAGTTCTGTAACACTCGTTGGAGCTCAGGTGCTTGGTGCCCGAGCCAGCGGGCGCTGGGTGGGCTCCTGGACGTGGCTCTGCTGGTGCCCCTCGGTCCTGATCTCCAGCCCTCACCTGTGCCAGACACCGCCCCGATCTGACCGAGCTCCCCAGTCCTATTCTGGCCGCCCTCTGCAGTTCCAGGCCAATACACCCTCATCTTGATGTGCAGGACCGTTGGGACAGTGTGAGGGAGCAATGGGTGGGGAGGAGACGCTGAGCAATAGAAGCATGGGGGCAGGAGATCTGGACTCTCATTCTGGCCTTGCTACTGCTTTGCTGCATGAGGCTGGGCCGGGCAGACAGCTCCTGCCCTCTTGCCCTTGGGAGGCCACAAGGGTAAATCCTTTCCTATTTGCGAGGGTGTAGGTTGTAGCCGAGTTGGTCTAAGGACATAGGCAGACAAGGTTCTTTGGGTGAATCTGATATCTTTCCTATTTGCAAAGCACTTGAGAGTCCTTGGATGGAAGTGGCTGGAGCAGAGCAGAGTGGGGTGTTTGCTCAGCCTGTCGCCTGCAATGCAAAGGAGTGTACCCCAACCAGCTTCTGCTCCAGATGAAGGCCTGGTCCCTAACCCCATCAACCTCCCCTCTGCTGCCTACTGGAATGGCCTTGGCTGGGAGACCCCATCCAGGGGAGTGTTTGCCGTAATCCCTTCCAGCCTCTGCTGGGTGCACTCAGCTGTGCGTCCAGGGAGGTCTGTGCATGCACAGTGACCTGGGGAGGTTTGTGTCACAGGAGTGCGTTGCTGCAGGGTGCCCGGTGGCCGTAGCTCTGAGCCTGCTGGAGGGGCAAGCATGGAGCAACATGTGGGAGGACTGGTGGGATCTGGAGCCTGCTTACCTGTGGGCAGGTCTGAGGCCTGGGGTTTCATCCCCCTGCTTCAGAAATGGAAGGTGCTGAACAGATCCACATCTGAACTGTGAATCAGTGATGGATGTCCCTTCCCAGCTAAAGCCTGCCTAGAAAGGGAATGCAATGGCTCTAGCCCCCTAAGTCGCTCCTGGAGTCCCCCCTTGCACGCCGGCTCTCAGCTTTGTGGGGAGGGGTTTGCAGATGAATCAGCTTCCCCGAGCCCTGTTTTAGGGGCTCTGGATAAGGCCGCTCCGCTGGCTCCTTATCTCCCTGGTAATGCAGGTGTTATCGCCAGACATTCCAGCGTGAGATAGGAGCAGCCTTGGGTTCACGCTAGGACTCGGCCATGTGTTTGCCTTGTGGGGCTGGCTTGGCACGTCTGCGTGGGGTGACATCAGTGCCACTGTGTTGTGAAGGCGATGTTGCTGTGTCACGCATCAGTTAGAGCCTTTCCATCCCCAGCCAGGAGCTTGGTTCTCTCCTGCCCACAGGCCAGGGGCACACGGCTGCCCCTCTCCAGTAACACATTGCATACTGAGCATGACTTGCAAGCCCAGTGTTGCATCCTGCTCTAGCGTGGAAATTGGAAATGTCCTGTGGTTTTGCCCTCTATGGCTTCTCAGTGGCCCTGTTAGCACAGCAGCCAGGGACTGGAGTCCAAGGTGCAGCAGCCTCATGACAGACCTGGTTGAAGTGTTATCCTGCTCCACCCTGCTGGAGTCCCTGAAACCACATGAATGCATCATCTTCGCCCAGCGACAAAGGCACAGAAAGCAGTAAGCAGGGGGATGAATCCCACATACAGACCTTTGGCATTAACTATTTGTCGGGGTTTGAGTAGGATGGAACAGAATCGTGCTTGGGTGTCTAAGGAGTGGGGCAAGATTGGACCTGTGGTTTGCTGCACTTGAGCCACCTTATACACCAGGCCTCTGTGGCCCTAGGAGGTAGGCTCATAGTCAGCCTCTGACTAGGTCGTGTCTGAATCCTCCTTCCATTCCCTGCCTCTATCCCTCGCCCCTGGCCTCCAGCACTCGCCACTGCTCCCCGACTCCCATGTCCCCATACAAGCTCTGTCCCAACCCTGAGCTCCAACCCGTCTTGCTAGCCCAGGTCCCAGTGTTCATATGGATCGCGGATCTTCGTTTCTGGAGTTAAGCCAAAACTAGAAGTAATTTGGGAGGCAACTAAAACTTGTATTTATTTGATTTGGTTGGTTTTTTATTAAAAGTGGACTCTCCACGCGCAAATTCTGTGCTTAGGTCAGGCTAGATGTTCAGCTTGTGGAAGGTTTTACCCTTCCAAGGTGAATTTTGCAACCAAATGAAATGTGTGATCTCTTGCAACATGCCTCGCTCTGGTTTTTGGCTGCTGCTGCTAGTCGAGTGTGGGAATCATTTTGGTGGCCCTCTCTGCATCACCTAGCACATAGACTTGCTTGCAACGTTTCAGCCAGCTTGGCTGGCAAGATGTCAACCTGAGACTCTGGCAGAACAGCTTCCCCTCGTATTAGCCTGTGAAAAGCCCTGTCAAGACTGGAGGGAGTGCTACAACAAGGAAGTAGGCCAACACACCTGGACATACAAACGTATATTGCATCAGGTTCCCTGGCAGTGACGATGCTCTTCTTTCTGCAGAGCTGTACTGCTGATAGAAGCCTTTGCATGGCTGTGAGCAGCATTGGGTCAAAGTCTTGTGGGGTCATCCCTGCCATGAAAATACCTGCTCAGGGCAGTCAGGTCCATTCCCTATTTGATGCAATCCAGCCTGCAATCCAGTTGCAAAGGCAAATTTGCTCAGCTAAAGGTATCTCTACCCCAGGGATAACTTGTCTCCAGCAAGGCTAACCTTGCATGGTTTGGTGTTGGGGAGGTGCTCGCTCCCCTCTTACAATATGGCATGGTGGTAATGAAGGCTTTCCAGAGGATGGGGGTGGAAGGGAGGGAAGGAATTTTGCATCCTGACATATATCCAGCACAGCACCAGCCTACAGGGAATAAACTAGATGAGCTACCAGAGAATAGAAGTGAGCTTGGGAAGGAGGGTGTGTGTGTAGAGGTGAGCTCTGGTGAGTGTGTGTGATGATGAGCAGGCTGTGCTGCTTTGCATGGCAGAGGTGGAGTTTACCCATCTGATGTAGTTAATTAGGAGTTTCTCCAACTCTTCCTCAAGCAGAGATTACTGCATGAGATAGAAAGTAAACAGCCAGGTGTCTTGGGCACGTCCTACGGACATGCCGGCTAGGTCTCTGCCTCCAGGCCCGCTCAGGCCCAGGCAAATGAAGCTTCGATCCACGACATTTCTCTCAGCCTTGGCGTTTTTTTCTTGTCTGCATTGCTGTTGTGCGCTGGATGTGTTGCCCCAGCTCAGAACAGGCCCCCACTCTATAAACTCTGAATAAGAGGCTAGCGCTGTGCTGAAGAGCTTGCGGCAAGGGGAGGTACCGTTTTCTCGGCCTTGAATGACTCGAGTGTAGTCAGAGGGTGAAGGCCTGTCCCTTGCTCTGCGAGCATGCTGACCCCTGCAAGAGTCTTGTATAGCCTCCCAATGGGATGATTTTGGCTACATCATTTATGGTGAGGGGGGATTGCTCTCAGGTTTTCCCTCTAGCTTGCTCCTTTGGCCTTTTGGCTAGGGTAAGTGAGACAAGGGGGCATCTGAACTCCAAGGCTTCCAGGCTTGCATGTAGGATGCCTACCATGGATTTGGGAGTATCTGAAGCCCCAGGCTGAAGAGTCTGGGGGGGAGGATACTTGCCGGCGGTAACACCACACCGACCTGAATGAATGAGCTCTGCTCAGTCAAAATGCGGAACTTAATTCGGAACTGATTGGCCCTGGAAACTAAATTTTATTTAAAAGAAAAGAGTAGGAAACACAAGAAATGGAGCAAACCCCATTTCAGAGATGTAGATAGGAGGCTCAAGGGGATTAAGGGACCGGACTGAGTTCACACAAGGAGTCGGTGCCAGAGCCAAGACCTGTGCCCACATTCCCCTGGCCCATGCCTGAACCATGCAGCCGTCCCTCTTCTGCCCCTTGTTTGCTGCTGAAGCGAGTTGCTGCAGGCACAGCCCAGTGCGAGCCGCATGGTGGAGGAGCCCGGGCACATAGCTGTTCTAGCTGTGCCGCGTAGGTGAGCGGCCGTGTTCTGAAAACAGGGGAGGTTCCCCAGCAAGCAATTAGGTTTCCCAAGTGTGCGGAGAGGCCAGACAGGGTGAGCAGAGCACCGCACTCCCTGATGGGGAGAGACACCCTGAGGAGCGAGTTTGTTTTGCCAAACTTGTTCCTTTTGATGGAAGAAAACAAGGCTCCTGCCAGCATTGGCACGAGGAAACCCGGTGGGGCGGTGTGGTCAGCAGCCTTCCTAGCTCTGACTTGATACTCCAGGCATGAGGAAGGCAAACAGGTCCAGGGGATCTAGTGGGGCAAGGGCCAGGCAGCGAATGGGGCAAAGCCATGGAGGACAGTAAGCCAGCTCCCAGGTAGGAATGGTGCCAGCGCTGCTTAGCAATGGGCTTCCTTGGTGTCTGCAACCTGCTGGAGCCCTAAAAAACACCAGGGAGCAGGGGGCCAAAGGGCAGGGTGCTGGAAATGCCAGCTTCCCTCAAGCCGCCTACTCCACGCTTCTCTAGCTTGAGGACAGAGAGCTACAGTGGGAAGGAAGGTACCAGGGTCTGACTGGTAACTTCTGAAAAGCAGCCGCCCATGACCTTACTGAGTACCCACGGGGGATCAAAGCTGCTAGTGAATTAGGTTCCTTGGCAGCTTGGATGCCTAACTGGGTCTGGTGAAACAAGGAGCAGAACTAGGCATGGGCTGAAATCACAAGTTCTCCTTGGGGTTAGGAGCCGGATCCAGGTCCTCCCAGCACTTGGAGGATGCACTTCCCAGCTCGTCTCATCTTGTCTCAGACTGTCTGATATTCTGGGCTCTGCTGCGGCTTCAGAAAGTTTAGTTCCCTTCTCCCACCCTCCCCTCTTGCCCTGTGCATGAAGGGACAAGGCTGCCGTTCTTGTTCTGGCAGAGATTGCGGTAAGAAGGGGACAGAACCGAAGGGAGAGGCTGGTCCTGAAGCTTGGCCAAGTGGATGTGGCCTTGACATGGGAGTCCTGGGTTCAGTTTCTGGTCGTGCAATCTTTTTTCTGGAAGACCTTGGGCACAAACCAGTTCTTGGGGTGCATCAGATTCTCTGTCTATGAACTGAAGACAGTGATACTCGTCTCCTTTATAAAGCGCCTTATGATCTCTGGTTAAAAAAGTATTGTTTGAAAGCCAGGTATTATTCATCCTGCTTGACCTAGGACAGGATATCAGAGAGATTTAAAGGACGGAGGCCACTTATTAAATGCCCAGCCTGCTTCTGTGATTCCATGGGGGTTGGGCACCTGGGATCAGCACCCTGTCCAAGCTCCAACCCTTCCAAGGCTCGTGTGCCCTGAGTCCTGTCTGATTTTTTGATGGCATGTCGTGCATGCGTGATGACTCCCAAATTAGAGCATCTGAGATGCTCTTTCAAGGAAACTCCCCATCTGCACCCAGTGACAGTCACAGAGCAGGGCTGAATCCTTGCTCACTCAGAGGGTTAAGGCTTTTGATTGCAGTGGGAGCTGTAGAAAGGCAGAGGTGGAAAAGTTCTGGGTCACTGAGTCCATTTCCTTTCACCATCACAGGGCTGTTCCCTCCAGCACCGGAGCCTGTGATGAATCAGCTGGCCTTGGGAGTGGTAGCTGATAGTAAAACTCCATCCGATGCTGATTACGTGGCTGCTGCTAGGCTAAAAATAAATGTCCAAAGGCTTTAGCAGCACCTCCACAATGGGCTCCATTGACAGGGGCCCTAGGCAGTGTTTATGGGCTAGCTGCTGTTGGCCGGCACGTGAAAACCTGCTGCACAAGAGGCACTGCGCTGATGCATAGGAGATGTTCACTATTAGCTTCTAATATGCTGGAGGCACTTGGTTTTCTGGGGTCCCCACTGGGCAATGGGCTTGTGAGAGCAGGCTCTGAGGTTGTGATGTCCCACAGTGCCGAGTGGGGATAAGATGATAAGCCCTATGGAAAACATTGTTGATGCCATCATACAGTGTCCGTACCATCGATGGGGATAGGGGTTACCAGCCTGGGATTTGGGGGACCTGTGTTGGGTTGGTAGATCTGGCACTAATGGGCTGGAGGATATTGGGAAAGTCACTTTCCTGCTCTGGGCCTCAGTTTCCCTACCTGTAAAATGGGCATGACCCTGAGTTATGCTTTTAAAATGCTTAGGGCTCCCTGGATGAAAAGCCTTAGGTAAGGAGGGTGATGTCATCCTGGCTCTGCTAAATGCAAGGGCAAAACTCCCTGACTGGGTTCAGTATACCTAGAATTTCATCCTTAATATTTATCATTGAGGTGGGGAGGGTGTTTTGCTATCTAGCTGTATCTTAATACTCTCTTGGCTTTTATAAGTTGTTTTGTTTTTTCTGGGTCCCGCCCCCCATTCTTGTTTGCTTCTTCTATAGGTTGTTTTGCTGTCTTCTGCAAGCTGCCCTGAGCCATTGTTGGGAAGGGCAGCAGATAAATCTCGTAAATAAATAAATATTATAGATGGCATTATAATGTACGGGGCTGGGAGCCAGGATTCCTCGGCTCTACTCTTTGAACAGCTTATTTTAAGCAGAGCTTTCAGGAGGAGTCCGAAGCTCCAAGCAGAGCCAAGGCTTTGGAAGGGCTGTGCAGCTTGGGTCCCGAGCTGGTCTGGAAACCGCACGTGCAAGATCAGGGGCGGGGAATTATTTCGGGCGGAGGGCCGCTTCCTGAGTTTTTGCAAGCCATTGAGGGCTGCATGATAGGCAGCCAGGGGCAGATGAATATTAATTTTCTAAATTTTTTAGGGGCCCCGCGGGCTGGATAGAATGGCCTGGAGGGCCACATCTGGCCTGCGGGCTGCATTTTGCCCACCCCTGTGCATGATGCAGCACCCATTGATGAGTGCTCCCACTGGCCGCTAATCCAGAATAACTCTGTGTAGTCGAGCCTCTTTCTATAACTAGGTAGTTGAGCAGATTTATAAATCTGTTGGTGCATTTGTTTCATCTGCTCCTTTATGTGGGGCTCCGGGGGCTATTCTCAGCTGTGCCATTTGCCACCTAGATAGCTGAGGAGTTGTATCTGTGCCTCAGTTTCCCCATCCAGTGAATGAAAGTGCCAGTCCTTATCTCCTTTGAAAGCACTATGCAAGCTACAGGTGCAAGAGCGGCGTAATTTTCCTCCGAGGCGCTGGAATTGGCTTTCTATAGAGAATATCAAAATACACCCGCTCCCGCAGAAGCGCATGATAAAGCAGGCGTCGGGTTTTATTTTTGTTCCTTGCCAGAGTGTTTTGGGGGCTGTCACTACAGAATGGAGACGGGAGAGACGGGGGTGGATCTGCTTTTTGACAGGTCTCTCCTTCTCTTTCTCCCCCATTGAATTTCATTGAGCAGATAGTTTCCCGTGGTGCAGCTAGAGGGCTGCCTCATGTTACCAAGGAAGCATGCAGGGGTGGCGTGAGAGAGGCAGTGAATGGGTGTGTGTGTGTGTGTGTGTGTGTGTGTGTGTGCAGGCGTGTGTGTGTTTATATATGACGGAGCCAACCTGCCGTTTCAGATTTCAGACCTCGCTTATCAGCCTCCCCGTCCCTCCAGCATTTGGACACTACTATTTTCGCAGGCGGCTCTACCGGGAGAGGAGAGAGGCTGTTACCACTTGCCTCCCACCCTGCCTTCTCCTGCTGCTGGGAGCCTCCTTTGCTTTGCTTCCAGCCTTTCTCCCTTGGAGCCCTTTCTCCCTGTGGGCTGTTGAGTCCCCTTGTTCCTTGGCATCGGTGGACACCGCAGCCTCCGGAGTCAAGGTAAACCCAAGTGTCCAGGTCTGACTTTGCAGTTGTTGTTTGGGCTGGGAGCAGGCAGGGTCTTGGCTGTAGTTGCTATGTGGGGTCCAGAGCAAAGAGGCTTCCAGGAGGCTGGGAGCATATGTGAGCTGCTTTTGGCGGTAGGATTCCAGCTACCAGGCAGCCTGCAGGGCTGGGGCTTGGAAGGGGTTGGACTAGGTCTGGGATTCCCCTCCGAGAGGCAGCTGCAGAGCTTCGCATGCTGGGTAGAGATGGGCGCAGCCCACGGCTATCTCCCTCCTGGCTTTGGAGTTTAAGGAGTCGCTTGGGACTGGCCCGTTATGGACACAGCAGGTATTCGGACACCCCAGGTCTGTGCCTAAAGCTAAAGGGAAGTGGCTGAACCTCACACCCCATAGCTACCACTTTGGTGTGTGAGCTGCCTTTGTTTTGATACTCACTGAATGCCAGGTCAGCACAGCTGAAAGGCAGGGCCACTTCCTCGGGTTGGACTCTGAGTAGCACCTGCTTCAGAGCGTCCCTGCTGTTTGTTGGCTCTGGCAGTGCTTGGTGCTTTCCCTACTCGCCCTCTTTGCCCTCTGGGTCTTCTAGGTGCGTCTCCAAAGGGTTAAAGCCCCTTGCAGTGGGATAGAGATAAATGAAAAGTGTTGACATCCCTGCATAAGTCTGTGTGAGAGTGCAGGGATGTACAGGGGGGAAGCCCACACCTGGATGAAGCCCTGGGTTTACAGAGGTGGACCAGTGCTAAGCAGAAATTGTGGGTGAGGTGAAGACCTCCCTGTCTGCCCTCTGTGGCTTGTGGCACCAGGGGGGTACTTTTTACAGGGCAGCTGGCCAGCTGTGGGGCGGAAGCAAGTGGGGGCCAGTGGGTGTATCACACCATGCGGGGTGGGGCTGTGGGCAGGTTTCTGTCTGCAGCGAGGCTGTAAACTTGCTGTGTTCCCCAGGGGCGGCTCTGAGAATGCTCTTCCCGCGCAGATGGCAGAACCGGCTCAGAGTCAATCGATTAAATGCAGGGATAAAAGGCTGAGATGTCTTTGAAGGGCTGGATAAGGTTGTGCTGTTGTATGTGGGGGAGAGATCCAGCCTCCACCGTCCCTTGGCTACTGCCCTTTTTATTGAACGTCTTTTAAGTGCAGCACAAATGAGGACAAGGGAATGGGAGGCGGGGTGGAGGAGCAAGGAGAAATGCACAAGTGTTGCCAGTCTGTGCACACGTACATGTGAGGGGCCCTTTCAAGCTGGGAGGATGTCAGGTTGTTCGCCTGTTGCCCTAGTGCCTTGTAGCGCTGGGTTCGAGATACCACGAGACGGCACCTCCAGCCCCAGGAGGGGAAGCCCCAGGGGAGTGACACGACCCAATCCCTGTAGCCTTTCCACAATACTTCCAGAGCTATTTCCACAATACTTCAGTCACTCTTCATGCAAAGGGTCAACAGCTGACAAAGAAACCCGTATTGCACGTGCGTTGCAGAAGCGAGTGGGGCAGGGAGCAAGCAGCCGCATCAGGAAGGCCACAAGCAACGTACGTGGCAGGGATCTGCACGGTCTGACCGAGCGTTTAGAAAGGACCTAAAGTTACAAAGAAATGGGACCTTAGTGTGAAGTGTGGCTGGTACCATCTGTGATGGGGCTGGGCTCGCTGTATGTAGGGTAGGGAGTTTTGAAAGGTACTTCCTCTGGCTTTGGTGGGGCAGGGCAAGGCCAGGACTGACTCCTCCTTGCCTAGGCAAGGGCCTGTGGGAGGTGGGGGCCGGAATAAGGGCCTTTCTGGTCTGAAGGGTGTCAACTGGATGCCACAGGGCAGGGCTTTGCTTCCCTCCAAAGCAGCAGACGCTGGCTGCAGTTGGACATGCCGCTGGCTGCATGGGTGGGAGCTGTGGTCCTGGCAAACCCTGCTGGGATGTATTCCCTACCAACCTCCCTGCCCTCCAGCTACCCCCTCCCAGCTCCAGCCCTCGGCTCGGGCAGCTTCGGTCACAGTGATGCAGCCAGTTGGTTCCATTCAAAGTTGCGGGGTGCCACGGTGTCCCGAGGCTGCGGCTCTGAGGGAGAGGGTGCTCCTTGGTCCCGGTACAGCTCTCTGCAGGGGAAGGGAAGCTCTGACCTACCTGCACACTGGCTTTGTCTTCCCAGCTCTGTTGCAAACGCAGCCTGTTCCGGTGACTCCACTGTGTATCGCTTGCCTGGGCCCAGGACACATTTGAGGGCCCGGTTTCCTGGTGAGCTCTGGATTCCCTCAGGATAGGGCTTATCCACGGACCTCCCTGTGGCCAGTTGCCCCACCCCTCCTCATAACTCCCCAGGCTTGTGGCACTTCTTGCATTGTTTTGTATGGCTCTGGCCTCATGCCCCATTTGCTTCATCTTAGTTGCCACCTAGGTGCCTTTCTGCGAGGGGCTACACGCTGCCCAGGACTGCTGTGCCCCAGGCCCAGCCTTTGGAGCTGCACTCACAGAGGTGGGCGGATCTACAGCCTGCATCATGCCAACGCGAATCCTGCCTCAGGGCAGTTGTCACTAGATCCCTGCCCTGAAGCTGCCCACTCAGCTGGCAGGGGGCAGATCGCAGACCCAGCTTCTGCTGCCATCAAGGAGAATGAATGGACCTCGCTTACTGGCAGAGCCTGGTTCCTGGTGAACGTAGGAGGAGGGAGCAGGAAATCTGTTTCTAAGGAGGCAGCAGCTACCTTGACCAGGGCCAGCAACCCCCCTGGGCACCTCTCCTCTCTTATCTCCAGGTACTGTCGAGATAAGGAGGGCAGCAACTGCCGGCTGTGTCCATGCTCTGTTAAAGCTGGCCCCCGCTGGCAAGCGGTGTGTGACTGGCACAGTTTGAATCCTAGCACTCCCTGGAAAACAAGGGGTGGCCCCGTGTTGTGCAAGATGCAGCTGCCTCCCTTCTCCTTCTACTGACTCTCCGGGCTCTATTTACTGACACGGCTCTTCCCTCCAGTGCTGTATTGAGGGGCCTATCTGGCCCGTCTCTATTCTTGGCAGCAAGCAGTTGATTTCTTGCATCCCCTCATTGCCCTGCACCTAAGGGTGATGACCAGGTGAGGAATGTGGCTCCAGACTGATCGGAGCGAGATGTGGTTTCTCTTCCGTCCATTCCTTTCCAAGCCTGTTCTTTTCCAGAGCTCCAGGGCTATTAGAAAGGCTACTAATTAGAGCTGGCCATTGCTGTTATCGTTCAGCATGCAGAGCAACGTGCTACATCTTCAAAGCAAACTTAAAGCAGCAGCCAGTGTGGACTCTCCGGTCTGGACATGAACAAGCTTTTCCCTCCCTGCAATTTTCTTAGTCTCCCGTGTAGGGACTGTGGGTGGGAAGGAGAGAAGCAGAGAAGAGGCATGGCCATTAGATCAATACTTAGGCTGTGAGGCTGGAAAGGATAGCTTGGGTTCTCCTGTCTGATGTCAGGCCTGCTCTAAGGCAGAGCTCGCACTTTAGATCCTGCATCACACCCAGTTGGTGCTGATATAGCCAGAGTCCATCGGTTAGGAAGACCCGACAATCTCGTATGGGATGGCTGCATAGGGTTTTAGATTTCCCTCCCCTCTGCTACCTGGCTAGACTTTATCCCTCCTGGATGAAGAGACCCAGCTTGTTCCAGGAGGTGGCTGAGCACAACACCCAGTCTGCATCTTATTGCAGCTTTGCAGGAAGAATTGTATTTATTAATTCCACGGGAGAAAAAAATTGGCATCTTTTTTTGCTTGTAAATAGGACATTTGGGAAGCTTTGGAATGGGCCTGGCTTCAATTGGAAACATCCCGTCACAGCTGAGTTGCAAAATTCAGCTTTGCAAAATCAAAGTAAAACCCACTCTTTATTTCTGGTGTTGCTGGAGGTGGCTGGGAGGGGCTGCTTTCTGCTACGCTTCCGCCTTCCAAAATTCCTGCGATCTTACCTAGCCCTGGTAAGTGCCGTGAAGTGCTGAGCACCTGCTGCTCCCATTCCTGAGCACCCGTCAGGATGGAGTGCTTTGAAGCTGACAGCCTTTCTGGAGGACCCAGCCCTTGCCTGCTGGGCTGTAGTAGGCTGGAAGCACTAATTAGAGTCTGTTCGGGTGTTGGGAACGTGCCTGCGATTCACAAAAAGGCCCATGCATCAGTCCCAGCTGCATTCCCCAGCCACAGCCCCATGGCAGAGCTATGAATGAACCGTCCTTCCCAGCTCAGTGCAAGTTTTCTGTGCTAAGGTGAAGAGCCAGCTGCTGGGCTGGCCCCAATGCTGATTTTAATGACTAGTTTGAGCTCAGGTGCTCCAAAGCTCAAGGCAATATGTATGTTTAATGACTGGCTAGGAGGACTTGTGCCTCAATATCATAATCATCTGGTGCTTGTTATGTACGTGCTGCACCCGCTGCTGTGCTAGCTGAGCTCTGTGCAGGAGTTGATCTAACCCACTGTGCTGTCCCAGAGGAGGATAGGGGTAGTGCTGTCATTACCATGGTACAGAGGGGAAACTGAGGCACAGAGCAAGTTGCCTGTGGTCACACTGAGAACCTGGGGCAGAGCAAAGAATTGAACCCAGCCCTCCCGAGTCCAAGACCACCCAGCTATTAATCTGTTCCCATTCTAGTGCTAATGCACTTTGGGCTACAGGTCTCAATAGAAACCTCATTCATACCAAGGGATTTAGCCACTAGAGTAGCTGTGCCAAAGCACCCAACACCCATCTGTGACTGTGCTCTGATGGGCCCCAACACGGAATGACTTCCAGAATCAATGACTTCTCCGTGGACATTTTGCTGTTCAGCCCTTGCATCAAACGTGAGGTTGCATGGCCATGGGGGCTCAGCACATCTTAGATATGTAGGAAGGACGAACCTTAAGTGTCCATCCCCAAATCAAATATGGTACTGAGTTGATAGGCACTGCACACCCATGTGTCATGTCTCCTATATAGGCAATGGAGATTGTCCTTTAGCTCAAGCTGCAAAGATGGGTGCTGTTGGCACAGGGTGATCAGCAGGTATCCTGGTTTTCTCTGATTTAAAAAAAATCCCCAATTTTCAGTTAAAAAAGTAACCCCAAATCCACATTTTCTGTGATTAAAATGAAATGCCACTCTGTGTGTGTGTGTGTGTGTGTGTGTGTGTGTGTGTGTGTGTGTGTGTGTGTGTGTGTTTAATATATAAATGGTGTTTCATTTAAATCATGGGAAAATGTGGATTTGGGGTTACTTTTTTTAACCAAAAATTGAGGATTTTCTTTTTTTAATGGAGAAATCCAGGATCCCTGGTGAGCAAAGTGCTTACTGGACACTTGAACTCCAAGCCTCTGTAGCACACAGTGTATGCAATGCGGTGTGTCTACGGTAGATGGCAAGAGGCTGTTGCAAGCACTGGGAGCAGGCAGAGTTGGAAAACAGCTTCATGGTGGGAAGGTAGAGTGGCTGTAAAGGTGAGGGGAGTGTGGTGGAGAGTGAGGTGGAGTGTAACCAGACAGCTCACAACATTTGGAGAGAGCAGTTAATGATGTCCCGCTTCTCTTTACAAACCTCAAGCAACCGTTAAACTTTGGGTCAAGGTTTGCTCGGTGGGAGTTGATGGCACTGGGTGGGATTGCTTTTGTTTGTTTTTTTTTACGACTGGAAATGGGAGCTCCCCAATGTTAAGTGTGGTTGCATTGCTCTCTCTTCAAAAGCAGCGTCTCGTGGTTGGTGTGGTCCTTAGAGCTTTCACTGCTGGAATCAGGTCGTTACCTGAGAACCTTGGCTTTCATTTCAAGGATAGTTCTTGGCCCTTGTGGTCATCGAGGAAAGCATGAGAAAGCAGTTCCCTGAATGATCGAACACCTGGAAGCAAATCTAAAAAATCCCAGCCGCATTATTTTCCAAAATTTCGTCCTTTTTAAAGCCAGTTTCATAATTGTTAAGGGGGCCTGCCTCTTGATTGTGTGCTGACGCCTTCATGCATGAAGAGGGAGCAATTTGGTGAAATGGCTTTTATTTTAAATAATGGAAAATGGCTAAAAGGAAGAATAAAAATAAGGTTTCCGTGAGAGAGCGCATCCTGTGTGCATCATCCTGTAACTGGGGGCAGCAGCTCTGGGAATAGAAATGGCTGTTTTTGGTCCACTGAGATGGGGGGACATTTTAAAACTTCTGTACACATGGTGGTTGCAGTTCCAGAGTTAAATGTGCCCAGTAGTGTCTTGGTAGCGCTCCACCAGGCTCAGCTCAACACATGAAGACCTCCAACACGCTGCTAAGAATTCAAAGTAGCAGAGTGCAGCTGCCATTTCGTGCCCTGAGTTTTATCATTAGAGTTGCCATGTGGAGTATTTTGGGCCCAGTTCTGCCTCCAAGATGTGCTTCTGGCTCCCCATGCTACCATCGAGAGCTGCAAACGTGGTTTGGATTTGACCCCCTGACTGCATTACAGGTTCTCCCACCAGCTGTGCAGTGTCTGTGCAGCGAGTTGACTGGAGCCAGACCTGTACAAGGGGCTCTTCCTCCAACACCATGTATGTGAGCCTTCGGGGCCACTGAAATATGGTTGTGAAGAAGCTCCAGATGCAAATGTTAGCTGTAAACGTGACTGATCCATTCCTCACGGTCCAACTGTGCTGCAGTCTGCGGCCCCGCAGAACTCCTTGCACGAGCCCGAGTCCTTGCACTCCCAAAATGCTCTTGCCTTTTTGGGCTCCAGCTGCTTGCTCCGTCAGTGGTGGAGGGCGTAGGACACAGCCAAGCTGTTGCAGGTCTCTCCAGCAGACGGCAGTGGACCCCAAACATGCTCTGGGCTTCTCCCGGGACTGAGGTGCTTGTGATAAGCCACCGCCCTGCGAAGGTGGCAGCTGACAGGTGTGAGCTCGGTGCCCCAGCAGACGCATGGGGCAGGTATGCATGGAATCTGCTGAATAGGTTCTTACTTGACAGCGTGACGTCTGTGCGCTGACAAGGCACATAGATTGCTTGCAAACCTGGCAGGGGACAAACCTCCAGAGAAGCCAAGCGGATCTGCAGCCACCTCTGCCATGGGTGGACAGCCTGCTCCAAGGAGGGTTCTGCCTCCCTGGGTCTCCAGCTAGACTACACCTCCCCCCGCCCACCAGTTCCATTCCCCTTGCACGCACAAGGGGACAGAGGGGAGGATTCAGCCCCCGGCGAGGAAATGGCTGCATGGTTCTCAATGATTCCAGCTGCACACAAACAAACGATGCCCCAGTGCTGGGCTTCCGGGGCCAGAGACGCTTCCTTCTCTTGGACCGAGTACAGGGCCCCGTTCTGCCAAGGAGCACAAAGCAGGCAGGAGAGTGGGGCCAGCAACTGGGGCTGGCTCTAGCCATAGGCATCTCTTGCTGCACCCACTGCTCTCCACCGCTTTCTTCTCTCTGTTGGGCAGTGGGTTCTGGGCAGCACCTACAACAAGCATGCATGATTGCTAGTGTGCCCGGGACCATTTCTCACTGGCATACCTGTGCCCAGCAGAGACCTAAGAAAAGGAGTAAGACCAGCCCAGCTGCAGCCTGGAAGATACTGTAAGGAGCCTTTCCTCTAAGTTATTCTCTCATCTTCTGGGTTTGTTCTGACAGACCCCCTGGATTCGCATTTCCTAGTTTGTCCAGTACAAACAGGTAAACAGGAGTTGGTCCAGCCTTTCCCTTTAAAACGAATGGAGGAGAAAGTCCATTTGTGATTGCCTGTAGCATCCTCTGGAGAAGCTGGTGCTGGTCCCTCAGGGATTGACCAAGTGTGGATAGGCCCTCAGTCTGATCTGGAGTGGCAGTTTCACTCCTTTCTTCCTAGACTAATGATCCCAGACAATGCACTGTGAAATCTCCCTTCTGTGGGGCCAGGACTGTACATGCAGTCTTTGAATGAACAGGGAAATGCAGAAGCCCAGTGCCACATATGATCCCAGAAGCAGCTTGTGTCAATGCGTCCTAAGTGACCTCCTCCCTCATGCATACTGTTTTCAGGCCCTTTGGGCCCGGTACAACCCCACTGAACTCCAGTGGGTGACTGTAACCAATGCAAGGAAAGAGTTTGCACCTTAGTCTGAATTCAGTTACGTTTGCAAATGGAGGAGTCAGAGGCTTAGTGGGACTGAGTGGACTTGGGTTCAAATCCCAGCTGTGCTACTGGTTTGTTGGCTAACGCTGGGCAAATCATTTCTTCTCTATGACTTGATTTCCCCATATGTAAAATGGGCATAATCATGCTGACCTTTCAACAGTGCTGCGGGAATCTCAGGATGGAAATGAGCCAGATGATGATGGTCTTTTCATGCCCGTCAGCCAGCGAGCTACGGCATGCTGTTCTGTGGGGTTCTCGACAAGGAGCGTGCTGTGTTGGACGTGTGATTGTAAGTCAGGCCTGTGCATTCGCTGTCCCGTCCTCTGCAAGTTGCTGGAGGATTCTGCTGGCTCTTCTGTGTCCATCTCGGTGCAGATGGTCGCCAAGGAGGTTCTGTCTGGAGAAGACACACACTCTTCCAGTGAGAACTGGGACAGGATATTAGTGGGGCATTGGGTAGGTGGGGCCCTCTGGGAGGCTCCCTTCCAAGAGCAAGGTGAAGGATAGGAGCGGATTCCCGCGCACGGGGGCGAGAGCCTGCCATGCAGGTGAGTCAGATGTTTGGCAGTTTCCCGGGAGGAGAGGCAGAGGCTGCTTTCGGCTTGCAAGTCTAGGGCAGGTGACAATTAACAAGGAATGTTCCTGAAAGGTGACTTTGTCACTGTAGGAAGGGGAAGTGCAGGATTAGAGCCCAGGAAAGAGAGCAAAGGCGTAGGATTAGCTCAGCTCCATCAGGCACAGACCTGGGGGGGATAGCCAACAAAGCCCCGCAGTGTGCAGAGACCGGGCTGCAATTGGCACTGGTGGCTCCATCATTGATCAGCGGGTGCCTGGGGGGACGCATAATTGAGTTACAAAGAGGCCTGCTGTGATGGCAGAGGGAAGACAAGTGGCCAGGATGCCAGTAGGCACCGGGTAATTTGCTTCCACTCCAGCAGTCTCTGGGA
Organism: Alligator mississippiensis; assembly: GCF_030867095.1. Taxonomy (NCBI): domain Eukaryota; kingdom Metazoa; phylum Chordata; order Crocodylia; family Alligatoridae; genus Alligator; species Alligator mississippiensis. Next base: position 39,990,793 of record NC_081837.1, on the reverse strand, counting down.
CCGGAGCGCCATGGGCAGCTTGATCCCAGCCCCAGCTCTGGCTCTCAGGTGCTGCAGCTATAAAAATAGCGCCCAGTAGAGACCGTGACCCCGGAAATAGAGTCACTACCTGCACTGGGACTACAATTGCACCATGGGCTGCACTGCATGGAGGGGTTTGAGCGAGCCCCTGATCTGGAGTTTGAGACCTGAGGTCATGTCTTTCCTAGCCAGGCCTTTCAAATCTGCCAGCACTACACAGACAGTGACGATCTCAGGGCATTTTATAAAAGAAGGGGGGTTGCCTGTGCCTGTCTATAGCCAAAATGTGTTTTCTCCACTGTTCTGCTGCATGTTAGCTGCCTGCTCCCTTCCACGCCAGGCATGGCCACATGTCAGTAGCAATACACCGTGAAGTGTTTGGGGATGAAAGGTGAGGGAACAGTGAGAAGCCCTAGCACAACACATGAAATGCCACCCGGATGCATGCGAATGAGGAGGCTAAATGTACATGCTGAGGGCATGGCGATGACAACGAGTGCAAGCCTCCAGTGTGCTGAGATTTCATGAGACTTCCTTCGTGTCTGAGCTTATTTATACTTTGCTTAGGTTTGTGTTTTCTACTGTTTCATAGCTGTTGTCTTTTTATTAAGGGAAACCCTATTTTTATTAAATCCATCCCCAAAACAGGCCCCTGAGCCAGATGCTGGGTAGGAGAATCATGCAGGTGTTTGTTCAAGACCAGTTTAGGACTGGTTTGTTGTTAGGATGCTGGGACTATGGAGGGCTTTTGGTGGAAGATTGTAAGGTTTAGACAGAGTTCATCCTCTCTGCTGCAGCCTTGATAGTGGTTACTGAAAGGCTGCTGGGTGTGTGTGTGTGGGGGGGGGTGCGTGTGAGAATTTGTTCGAGACATCTCCTACGCTTTTAAGGACATAAAACATTGCAGCTCTGAGGTCACAACTGTCTGGTGACAGCCTTAGTGTGAATATTTCATGGGAGTTCTTGCTGTGTTCACTAGATCCCTCTTCAGGGATTTCGGCTGGTTTTGGAAACATGTCGCCTTCCAACAAACTGCTGTCTAATGCTTAAAGCCAGGGCTGGCTACCAAGACTCCTGGGTTCTCTGAGCCTTCTCTGTCTCCGTCGCTGCAAGATTTGAAATACAGGTTACGCAAGCGCTAGGACGAGATGGCTTGGGCAGCAGTAAACTAGATGTGACCCCCTGAGGTCCCGCTAGCCCTGCTTTTCTGTGATTCTGCTCTCAAAAAAGACTCACATAAAAGGAAAACCATTGGCCTGACCCAGAACAATTGTTCCTGGCCCCTGCAGAGGGTCTGTTGAGAGTCACCACGTACATCTCAAACTCGGGGAAGCAGCATGGTGCATTGCACAGGGTATCAGAGCGGGAGTGAAAAGACCTGCCTTCCTTCCGCAGCTCTGCTGCTGCCTGACCGTGTGACTGAGACAGCAGCTTCCCCTCTTTAGGCCTCCATCTCTCCAACTGAGGTAGGGACTCTTCTCCATCTCTGGGAAGCGCTTGGAGATTCATGGATGGAAGCAGGTCAGGTGCTGCTAGTGGACTCATGCCCAAGCAAAGAGAATTGGGGAGGGCCTGGGTGTCCCAACCCCCTCCCCACCTCCAAGGAAACTGGGGTTGCTTCTGTGTTAAAGCTCTTCTGCTCTTGCCTTCTCCCTCCTCACCTTGCCCCCCGCAACCCTGCCTCTCTCCTGGAGTGCCTTCCACATCAGAGGAGGAGCAGAGACACAGGCTGGTTCTCACCTGGGAGCCACCCGGGCCTGCTTTGTGCAATCGCAGGATTGGATTCCAGTCGCAGAGGGGCTCGTTAGCTGCCTCTGATCTGCCAGAGCCAGATGTGCTCAGGGCGTTTGCCTTGGCAAAGGGGCCGCTGAATGGGAAGAGAGAGGGCTGGGGGATGAGAGGGGAGGGAAGAAGAGAAGCCAGGATATTTCAGCAATGCACACATCACATCGGCGGCGGCTGCGAAGGTCAGAGCCTGGGCACCGTGCTGGGGGCTGGGGATGAATGCGGGAGGCTGGGCTTTCAGCCTGATGGGATCGAGGCTTCTGGATTACACCTAGGGAAGAGCAAATACTGCATACTTGCTCTCTCTCAGTGACTCCGTTTGCAGGGTGGTAGGGGGGTTGCCTGCCTGCTGTGACTTGTGGGGGCACTGGGGTTTGGATCAGGGATCAGGCAGCTGCTTATACTTCTGGGCTGGGCATAACCTTGTTGGTGGGACCCATGGCTGCTGGGCCAGGCTGGCGCCAGGTGCACTAGTAAAGGGGTTGGTTTCCCAGGTCTCCTCTCCACTTCATTCGTCCCCTTCTCCCCCCACCCCCACCGAGGCTGCCTGGCGCAGCATTGTGCACCCACCCCCTCTCTCACACACATGCACTGAGTTGCACATGACACACCGGGCTTGGCACGTGTGTGCACAAACCCACGTGTGCAATTGTTTTCACACACAGAGTGCATCAGTCTCTGCCTTGGCAGAGCTGTGCTTCCTAGTGACAGGGCTTGCTTGCTTTGAGGTTAATTATTCAAAATCTTCCCAAGGCAGGGCACAAGCTTGGCTTGCTCCCCTTCCCCCACAGAGCCAGAACATGCTAGGACAGACACCCAGCGGAAGCCCCTGCCCCATCCCAAAATGTGGGTGCTGGTCGGGGGGTGTTCAGTGGGGTGGGAACCTCGTCTCCACCCAGCTATACCTCCCACAGTTACCAAAACTTTTCAAGCATCCACTGGCATCCTCCTTCTTTAAAGCACAAATACCTTAGTGATCCCTTCTCCCTGAACAAGCAGCTGTAAGGAGGGATGGGGGGAAGCCAAGGGACTCCATATGTGATCTTAGGTGACTCAACCCTTCTCCACTGCAGTGTCTTCTTTTTGGGGCTAATACATGACCCCAGGTGACAGCAGTTTGGGGGCTGTGAGGTCCTGGGCAGAAAGGCACAGCAGTCAGATTAGGGTTCTCCCCCCCATACTTTGTGTCTAGATGAAAACCGCTTTTGTTGATAGACCGGATGGGCAGCGGTGCCCTTCCCTCCTGGAGCCAGCGCCGTGGACATGTCTCTTTAAAGCTTCTGGCCTTTCAGCTCCTCGTCCTCCTTGGTCTGCTGAGTTCCTTCCAAGTCCAAAGCTGCTTCTTTCTGGCTCTGTGCCCTCCTTTCTGCTTTTTCTGGAAGGAGGAGGAGTGGGGGCGTGCGATGGGGGGAGCAGCATGGAGTGTTTTGCTTGTGGAACAGAGGCTTCATTTACAGTGACCGCTGGCAACCAGCAAGGTCCAGTGGCCTGGCACGTGGTCAAACTGGGTTCTGGTCCCAGCTGCTGCCTTCAGGCCAGTCGCTTCTCCCTTGGGTTTATCTGTGAAGGGGTGATCATGACACTTCTCCTTTGATGCAAAGTGAGATGTCGGGTGCAAAAAGGCTGGAGATGTATTGCCGCTGTACTGAGAAGCCCAAGTGTCCTTGCTCAGGCTAAGATGTCTGTGGCCATCAGCTGGGAGTGCTGTTTCCGTAAGCACCAACTCTCCAGTGAGAGGGAAATGCAGGAGCTGGTGCTAGCTCTGCTGTTGGGCTTTGAAAAGATGGAGCCAAATCCTGTGGCTGGATTTTAACTGGGGTCAGCTAATGTTACAGCCATTAATAACCTGCAGGCTGAGAGCTACAGGCACTTGGTGATGGAAGAGCTCTGTCTCTTCTCTGAGTACTATGAGTTGATAACAATGGGGGTAAGGAGATCGCTGGCTGCAGGGCTAAGCCAGCAGTCGGCAGGGTGGAGGGAATGTCTTTCCTGCCCCCACACAGCATTGCTCAATAGTCAAGCAGATGTTGGGAAGGAGCCTGCCTTCCGGCAGGACAGAGAGCCAAAATGACTGTCACAAAGAATCAGACGAGATGGGTCAAGCTGGTGGTGCTGGAGCAGGAACGGGAAGCAACCTCGTGGTGGAGACCCTGTCCTGAGACTCGAGAGAGTCGGCTCTGGGCTCCTACGTGACCTCCCTGCATGGTGGTGGGCAGGTTGTGGCCATCCTCGCGTGTGCCACTGGTCTGGGCCTTCAAAGCCCTTCGTCTGTGATATGCCCTCCGTGAGATGCTTCTGCGTTGCATCTGTGCTGTGCCCAGAGCAGAGGAGCCCTGAGCCCAGCAACTGCTCTGGAGGTGCAGAGGAAAGGGTGAGCGGGGTTTGAGCCCTCCATGTCCCATGGAGCCAAGTCTCCCTTCAGCCAGGCTTTGCCCTGCAGTTTTTACTGGCCCCCACTGCATGAGAGAGGAGACAGGCATTAAATCTTTCGGCGTCGCCAAGGCAGACAGTGCCTGGCTGGGAGAAAGTCTCCACCCTCCATTGCTCCGTCTCAGGGGGCCTCTTGTGCGGACAGCTTCCCCCCGTGGGCTGGCATGGGCTGGCTCTGTCCAGAGCGCTCGGGTAACCTTCCCCGCCCTTCCGGCTGCATTTACATCCAGCCCTTCTTTGTCCTCTCGCCTTTCCAGCGGTGGGGTTTGCGACTAGGCTCCGGGCCAGAGGCTGTGCTGACACATGAAAGTGGGATGTGTGGGGTGCTGCTCTGCTTCCAGCTGGAGGGGCGTGTGGGTCCAGGGATGACAGGAGCCGTGTTTGGGTCCGTGGCCGGGAGTGGGATAACAGAATCCAGCTGCCGCGTCGCCTGCCAGAATCGCCTTTGATTGCTTGGAGTCCTTCCACGCTCATCCAGGGAGGGATGGAAAGCCCCGGCCCAGCCAGGCAGCGCATGCACCCTTCGCCCACGCAGCTGTGCTGTGCCCTGCTGTCTGGATCAATGCTCCTCCAGTCCTGGCTCCACCCTGCCACCTTCCAGCCCTGCCAGGGCTGCCCTGCAGCCTCCTTAAATCCAGTCCCTGTGCATTCCCAGTCTGAACAGCCAGTCCTTTCTGATCTTTGTTCCCACCTGGCCTGCTTTGCTGATGCACTGTAGCCCCACTCTGACCTCGCTACCCCAGTCTTAGGACCCCCTCAACAGCTCTGCTGATGCCCCTCCATCCTGGCCCTCAGCCCCCGTCGCTGGAGTGTCAGGCCTTTCCCAGGCAGCCGTCTGGAAACAAATAGTGCCAAAGCACAGTAGTGACAGCTGCGGTGCAGCCGGCCCTCCAGCAGAGATGAAGAGGATACCACCGGTGCCCCTATGCTGGGTGTGGAGAGGCACTGGGAGCTCTGTGGCATGGCACTAGGGTGGCTGGACTTGCTGCGGGGGAGAGCCGCGAGGCGTGCAGCTCTGGGAGGCTCTGATGAGGCTGCACAGCACCAAATAGGAAACTTGAGTCATATTCCGGGCTTTGCTGAGCTCCAGGGACTGAGTTTTCTGAAGAACAGCCCAGGTCGGCCTTCGCTGGCAAGGAGCAGAGCAGATATTGCTAGTGCCTGCTCTGTGTCGGAGGAGACTTCTCTTTAAGTGTCTTCAGCCCATGTTGCTGAGGGGTGAATTTGCCCCTTGTGCCGTCCGTGATGGCCTTGGAGGTCCAGGGGGGCTGGCATTGCACTATGCTGGAGGGAGCAGGGAGACTGGAGGCGCCGTCTTTTTCCAATTAGATGCTTAGCAGTGATGCAGCTAATGTGGAGCTGCCATCATTATGCTTCAGGGTAAACACATCTTTGAGGAGTGTGAGGGGATTACTACAGTATTCCCCATTCCAGGCAGGCAGCCCTGGTGGAGGAAGAGGCCGAAGCTGTAAGGTTTGCTCTGCAGCCCAGAAGAGGTCATTTTGCTTTTATATCTAAACCTTTAATTGCAGGGATGCTCACAGGGTCCCCTCCGGAAGGGTGCACGTGGCACCAGGGAAGAGCCAGCTCCATCCAGGCCTGGTGAAGGGCTCCTACCAGGCCCAGAGGCCGGGCTGGTGCTGCTTCTTTAAGGCCAGGCTGGGTCTGTGCAGGGCACTGCAGCCAGCCCGGAACTGTTGACTGGGTGGCGGAGCCAAGACGTGCGTGAGATAAGGTCCTGGCATGGATCTGGGCGTCGCTTTGCTTGGCTCCTTTGTCCACTCGGACCAGACTTGCCAGCAGGAGCGGAGAGTGGGGCCACGGGGGGAGGGCAGAGGCAGAGCGGAGCAGGACAAGGGGGCTGAAGGCCAGGTGGGGAGAGGCTGCAGGACTGAGCCCCCAGGGAAACCTGGCAGCAGCAGAGGAGGGTGCCCCATGCTTGGAAGTCCAGCCCTTTGTGCCCACTGCAGGTGCCCCGCGGGGCAGGGGAGGACGTGCACCGGGGTTCTGTCGGTGAGCAAATGCCCCGTGAAACCCTCCGGCTCCTTCCCTGGGAATCAGGCTACAGAGGCACCTGTTTTTGCTCCTGTTGGTGACCCTCCCAACATACCCCGAGGCCCCCCTGCTGGTCCAGAGGGAGCAAACCTTACCACTTAAGCTCACCAGATACCTGGCAATTGCTGCCCTGGCTTCTGTTCCCATCCCTGGAGGGGACCCCAGTGCAGGGGGTTGGGGATTAGCTTTCTCTCCCTGGGAGGCCATGGCATTACTCAGGTAGGCTGGAGGAGAGCCCACAGTCACCTCAGCGCTGTGTCTGGTTGGGATGGAGCCAGCATCAGGCTGTGGTTGGGAGCAAAGACAAGGTGGGATGGCCTTTAAAGGAACACGAGCTGCAGCAAGCCCTGCGCAAGATGCCTGCCAGGGCAGCCCTGCAGTGCTCTGGCTTGGAAGGGGTTAAGGCCTCTGGCAGCGTAGGTGGCTGTTAATGATTGATAACAATGACAATCTCCCTGGGGTATGAAGGAAAACATATTCCAGCGTGGTGAAAGCCACTAGGGCCTGGCTCGGGGTCCGGCAAGGGGCTGCGGCACCGAGGAGCGTCTGGGGTCTGCAGGGGGGTCAGGACACGACCTCGCTGGGTGACAAGCGTGTGCAGCTCAGCCCATCTCCCATTGTCTGTGGCGGGGACAGCGTCACTGCTCTGAGTGGGGCCAGCTGACGCTTTCCTGGTGCAGAGCCCAGGAGTGGGGCTCTGGCCTGCATCTCTCCCCTCCTGCTTCACTGGGGGCAGGAAGGGCAGTTGATACAGCCCAACGGGGCTCAGCGACATTAACCCACGCTGTGAATCTAGAGAGGGGAGCGGCCGCAGCTAGGCAGAGCGATGCTGGGTTCTGCCTAGACCTGCCGGCCGCATCTGGGTGTTTGTTCCCGGGATGCTGGGGCCTGAGCTCTGCGCTGGATACTGTGAAGCTTGCACTGAGGAGCAGCCGCTTGCAAGCATCCCTCTGGTTCCCAGCACGGTTCCCTCCCAGCTCCGGTGAAGGCTCTGCCTTGGCTGGTGAGTGCTTTTTCTCTTTTTACTGGCTCCTTGGGTGAGCACAGGAGACAGGCTTCTCCGCTCACTGGAAGCTGCTAATGGTGGGGCAGGGGAAGAGGTCCAATCCCCAGGAATGGTGCCAGCACGCCAGATGTGCTGCTGGGTGTCTGCGGCCAACAGGAAGGTGTTTCTTTGGCAGGATCCCCTCCTTCAGGGGGGTCTCTGTGCAGAGACTATTCCGAGGGTTTTGAAACAACCAAGTCCATTAGCAGGACCTGTGCTGAAGCCTGGTGCAGCCTCATGCAGAGGGTGAATTTTGCCCTCACAGCTGGGGCACTGACAAAGCTGCTGCCTTGCTCTGAAGTGACGGCAAATTCTTGTCCCCAGTGGGGTCACGGGTTCCAGGCTCCTGTGTGAGGATTGATGGAGGAAGGTGCCAGCTCTGGGGCACATCCAGAGAGTGAGTCTTATCCTGACATTGCTCTGGGCTTTAACAGCAGTGGTGAGCATCAAATACTGTAGTTCTCTCTCTGCAGCTCGTAGATGCTCTTGGTCTTGATCTTTGACAGTGCTAGGTTTCTTCATCAGCCTGAGGACCCTAAGGGGTCCCTTGCCAATGGGGCTGTGCTGAACTGATTTCTCTGATGCCTGCAATCCAGGAGCTGCTCAGAGCAGCCTGAATTTTTACAGACCAACCTCTGCTGCCCAAAGTGGGGCTGAATGCTGAATTATCTGAGATTCCCTGGTGATTCCCCTGGGTCAAAAGAGGGTGTTTAGGGAGCTTGTATGGACACATGCAAGGCCAGGAGAGTCTGTTGCAGTGGGAGCAAAGGCTAGAGACCCTGGTTCGTTGTATAGCGAGCCCATGGCATGGGAGGAGATTCCACCACCCTTCCTGCCTTCTGCTCCTGTTTTGGAGTGGGCCCTGTGTAGCATGGACTAAAGCTGCCTGGAGTCCCTGAGACGGGTCTGTGCTGTGCTTCTGGTACAGGTTTGAATGGGGTGTCCTTGCAGCTGATGGAAGTATTTTTAATGGTGCAGAGACCCCCTTGGTCATGCGATGGGCCACATCATTTTCCCCTCTGATGAGCCCAGCTGTTGGATGGTGGGGCCGCTGCAGTGGGGACTGTGCCCCAGTCTGAGAAGGACTGGGGGCCTAAGGGGGTGCAGAGGTCCCTGGAGAGGGGCAGAGCCATCGTGTTCAGCCTGGGAGCATCTTCTGCATGCCCCATGAGGCAGGCAGTGCAAGAGGGGGCTGTGCCCAGGGACTGCATGTCCGCTTGCCAGTGTGCAGAGTGATGTGGGTTGCAACTACTTCACTCAGCCCCTATCAGCAGCCTCTGGGGCTGAGATCCTGTGGTCTGTGCCACCAGCAGTGATGCTCTTTGCTCTCAGGATCGCATCCAGCTCTCTGGGAGAGCTGCCTATGGCTATCATGCTTGGATGGCCTGGGGTGGCATTGCAGTGGGTCTCTTCTTCTTCCCCTCTAGGGATACCACAGGGACGGTGTGCCTGCTGGGTTCCAGCCTGCTTCTCCCAACAAGTCCCTTCACTTGACCCGGGAGCTGAGAGGTCAGAGCTGTTTGCACTGGACAATTGAAAGTGGAAGGGAAATGGGGCTTTTTGCACTTAAGTGGTTTCTGTCCTCGTGGCAAGCAAAAGGACCTGGATAACCACAGAGCTGAGCAGACCACTAGGAAGCTGGTTCCTGTTGGGGGGAGCTGTGGGCTCCTTTGCCCACAAACACAGACTCCCAAGCCACAGCCATGCCAGACCTGTCATGATGCCTACAGGCCGCACCAGTCATACGTTCCCCGCTCCAGCTGCTTGTTGCTGCCCAGTAAGACTCAGCTGAATGGGAGCTGCTCTGTGGTCCCTACCAGGGAGGGAAGGTGGTAACCTCAGTCCACTGTGATCTCTCACACCTGAGATCCTTAGCGAAAGCCAGCTAGGGGATTCTCTCTGCCTCCCACATGGCAACAGCCTTCCCAAGCTGCAGTGGAGCCAGGACTGCCAGGGAGATGCAGCGTGAGTGCCCAGTGCTCCCAGCTGGCTCCTTCCTGCCCGCTGCAGAGCTGGGAAGCAGTGAGACCTGCTCCTCTTGCTGTCTGTGCTGTGCCAGGAATGCTCTGTTCCCTGGACAGGTCTGTGTTCCTCCCTGCAGCTCTCTCCTGACTGCCATCCAGCTGGGAGAAAAGAGCTCTTGGTCTGTAAGCAAGCGCCTCCCCTCGCTGTGCCACTTGCCCCCAGGGGTGGATGCACAGCTGGGATGCAGTGCAGTGAGCTGGTTCTGAGCAGCCTGCGGGGTGCCAAGGGGAAGGATGAGCCCTCCAAGTGGTAGGAGCACCAGGAGTGCTTGTTCTGTTCTGGGGGGGCTCTGGGGCCTAGTTTCATGCTGCCTTCTGGAGACTTTGTCCCACACCCATCCCAGGTGGAAGTGGGCTTTGAGCACCAGGCCACTTCCCTGCGACTCCACCCGTTCCAGGCAACCATCAGAATCCAACCCCGACTTTCCACCTCCGCTGTTATCAGGCTGGAGGGAGGTGCCGCGACTGTGCAGATTTCATCATCGCGCTGGTTCCTGAGAGTGCCAGGGAAGTCCTGGCTTGGACCAGCCCCTTCCCAGGTCCTCTGAGTGCTCCTCTGTGCAGGTCTCTGGGGAGGGGGTTAGGCTTGTGTAGCATACATCACCCAACCGCCCCGCCCCAAAGTGGACCAGCAGCTTTTTTTCTTAATAAGATCTTTGCTCTTCGGGGTTGCTGGGTTGCAGGCGGTGATTAATGCTGGCTGGAGAGCTCTGTTCATCACGTAGGTGTGAGTAATTAGCAGGTGGCAGATTCTGAACCCAGGTCCTCCCTTGCCTTTCACCCCCGTGGCAAGGTCAGGAGTGTCAGCAGGGCGGAGGCCCTTGGCACTCCACAGGTAATGGGGGTCATCCTTTCTGGAGTAGGCCTGGCAGCTCCCCAGGCAGCAGGGAGTGGAGCAGGCGCTCTCTTTTCCCCTTTACCTTCTGCTGTTTAATCCCAGCAGATGGAGGTGTTTAAAATTTCCCTGGAATCTGTCAGCACCCAGGCCCGTGCCTGCCAGTCTGCGAGCCACATGGCAAAGCAGCTTGGCTTTCTCTTGCTTGTTACCTCCGGGCTGTCATAGCCCCTTGCGTCTACCCCTCACAGGGCCGTGCATGCTCTGGTCACTGACCTGCTCCCTCCAGCTCTGTCGCGTAGGCTCTGGTATACAAGGCGGTGTTGACATGAAGTGTTTTTCTTCCTCCGGCATCTGAAGCAAGCCAGTGCTGCCCCCCATAGCTATGCCTGTGTATGCCGTCTGCAGAGTGACAGCCTCTGGAGATGAGCATCCAGTGGCAGATGACAGAACAAGGAGCAATGGTCTCAAGTTGCAGCAAGAGAAGTTTAGGTTGGATGTTAGGAAAAACCTTCTCACTAGCATATGTAAATCACTGGGATGGGTTACCCAGAAAGGTGCTTTATTTTCCATCTTTGGAGGTTTTTAAGACCTGGCTAGACAAAGCCTTGGCTGGGATGATCTTGTTGGGGATGGTCCTGCTTTGAGCAGGGGGTTGCACTAGATACAACCACCTGAGGTCCCTTTCAGCCCTCTGTGATCCAGTTTAAAGGGACTGGACCCAGCAGGAGACCAGGATGCAAAACTAGCAAATTCCCCCTTGACCAACGCTGCTGTGCGCCCAAAGAGACGGTAGCGCAGGGAGCCGGAAGGGTGGGGGAATCTGTGTCAGCTGTCAGGCATCTCCTTTGCAAAGCAAACAGAGTGGTTGTACGGTTGTGACGGGGGCTGGGGGCTTGAGTCATGTTCTCTGATAAGCTTCTGTCACTCGGCAGTGCTGGCTGATAAAGAGCAAGCCACGCAGGGAGCAATAAATGCTGGTCGGGGAGGAAACCAAACAGCAAGGCGAAGGGAAAAAAAATCAGACAACTGTTTATTATTGTTTGGGGGAAAGAATAAATCCATGCAGAGCTTCATGTCTCTCCGTTGCCTCCCTGCTCACCACTGATTGATGCCTCTCCAGACAAAGCCTCCCCTTTGTGCTCAGGCCAGTTCATCAGGGCGCCGACGTGGTGTGGAGGAGAAAATGTTTTCTTTCTCCTCTCCCTCCGGCAGCGGGCAGAGCGGCAGCCAGCCACACGGTTATCTGCCTCTGACCTGCTGGCCCAAGCTGGGCCTCTTTGTCTGACGGGCTGAGGGAGGCTGCGGCACAGATGCCTCCTGGATTGGTACCAGGCGGAGGGAGGGTGCCGCAGCCTCGTGCTCCTCTTTTCGAGGGAGATCTGTGCCTGCTTTATGCTGGCAGAGAGGAGGCTTATCGGCGCTTATGGCCTGATCTGCGGAGGTGTTTGAATGAATGGGAGCTCTGGGCCCTCGGCGCCTAAGAAGGTCATGCCCTTAAAATCTTCTGTAGCACCTATTGCCCCACACGCTTCTCGCTTCCTAGGAGAGGAGGGGGTATTAATAAAGCACAAGGCTGAGGGTCAGCAGATTTGCTTAGTCCCATCTCTGCAGCTCGGTTGGTGCTGGATGGGACACGTCGCTGCCCGCAGTGCTGGTTTGCCGTGTTAGTCTGAAGTCAGGGCAGGCTGGCACCTTTGAGACTGGCTCGGAGAGGCACGAACTCTCGTAGGCACCAGCCTGCTTCCTTAGATCTCTGCCTTCATTTCCGAATCTGCAAAGCCGGGCGCATGTCGCTCCCCAGCTCTCCCGTCTTGGGGAGCAAGGGTTGCAGCAAGGGCTGGGTGATCTCCAGTGAGCACAGCCGGTCAGCACCTTTGAGGCTCTCAGCTCATTTTGCAGCCAGCTGGAGTTGTCGGCGCGATCCAGGGGGATCTCTTGGAGGCCCCCCAGGCTGAGGCTGGACTAGCCTGGCACTGATCAGCTGGCAAAATCTGACCAGGCAGCAGCCTGTGGCTCCAAGGCATGCAGGAGTGCAGCAGCTGCTTCCAGGGAGCTAGTGGCTAACCCCATAAGCTGGACAAGGCAGGGTGAGCTAGTGGGTAGGGCATGGGACTCTTGTGTCGGAGGCCTTGCTGGCCTGCTGTGTAATCTCAGCTGAGTGGCATCAATGTCCTATGCTTTCTGCTTTCCCCTGCTGTAAAAGAGGGGTCAGATCATTGTGCTCAACTCTGTGCAAACACAACACCAGCTGGCAGTGCCAGTCAGGAATCAGCAAGCGCCTTTCAAAATCCAGTCCTGCCCTCTTAGATCTTGGGCTAGGTAGTTTCTCTCCCCCATGCTGCACTCCAGAAAATCATCCAAGCCTCTTCGCTAGCCAGAGGCCAGGGTCTAAGTGGGGACAGAAAACCTCTCCCCGAGCTCCCACGCGACTTAGCTTGATGGATGTCCTCGCCTCCAACACCAAACGCGCTGCAGTAAATTGCTGCCTCAGAGCAAAGCGCTTCCAAATGCTCCGGCGAAGCCTTAATCGGAGAAGAGTGATATGGATTTGGGGGGAGGGGGAGAGGTGAAGGAAGGGGTAGGAAAACAAAGCAGAGAGCCAAAGCACAAGCTTGGCTTGGACACCGGCCACACCATCCCCCTGGGTTTAGAGCAGGCTGGATCCTTGCCCCTGAGCTGCGCCAGAGCACACATGCACACTCTCCAGGCAAATCCTTTTATTTATCACTTTGGAGACGGTTAGGGTGAGGCCTTGGCCAAAGCTGGGCTCCCCGACGATGACCATGAGCCCTCAGCCCTGCTGTTCCCATTGCAACAGGGTTTGGGAGTGCTCTAGCAATCTCTGCACTCGTCTCGGGGCTCTGGGAGGGGACAGGACACTGCTCTATACTGTCCTCAACGAGGCTTTGGTGGGGCAAGGATGGACTTCCCCAAAAGAATTTCCCAGGTGAAGGTGTTGTTGGGATGCTGGAGGGCTCCAGGTTGTTCGTTAGCAAGAGCCTAGCGTGGGAGTGGCTGGGCCTTCATCTGAACCCTGAGGAGTGGGTAGGTATCTTGGTAGTTTTGGGGCGAGCTCTGTGCTCCCTTGGCTCAGACCTTAAGGATGTGTTGCGCTTGCCTCCTCCCCCCGCCACGCCTCCCCTTCCAATCTGGTCTGCATTTAGAGCTCAGCAGGCTCAGAGCACTGCCGCGGCTTCGTGGAGAGGGGAGAGGCCCAGGCGGGACTCGGGGCTGTTTGATTTTTCTTTCCCCCCCGCTCAGGAGGGCCCCACCAGTCTGCCTGTTATCTCAGGCCGGCGGGAATCCCAGACGCTCCGATGAGGGCAGGGGCTGGGGAGGGATGGTTTCCATTAGCCCGTTCCTACCGCGTGCCGGGGATGTCAGCAGGGACCATTACCTGCATCCAGTTCAGCCAGCAGCGGAGTTTGCGTTGGCTGTAATTTGCAAAGGGCTTTTCTTATGGAGCACAGACCCCAGGGGGACCTGGCTCCACCCCTGTGGGGCATCAGAGCCAGCTGGCCCCAGGCAGGGGCTTGCATTGCTTATCAGCTCCAGCTGGCCCACTGGATCTTCCCCTGCCTGCCCAAGTGCCTCCCAGCCTTCCTTCACCTCCTTCAGGGCCATTCACCCCATTCCAGTTGTCACCGGCAGGCTGGCAAGCAACCAGCAGGGCCAGTGCCATGAGCTGATGTGCCCTAGTTCCAGCTGGGCCGAGTCTTGCCCTTGGTCATTATCTGCTTGTCAAAAGCCCCTCGCCCTCCCAGGCTTGGGAACATGAGGAGCTAGGACTTGATGGGGCTTGGGGTGGGGGTCTGGGTGGAGAGAGAGGGACTCGCCTTTGCCAGAACCCCTCAGCCTGCTTTGTAGTGACCTCTTTTTTTCCTGTCCCAACCCATAGAAAAGTGCCGTCTCCAGGGTCCCATGCAGCAGCCTGGCATGGGACACATGGACCTCTTTGTCAAGCTGTGTGGAAAAGTCAGCTGTGCTATGGGGAGCCTAACCCCTGTGCCCATGCTGGAGTTGGGGTTTGCATCCTGGTGATAGCATCTTCCAGGCGGAAGGTGGCAGCTAAATGCGATTTCCTCGTTAGCCATTGGAAAATCAGCAGGGCCGTCTCATTCTAGGAAGTCTGATTTTTATGGTCAGGCACCTGCATGGCCCTATGCCTGTGCCATGCCAGTGGGATTATGATCATTTCCATTACAGGAGAGCTTGGGAGCCCTAATGAGCTACTTTTGACTCAGCTGTGCTGTGCCTGCAAAGCGGCAGAGATCATGACATACCCTACCAGGAGAGCCCATAGCCTCTGCCGGTGCCTGGGAAAGTGTGGTTGGCTCCCTTATGCATGGCGACTGCATGGGTGAAAGTACAGGGTTAAATTTCCCAGGGGAGCGCCTGTGGCGGGGTCAGCGTGGCTCTCTGACCTGCCCAGTGCAGGGATGTCTCCCCCCTGGCATCCTTTGGGGGCTGCAGGGCTGCGTCTTTGCACACTGGGTGTCCACGTGCCACCAGTTCTGCCCATGTCACGAAGGATGAGCCAGGTGCTCCTGGTGGCTGAGAGGCAGGAAGCAGGGAGGAGGCTCAGGTGAGCAGGGAGGAGCATGGCAGGGATCCAGAGAGGAAGGTGCCAGCACACTCGGGCCTTGTTAGGTGCCCAGCTGGCACCCAGCCACGGCTTTGTGCAGGAGGCTTCAGCAACGCCAGGCACTCCCTGCTCGTTGTCTAAAAGCCCTGAGCGCGCGGAGGCAGGGAGCGGCTGGATCACAAACAAGATCCAGGAAAACAAGAGTTTGCAGGAACTCGGGAGTGGCTCTGGGCCAAGGAAATCAAACCGCTCCCCAGCTGCCCGCAGGGGGTGTGTCATGTCAGTGCACACACGGTTGAGCCCATGAATATTGCATGGGGTGCCGAGAGGCAGGCCTGCCCAAGGTATCCTGCTACGTCTCTGGGGATCTGCAGCAGGGCGGTGCCCGGCTGGCTGTGTCTGCTACCCCAGCATGCAGCGTAATCCTCACTCTGTCTGCTCCCCTCTCTCCGACTCTCCCTACGCAGGGCCTGGAGGCATACGGACCCTACCCGCAGCCCTAGATACTTGTTCACTGTGCCCTGTGGCCCTGGTATTACCCACTTCAGCCACTGCCTGGGACCTGGCTGTGATCTAAACTCTCGGCTCTTTTATCTGCCTGCACGTGGGTGTCTCCAGCCTTTCCTGGATTACCAACCTCTCTGTACTGAGATGCATCCTGCATACACGTGCTGGGGGCCGTCTTTTTGGCTGCCTCGGGGGCTGCAGGAAATATTGCCAAGTAGCCTTCAAGAGGTGACTGCATGGCACCATGATCGACTTCTCTGCATGTGGTGAGAGGTAGCTCATGGTATAGGATCTGAGGGAGCAGCCACTGGCATCCAGCATGACATGCAGGCAGGGAAGCATCCCTGGAAAATCACGGGTCGCCCTCAGCTCTGAGTGTGGCTGAGCGCTGGGCTCGGAGGTGTAGACAATCCATCGGAGAGCTCCACTCATCTTTAAGGGGACCTCTATCTTGCAAACACCCCTCTAAGTACTCAGAGACTAACTTCCTGAGGTTCAGAAAACCAGTCCTCATTTTCCATCCAAACATCCTTCCAGTGAGAAACAGCATTTTGTTGAAAGCATTATTTTTATACAAAAAAGAGAGAAAAAAAATCTTTGAAAAATCCGCCCCTTGCCCAACATCTTGTGGTTCAGATTTTTTGAGGTTTCATACATGGAAAAATCACTTTGATGGCCTGTTTTTTTTCTTTCAGGCTTTTCCCTAAACCCTGGGAAATTTTTTAATTTTTTTATTTTCAATTTCATCTTCATTCATTTTCCCTGCAGAAGGATTCATTGAGGCAGCCTTTCCTGCCCGCATGCATTTTAGTAGGCAGCTGTACGCTCACGCCAGCGGCTCTGAACTGTTGAACTGTGTTGCTTGATCTGCGGTAGAAAGCTGTGCGCGCCCCCACACATTGGTTTAATGCCCATGAAATGGGCTGGGCTGTGTGCAGAGAGTGGAGTTTCTTTTCCGATGAGAAATTTAGGTTTGGATCCAGATCTGAACTTTCCTGGGCCTCGTGGTTTCATCCGCCGCAGGCAGGGGATGGGGTAGCTGTGCTCTGGGCTGGAGGAATTACCATTTCTTCATGGGGGTTTCCTCTCAGCGTGCTGTTACAGAGGCGTTGGCACTGACACTGAGTGTCTGTGTGGCCGCACACCCACATGTGCTTGTTTCTGCACGGCAGTTCAAGTGCAGATTCTTTGTCCTGAGTGGGGATTTAATGTGTTCTGGCATAAGCCCTGCTTTGACACTGTGGATGCACGTCCAGACATAGAGTGACTGTGCCCTCAGGCCGTGTGTCTTTGCTTGTGGAGTTTAGCTGTTTCAAATAGGGTGTATTTATGGATGACTCTGCACAGCAGGGGTCTAGATGGGCCAGGAGTGTTCGCTACACCAAGGGGACTGTACATCAGCAGGGTGCTGGCACTGAGGCTAAAGCCACAGAAAAGAGGTAGCTTGTGGACATAGCTGCTATACTGTACCTCTGTCAGGGACAGCCAGCCCTCCAGCTGGTCGGGGGATGGATTATCTGGCCTTCGGGGTCCCTTCCAGCCCTACAGTTCTCATGGGACGCTGAGGATGGCTTTAAAAAAACTTGGGAAGGCTGAGACTAGGTCTGCCTTCCTCTCGCAGGGCTGTTGTGTTAATGCTTGAGAGCGAGTACAGGACCTCTTTTTGCCTCTCCCAGGCCACCCAGGTCAGAGCTTATGGCTGCCCGGTGCTACCTGGAGGCCACCTTTGTCATGTGGGATGTTGAACACCCCTGTACAGAGTAGCCTGCCCTGTTCCTTGCATTGCTGCAGGCTGCGGGCAGGGCCGGGGCATTCCCATCTTGGGGCGGGGATGCAACAAGGATGTTATGGTTTAATAATTGTAATGGCTGACGCTTGGCACTTCCTGGGAGCCTCCATGTGCTTGGCAGTGCTTCAGCACCCAGCAAAGCTGACCTGGCAATGGGCAGCTCCAGTTGTGCTGTGCCAGGCGGAGGAGAAAGCACGTTTCAGCCTGCTGTCTGGGAGGTGAGAGCCGTGAAGCTATGGAGGGTGGGCCTGGGTCTGTTCTTGGGTGGGGGGGCTTGGAGCAAATGCTGGCTGGTAACACAGGGTTCAGCAGCCAGCCCAGGTGCCACGATGCTGGGGCATTGCACTCCAGGAGGACGAGGCAGCCCAGCCTGGATCAACGGGTCCCTTAAAGACCGAAGTCCTGAGTGCTCTTCCCCGCTTTGGTGATAGCCGGGGGTTGTCTGGGTGCTTGGCACCAAAGTTTTCCCGTGTTGCCATTTTGGAGACCCCATGTGCGCTACGCAGAGCTGAGAGGCCCTGCGGGGTGAAGGGCTCTGTCCAGCAGCCCGGTAAGGTGTTTTCTTTCAGTTTGGAGCAAAGAGATGGGTTTGCTTTAAGGCACTGTGCTGGGATCCAGGAGATCTTGATTCGATTCCTGCCTGTCCAGAGCTGAGGGCTAACTCTCTTTATCTCTTCATGCCTTGAGGTTGTTTGTATTGGTGCTCTCTCACCTTTTGTCTCATCTCTTGGGAGAAGGGTAAGCTCTGTGGGGCAGAGTGAGGCTCTCTCACTACGTACATGCAGCACCTAGCACCAACAGGGCCGGGGGCATCTGAGAGCTGCCATGATACAAATAATTACAATGTGAAAAGGTGCAAGACTGGCCTCAACAGCATGGCGCAGGGAGCAGAAAGCTGCCCCCAAGGGACAAACCTTGCTCCCGGGAGGAAGGTGGGCAGGGGCTGTGCCCATCACAGGCCTGGGGAGTTGTGTGCCATCCTGTCCCTTCCCTGCCTGGTTCTGATAGATGGGAGCAGCTTTGCTGCCTGGTGTCTTGCTTCAGCTCCCCTGCCGGCGGCACGTGATTTAGGGAGAGCAGGAGCACAGCTCAGAGCTGTCTGCACCTCTGGTCCAGAAACCTTGCTGAGAACCAAGGAGGATGCAGAGGCAATAATTCCTCCTGTGACCTCTGTGATGTTCTCTCCATCCGTCTGCCCTCGTAGCTGGGCACTCAGGCTCTGGTGCGGCTGGCTGAGAAATGAGTTACTTTTTCCTGGCTGGCAGTTTGCAGCATAGCGCAGGGCATAACAGCCTGACTTCACCCAGTCCCCCCTGCTTTGCATTACCCCTTGTTCTTGTGCCCCCCCTTCCCACTGATCTGTAGTGGTTACTTCATGAGGATGTGCTTAGTACCCAAACTCCCCACTGAGCTACCCTATATGTTGAGTGCAGACCTGGGAGTACCTGGCTCATCCTGGATCTGCCCCTGGCATGATGGGTGACCAGGATAAGTCACCCCCTCCCTCTGCCCTGGGTGAAATAGAGCCAACTGTGTGTCCCATTGTCAGTAGTATTTCCTTTGCCTAACTGACTTGGACAAGTCCAGGCAGAGGCTGCAAGGGAGGTAAATTGCTGGGCACCCTTGGCCATGGGAGGAGAGTGCCCCTCAGAAGTGTAAGTGGGCTGCTGCAGTGCAGATAAAGATGTGCCGGAATAGGGAGTTTCCTGTAAAACAGTTTCCTGATGGTAAATGCTGGTTCATCAGGAATGAAATGTTTTGCAGTTCCAGGATGGCATTATTGGTTGAAATGAGAGAGCAAGAACAGCTCCCTGGAACAGGTCTTAGCTCATGGCTCAGGATATGCCGGTGCCAGTGCCCCTGCTGGGACCTGAACCCAGAGGTTCCTGGCTAGAGGGTCTTGCCCCTCTGCTCAGGGTCAGACTGATGCCAACATTTAGGGTCAGGAAGGAATTTTACCCCATGGTCAGATCAGTACCGACTGGAGTGCGGGGGCGGAGGTGTTGCTTTCTTCTGTAGTGGGGATACGGCCCCTCTGCCTTGGATCTCCTGAGCGTATATTAATAGCAGTAGCAGGATGCTGGCCACAGTGGTCCCCCTGCTTTACCTGTGGCAGGTTTAGGTGTTCTGCCTTGTGGCTGTGTGACCAGGCTGCCCGTCATTTGGGTAGAGAGAATCCTGCTTCAGGGATGGGGTTGGACTAGATGGCCTCCAGAGGTCCCCTCCATCCTGACTTTCCCATATTTCTGAGATACCTGCTCAGGCCTTGTCCCTGTGTCCTTTTCAGGCCTAGTGAGGGCCGTACCTGCCACGTGGTTGCCTGTTCTGGAGGGGGTCTGGCAGAGAGTCTGGCAGTGGGGGTAACCTATGTGAATGCTGCTTGACAGGAACCCCCTCTCCACCACTTCTAGGGGGGGTATGTCTGATCCTACACAAGGGCTCTGTATGGGGCCATTGGAGGTTACAACACAGGTTATTTGCTATTGACTTCTCCGTGGGATGGTGCCAGGTGCAGAGCGAGCTGGCTCCTGCTACTACTCACCGAAGCTAAGCTCAGAAAGGGATGTCTGGCACTGAGGATCCCTCCTCTCTCCTGTTCTTGACCTGCAGCACACGCTTTAGTTTTTGAGGAGTGAAACGTTGGACCTAGTGAAAAACTTTGGGCTTGGTATAGAGGATCTGGCTGGCAGTAATGACCTTTCAGATGCAGGGCATCAGAAGGGATGGCCTCGTACTTCCTTTGTAGGTTGATCTACTCAACACTGTGAACCCATCTGACATCAAAGTGTTCAGCTGGACTGGTGCTGGAAGGGAGGTCCCCTAAATTGTTCCCTGTCCCCATGTTTCACAGGCCCCTGCCTGCTGCCACTCTCCCTGCTCCTGTGCTGCTAGAGACAGTTCCCTGAAAGCAACAAGTGTCCCTGCCTTCTACTTGAAGGTTTTCAGAAATGAACGTCAGAGGCCATTTGTAATGAAAAGCAACAGCTTTATTGACCCAGTTAGCTTACAAACAGTGCTACTTGTTCCTATGCCCGGCAGGTAGAGCTTTTTCAGATTAGCTGCTTGCCTATCAGCAAAGAATGGTAGCAGAGCAAGGCAAAGCATTCAAACCGCAGCACTATCCATGCTGCCATAGGCAGGGCCAAGCGGGAGGGATGACCACAGGGTCACCTTGGTCCTTTCTGCCCTTATCATCCAGAATCTCCTGGCTCAGCACGTGTCTAACAAGGCGTTGGACATTGTTGTGCAGATTGCCATCTCTGTGGGATGCTGCTTCCATCTTAAGGATTTGTGGAAGTAGTTCCTGGGAGGAACGATGTCCTGGCCTCAGCCAAGCTGATGGGTGGGCTGCTCGTGACGTCATTTGTGCAGTGGTGACCCCAGAGCTACAGGGCAGTACTGTGCCAAGGGGGCCCTAGCATAGTCATGTGTGCAGCCGAGATCCAGGCACGCTGTATGATATAAGCCAGCTGGCATTCAGATCTCTGCTTCCTTGTTTGGAGGTTTCTTGCAAATGTCAGTGCCACGTTCCCTCCCTCCGACTTATTGTAATAACACTCTCAGTGGATTTCAGTTTGCTGTACCCCTTTGCCAGGCACGTTTCAACGTCAGCTTCAGACCCACACCTGGCGTTTAGTATGTCCCCTTCTCAGTCGGGGGCTACAATGCACTTTGCAAACCCTGATGCCTTTCAGGGAACGAGCAAAGTGCTATTGCTACAGGGTCCCGCAGCGGAGAAAGCCAGGTCCTCAGCCTCCCTAGCCCCTCGCTACCTCAACCCTTCCCGAAGCTGGCTAGTTCCTGGTTCCCCATCCTTCCCTCCTGCCAATAGACTCCCCCTTGCTCCCTGCTGTGATACCAGTGGGCTTCCTTCAGCCTAAAAAGAAGTGAGGGGAGCTGACTGCAGGCAGGAGCAGAACAGCTCTGAAAACAAGTTGCTACTCCAAAGAGTCATAAGGGGGTGGGATCAGTCAGCTGGAGCCTGTGATGCGACCCAGGTTAGCAGCAAACGGCTGCTTCTCGGCAGGGCGTCCGTCTGCCCATCGGCCCTGATCCTGGCAGGGCTCTCTAGCCCCCGCCCCATGCTCTTGCCCTTGTCAAGTTCTCGATGTTTCCAGCATGGGATGAAACCTGGGCAGGGCTCAGGGGAGCTGTCTCTTCCTCGAGAGCGCAGGGGCCTTTCTTCTTCACCGTCCACCGGCCTTGTTCCCGAATCGCTCTGGTCAGGCCGCAGTGTCCTCCCTGGCCGGCTGCACCTGACACGTGAGGGTGGCGCGTATTGGCGTCTCTCCCCTTCACCTTTCTCTCCTTGGGGAACTGGGCTGGGGAGCTGGGTTGGGTGTTTTTTTTTATCTCCTCGTTACGCTCCAAGCTTGGCAGCTGCTGCACGCGAGTGCTGTTCAGCTTGAACGATGAGACTGGACTAGGCTAGAACAGACCCCGATGCCTAGAGTGAGCTGCTGTGTTTCTCCTGCCTGCCATAAAGGAAGCAGAAAGGGAGCGCCAGAAGGAAGGGAAAACAAATGCTACCAGCGCCGAACTGGAGGGAATCGAGACCAGTTGGAAAGCTGATTAGATCGCCCTGCCCATCTCCGGGCTGGGGCTGGCTTGTCCCCCCGGGATGCATTGCCCGGTGCTGTAGAAGACCCCGCTGGAATTGCAGGAAGACTTACCTCTCTCCCAGCTCTCCTGGAGGGATGGCTGCAGCTGGGGCTCGCAGCTGAGCTCGGGAAGGGACCCGTCACGATGCTCAAGTTCCGGGCAGACCGTCGGGTCAGGTAGGACTCCCCCAGTGAGAGCAGGGGAAGGGGAGAGAGGGCAGGCCTTGCTCTGCTGGCCTGGGGGGCTCAGTGCCTGCGCGTACGAGGAAGTGCATGGGGGAACTTCAGTTCGGTCAGTGACTGCTGCATTGCAGTGCTTCAGGAGGAGATGCTTAACTCAGGAGTTCTTGGAGCCGGGTCAGGCAAGGCGAGGCTAGGAGGGGAATGATTTAAGGAGGATCCTGGGAAGTTACCTGCCCTGCCTTGCCTGGGCCTGGGGGTGTAGGTGTTGCAGGGGGCAAGGAGGCTGTTGGGTGAGTGCCAGTGGGCACCGCAGAAGCTGCACAGGGCTGTCCTGGGGTTGGGGGGACCTTGCCTGGAGATAAAGAGCAGCTGCTGGATGAATGAGCTGTCTGAACAAAGGCTGTGCTCAGACTCAGCGCCCTGGGGAGGGTCCCTGGCTGTGGGGATCAGTCCTGGTAGGACTGGGACAGTCAGCATGGATAAGGGGTCCCTCAACTTTCCCCACCTGCAGGCTGCTCTAGCAACAGCCCAGTAGCATTTCTGTTGAAACAGCACTGCCCTGGCCCCCTCTCCCTCAGCATGGGGTGAGAGGTCATCCCTTCTCTGTGTGTGTCTAATCCCCTGGCCACGCGCTCAGAGCCCTTCGCTCTGCCCCCTCCTCTGAAAAACTTGGGTGCAACAAGCACTGTCCCCTCTGCCATCTTAAACCAGGCAAGGAGCAAGAAGAAAGGGCTCGGTGTCTTTCTGAGTTTCGGTTCTCTTCTTTCTTAAAAGCAGTGCTGCTGGCTCCACGCAGGGAGCGGGATTTGTCCTTATTTATATCTGGATGCAGGCAAGTGGAAACTTTTAAAGCTGATGACTAGGAAGGGAGCGACCAACGGCACAGAGTATTGGCTGCAGGGACAGGGCTTTGGACAGCAAGGGGGTATGCAGGGAGAGCTGCTTTAGCAGGTTCCTGCCAGCAAACAGAAGATCCACTAGCCCTGGCTTTCTCCCAGGTCTTTGGGTGCAATCTGTGTGTGTGGAGGTGGTGGTGGGGGGAGGGGGTCACAGCCACTGTCTTCTTTGCTTAAACTTTCCCCTTTTGCTGACGCTACAGTTGCAGTGCACTGGCTGTTTGCATGTTGAGATCATCCGTGGGAAGGCAGTCCCCGAACAGCCTGGTGCATGGCTGTGCCACTCTGGGAAGCCAGGAGCTCGAAGGGGGTGAGAGCCGTGTTTGCTGTGCCAACAGATCCTGGTAGCTGGCATCCCGTTAGGCTGATGGGTCTGTGCAGTCGCACTGCGTACATTTGCTGTGCTCTGGGACATCCCTGCCACCCTCCGTGGAGTGGGATTGAGCAGATCTAGTGCTGAACGTGAGCTGCGTTGGGACCGATGCCTTAGCCTTGCCAAAGCAAGGATCTTCTTGCATGTGCTGTGGCTTTCACCTGCTGTGGACTGGTGCTCCAAGCTGGCAGCTAGGAGCCTGGTTCAGGATCCCACCCCCTTGGAGCTCCTTAATTTCTAACCTGAAGGGCAGGGGGATGCATTGCCAGTGCTAACTGGTCCTGTTGTGCCTCTTGGCAGGAACCCGGAGCTTGCAGGCTGAGCATCTAATGCTGCAGCTCCGATTCAGTGGAGTCTTGCTAGGGGTGATATGTAACCAGTGCAGCTCCCTGCTTAGACTCTCACTGGAAGTGGGTTTAATTGCCGTGCAGTGCAAGCCAAACCAAGAAAACCAGGCTTATGCCAGTGTGTGTGTCCACGCACCATGTAGTCTTGGTTTAACTAATGTGCAGCTTCACAGCATTAATTAAATAGGTTCTCCTTTGTGCAAAGCAGGTCTTGTAGTTGCTGTGCACAGTGCTGCTGGCTACGGAGGCAAGTGGCAGAAGGCATTGGGCCCTGAATGACTATCCAATTTAGGAACGTAGGGGTCCACAGCCTTTTTTAACATAGGATGCTGCAGTCCACACAAAGCTGGATGCTTAGGGTTAGAGTTTAATGGTAAGCGCTCCTTGGCTCTCTTATAGTCCTAGATTTTAGTTTAGGATGTGGAGGGCCTGAGTTAAGGTCCATTCTCTGCCACAGACTTCCTGTGTTCCCTTGGGGGAGGCTAGCCACCTCATCTGTCTGTGTGTCAGGTCCCCATCTGTACAATGGTGATGATAGCACCATCCTGCCTCCCAGGTGTATGAGAGGATAGATGCATTAAGGTTGCTGGTGTGCTGGTACTATAGCAAGGATTATTTGTAGTGTCGTCGCACCTGAGGCCCAGTCATGGATTTCAGGTCTCCCCTGTGCTAGGTGCTGCACAAACACGGTGCAGAAAGCTGATCCCTGTCCCAAACAGCTTACAATCTTTGGAGGTGCCTGAGCCAGATGGATCCAAACCACTAGTGGAGCTGTGCTACCACAGACTGATGTTTCCTCGTGTTCATGGTGTAGCCAGGGCTGTGGCACTGCGGCTGCCTGGGCTTTGATGATGTGCTATGGGGCAGTAGCCAGCATAAAGCATTTTTGGCAGTGCCAATGGCTTCACGCTCCTGGATTTGTTGAGTTTGGGTTTTGTGCATGTAACCACACTTGGCTGCAGGAGTGGTGCTGTTAGGGAGGCAGTGTTTGATCCTTCTCTTTTTGCAGGCCATTACTATAACGGCCTTGTCTTACCCCTTCAGCACATCCCCAGTGTGTTTCTGATCAGTCACTCAGTTGATTTTCAGGAAGCTAAGAGTGACGCATTACCCGTGGAGGTGTTGGCCTACCAGGAACACAGTGGCTCTATTGGGCAAGCTCAGACTCAAATGATTCCAGTCTGGTGCAGAACTGTCCCTGTCTGGACCAACTCCATGCATTGGCTTCTTGTGCTTGAACGGTGCTCCTGAGGGTATTGCTTTACTTTTAATGAAAATTACTATGCCAGCACAGCCCTTCAGTGTAAGGCACCTCTCTATCACTATAATGAAATAGTTTATTCCCCTTCCCACATTGCAATAAACTTCTATACTACCGTCACTGTGTCCACTCGAACGACACCAACAGGCAGTGGTTAATGTGCTCCAGGGTTTGTGGATGAACCTTGGGGCTCTGTCCAGTGTTAAGGGGAGTCCATGGAAGGACTCTCATTGACTTTCCTGGGGTTTGGATTGGGCTCTGGGGACTATTTTGTTGTGGAGCAAAGCTTTCCCTTCTCAAAATAACCAAGCAGGGATTATGGCTCACCAAATGTCACGGGGCTAATTTATTCTGACAGCTGTAGTTTAGCTTTATGTTAATATCTCATCATGTTGCAGTCAGTGTTCTGTGATATGTCCCGTAGAAATAACGAGGTCTCGGCGATCAGAGACCTCCCTTCCGCTTGCTGCTCTGCGAGCTGTGCTGGGAAATGCAGATGAAATTTGCTGCGCAGATTATGCAGCGTGTGGATTAGCGAAGGGGAAGATAAGCAAGGTTCTGCTGCCATTTGTAATCCGTTAAGTGTTGCCAATCCATCCGCCATGTCAGGGGCACTTTGGAGCGGGCCTTTTCATGGTCTCCTGGGGAGAGTGAGGACTTGTGGCTTTTGCTTCTGGAGAGATTTCTAGTGGGCCAAGGACCCGGGCTGATGGCCTGGCTTGGCCACCTCCCCTGGAATCCTTCAGACAAGAGCAGTTCCACTGCCTGCATCCGGGAGTGGAGGTGGCAGCAGGATGAAGGTCAGTATAGGTGTTGCTTTAATGCTGTAGTCCTTCACATCCAGCCTACAGAGGCCCCGTGGGCCATGCATAATGCCGGCTTAGTGACATGTGCCAGGGCAGCATATGGCCGCTGTCTGAGACAGGAACCTGTGATTTAGTCCCCGGCGTCTGGGCGCTTTGGGAAAATGTTATCTCCTTGTTCGTCACTGATAGCCTTATCTCCGCAATGCAGCCGCGCCGTCAGGGCTCGCGCTAGAAGCAAGGGGCTCAGTTCTGGTCTGCTGGACCTATGCGAATTGGTGGGTTTTGGAGCAGGCTGTGGACTGAGATATCCAACATCCAGGGCTATCCCAGGCTGTGTTGGACAAGAATTCACTGGGAGACAATGCAGGCTAGTGGTTGGAGCTGAGGATGGGGGCAAGGTCTTCTGACATCTGTTCTGCACTGCTGCAGACCAGATGGGAGTCTGAATCACTAAAGTCTAGATGCTGATACTTTCCCTTTCATCCAGTAACACCCTGTGGCATGAGCCGTGCTGTGAATCTCAGCAGAGCTGGCCAAAGAGTAAAGTACCATCCTATGCGAGGGTCCCGAAACCTGGCCCTTGGGGCCTGCTGTTCAGAAGTCCTAAGTACCTACAAAACCACATGCGGTCACTGGGAGGTCAACACCTCTCGGAGCTCAGACCCTTGATCCTTTGTGCCTCAGTTTCCTCATCTGTAAAAACGTACTGACTAATACTGCCGCACCTCTATCAGGTGCTTTGAAATCTGCGTGCTATGTAATAATGGTGCATGGTAGCAAATGAAAGGACTGACTGCTGTGCAGAATGGACTAAGAGAAAGCCAGGCCTTGAAAAGGTCTTTTTATCTGACTGTCAATATGAAGTCCATGCCAGTTGGATGCAGGGTATGCTGCTTACCCTTCACTTCTAGTGCCTGTGTAACCCCTTCCTTGCTAGATGGAGTCCACTGGTGATATGTTATAATGGCCACCAGTGGACTTGCCATTTCTGTGGCTGTCATTCCAAGCGTCCGCGTAGCGCCGCAAGATTAGCATGGAGGAACCTCCCAGGGACTGAGGTGTTACATGATGTTACATGAATGCTATAAGAGGGTTATCCTGACATTTGGTGTGTGTGGAAGCTGCCTGTCTGATACACTGTGCTCCTCCAAGTGAACTCTGTGGGGGAAATGGCCTGGCCACACGAGGGGTTAATGCTTATCTGTGCATGCTACTGCTATGCCAGAGCAAATAGAAAACGAGGTATAAGTGATTTGCCTCTGTCAGGACTGGGTATGGGCATGGGGATGTGGGTGCACGGTTGGGAAGGGCCAGTGGAGGGAGGGTCCACCTCTGTGGCATCTGCGTTCAGCGGGAAGAGAGTGCCGGCGTTACGCTGTGATTGAGCTCCCTCTCCCTGCAGCCAGGCCTGGACCACGGGTTTCTCTCTGTGCTCTGTTCTCCCTTCAGCCCGAAAGATGACCCTGCTAGTTTGCTAGGCCCCTGCATGCACTCCTTTCGTCCCTCAAAGGCACAGTCGCTGCCTGGTGTACACTGGGGGCTGGGTTGAAATCACAGCAGTGAACCCCAGAGTTGGCAGGTGGAATGGGCAAGTGTGAGCAGAACTGCCCCGGGCTCAGGCTCTGCCCAGCGTGGGGTACAGATCTCTTCTGTTCCTGGCCCAGAGCCTGCTTTCCCAGATCACTAACATCCCCCATCTCAGCTCATCAGAAAGTCAAGCTCATGAGTGAGTTTTAGACCCGAGTGAGTTTTAAAAATCCTCAGAACATACTGAGCTCATCACCACCTTGCTCGAGCTCACTCTGCTTTTGTCTGAAGAGAAGCTGGCCTAGAGGAGACTGCTTGTCCAGTATCTCACCACCAGCAGCAGCCAGTGAAGGATATTTCAGGGTTGTGTTTATAAGGTGAACCCTACCGGTGCAGTGTTAAGCTGTGTAGGATAGTAGCAGAGGGGCTTCTGTCCTGACTCCCTCCGCCGCCACACCCCAATGACAAGCTAATGACCTGAAGCATTGCTATCCCTACCCTTTCTGTAGCTGAGATAAGGTCACCGTAAGCAGCATTTTGTCCTTCGCTGGAGCAGTGTGAAAATGTGCCTGGGTTGAGGTAACCACCTCACCTTGGGCTAATTTTGTCTGAGGAGTATCTTGCAGCAGCTGCATCCGCAGCTCTCAACAGGTACATTGAGTCAAATAAGGGCAGTGGTGCTTCCTGGTCCCTCTACCAGCCTATCATTCAGCGCAGTCCAACACCGCTAACCTCACCTGACTCTCGTGTGGTTTTTTGCAGCCATAATGAAAGACGGACCACGTTTCTGCATCCAGTGACCACGCAGATTCCAGAAGAAAACGCACGATTTGACTTGCAGAAGTAGGTTGGCTCCCGAACCCTGCTGTTCCTGGCACTGTGTGCATGCACGTATGTGTGTGTGTGTGTATGCACACGTGTGTGTGGATTTAAATGAAGAAACCAGAGTGTGAAAGTGCAAATAGCTTGAAGGAAATGGAATGCTTCTGGAGATCTGCAGACCAGAAATGGTGGAGAAAGTCAAAGGTTTGCAGTGAGATAACAGAGCCCCTGGCTTTGCAATGGATGTCTGAGCATACGGAGGAGGTTCTGACTCACTCTGGCTCCGACCCATGGATGGCAGTGGAAGGACTGACTCCTTTCACTTCAGTGAGCTTGGCTTCAGTGGGGGTTGTCTGGGAGGGGGTTGTGAGTTTGCTGGCTCGATGGACCTGTGGGGCAGACCATTACTCCTCCGCCATCCTACGGATATCCCCAGTGTTCCTTATCACTCTCTGTTGCAGATCGAACTTGGACATGTCAAGCAAAGCAGGCGGGAAGCGACCGGCGGCCATTAACAGCGAAACGACCAACCACGCCATGGTGTCGGAGGTGCCTCAGGAACGGCCAAATGGAAGGGTAGGTCCCACAGGGGTGGTAGAGATCAGGGCAGGTCTGGCAGGGAGGGCTAGGGTTCCTGGCATCTACCCTTTGCTCAGCCCTGGCCTACTGGATGAAACCCTCACTTCTTCCTTCTCTGCGTGTAGCTCTTTTCCCGTGAGCATCTGGTCTGTGGCAAGCAAATGTACTACCCCTGGTAAATGCCAGCTGGTACATAGCTATAGCTGGGCTGAGGGATTTGCTGTGGGGAGCCAAGTACCCTATAGAAATTGGGCTGGATGAGACCTCAGGGAGCCATCTAGCTTAGCCCCCTGTTCGGGGCAGGGACATCCCTCTCCATCCCATCCCAGTTGCATGTGCATCTAACCCGCACTTGCAAACTGTCAGTGGTGGAGAATCTGCAATGGGAACACCCAGCCTTCATGCGGAGCCATCCGGGGGGGCACAGGCCTTGTGATGAAGGTGCTACCTGGGGCTTTAGGAGATTTGGGCTCTGTTCCCAGCTCTGCTGCAGACTCCGTGACCGTAGGCAGGTCCTGTCCCTTCTCTGTACCTCAGTCTCTCCATCTACAACTTGGGAACAGTGACACTGCACCCCCTCTTTGTGCAGCGCTCCGAGATCTGTGGTTGAGAAGCGCTGCATATCAGCAAGGCAGTGGGATGAATTATCATTGCTGTGCTCCTTGCACACTAGGGGAAGTCACTGGCTGGGTCTGAGGCCTCAGCAAAGCTGTTGCAGCTATTCTGATGCAGCTCGATCTCCCTGTAGGGAAAAGATGGGATAGAGCTGAGAGCAAGAGTCAGCCTGGGAATGATACATAAAGGGATGAGATTCCCTGGTGGGCATCCAGCTGCAGCGCCTTGTTGTGAAATGCAGCCTCCCTTTGTACCAGACAGCAGCAGGGCATGCCGTCCCCCCGCTCCTCTAGCTGCAGGGATACCCCCTCAGCCTTGGCAGCCCCTCCCTGGGTTTGTGTGTGAGGGAATACCCCCAGCCTGATGTAAGGCATGCTGAGCCCTTCTATTCCCTCCCCTCCAGGCCTCACGCTCCTCCAGGAAGGGGATTGCCTTTGGGAAACGCTCCAACTCCATGAAGAGGAATCCCAACGCTGCGGTGACCAGAAGCGGCTGGCTCTACAAGCAGGTGCTGGCCCTCTCATGTTCCCTTCAAGGAGCCCCATGTCTCTGTCATGCCCACCCTAGCTAATGATCCTCCCTGATAGATTCCCCTGACCCCTGGGACTCCATTTGTCCAGCCTCCTGCCAAGGTATCTCTCACGTCCCCCCACTCCTGGTCCATATATGATTACACAGCACACTGGTACTGGGTTCCCACCCAGCCTGACAGCCCATCTTCCCCCAGAAGCCCCCAGGGCCAGCTGGTGTATGGTGCCAGAATTGCCTTCTCTGTGGATGATGCACAGGCTTCCTGCTCTCTGCTTCCCTTTCTCTGCCCCACATGCAGCAACGGGGTGGGGAACTGGTCTCATTCCTGCCTCTCTTGCAGGCCAGCTCCGGGGTCAAGCAGTGGAACAAACGCTGGTTTGTGCTGGTGGATCGCTGCCTTTTCTACTACAAAGGTGCGTGGCAGAGTACAGGACAAATCAGGTCAATCCCAGTGCATGGTCCTGAGACTTTCTGACAGCCGAGGCTGTTGCTCCAGTCAGGCACAGCTAGACACCATCTCTGCTTGGTCTCTACTCTCTGGGCCTCTGCAGCTCTCCCTCATCTCTCTGCTGTCTGTCAGCCAGTTTCTTACTCTCTTGACATGAGGCAAGACCACGTCATGTGGATTCTGGCATGGCAGTGAGAGCAGAGTCCAAAGACTGAGCCTGTGCGGTGTTCCACAAAGAGTGAGATTTGCCAGGAAGGCAGCTTGGTGGGGTGCGAGGTGGGAGAGGTCGAGCCAGCCGTATGACAAGGATACAGCTGTGATTGTGTGTGGTGCTGAGAGGCTCCAGCAGGGTGCTGAGTACACCTAAGGGAGTTGTGAGAGGTCAGAGCCTTGCGGGTATCTCAGCAGGAGGGAGGCTGCATCACAGTACAGAGCCATTCCCTTCCTCACCTGGCTGACATCCGTGGAGGAGCTGGGAGCTGGTGCGAGAGGTGCTGGCTGAGGACCTCCCCACCTGCCTCTCCCACTCCAGCAAATGATTAATGCCAGGAAATGAACCCTTCGCCACAGGCCTGTGTCCCAGAGCAAGCCAAGCCTCCTGGCCAGCAGTACAGAGCTGTTGTCAGTAGTGTCACAGGACTCGAAGAGCATGCGAGGGGCTCCGTGGCCATATGCCAGCTGCTGGTCAGTGGGTGGCATGGGATATAGCAGCCTCTTCCTTCAAAGGAGCTAAAGAAGCAAGCCTCGGACTCTGACCCCAGCTCCCAGCCCCATCCTTCTCTCTGCCCCAAGGCTGGAGCAGACCCCTGGGCTCTGGGGGGCAGCCCCTCACCCCACCTGCACCTTGTGCAGCCTCTGGCTTCTGGCAGGAAGCTTGCTCAGCCTCATCCCCAGCAGCGCGCTGGGAGGGTGGGCATGAATAATTAACCAGCCTGCGCCATGAGCGGTGACTGATACGGGCCTGCGTGTGCCGCTGGGAGTGGAGGGTGGAGGCAGGGGGGAGAGAGCCAGGCGGATGCAACAGGGGCAGGAGCCGTGCTTGACAGGTGGGTTGGCAGCCTGCCCTGCCAGACTCTGCTTTCCCTGCTCCATCAGGGCCGTTGCCTTGCCCAGGAGCCCTGCTCCCCTTTCAGCAGCGGGAGAGAGGGAGTCATTCCCAGGATCGGAGCTTTCTCAAACGTTCCCTCACCTGCTTGGAGGGGCAGGCAGGTCTCTAGCCTAGCCTAGGAGGCCCTGCTCCCCCCTGGCTCTGTGTCTAATGCTCTGTCCTCTTCACGCAGACGAGAAGGAGGAGAACATCCTCGGCAGCATCCCGCTCCTCAGCTTCCGGGTGGCGGCCGTCCAGCCGTCCGACAACATCAGCCGGAAGCACACCTTTAAGGTCAGTGTGCAGCACCCTGGGGCTGCTGGGCACTCTCGGTTGTTGGCTGGGTTCCTAGACGCCATGACAGGGCCAGGGCTTGTACCGCAGCCTCTTCCACGCAGAGAATAGCTTCTGGGGAGCGGCAGTGCTCAACACAGCCCCCTGCTTCAGCTTCCAGCTGCCAGCGGCGATTGGTGCGTGGGGGGAGGTAGGGATGGGATCTGGGAAGTCCTCAAAGGCAGGCAGCAAGCTGAAGTGAGGGAGACATGGGGCCAACTTGCAGGTGTGATTCACCGCAGAGTGGAAGCTCTGCCTTAAAGATGTCTAAGCCTGCTCTGAACAGGTTGGAGGGCTCCAGGCCCCTTGCATTCAACTGCCGTGTCCCCTGCCCCTTCCTTTGTCACTGATGCCTGCACCAAACATTCCCCCTGCCATGAGCGATTCTTTGTCAAGCTGCAAGAGGCTGCGTGGGCAAAGCCAAGGAGGCTTGGTCTCTAGGTTTCTTACCCAGTAATGCCTGAAAGCAAAGATTCACCCAGTCTGCAATACCCAGACATGGTCTGCAAAGCTTCCCAGCCCCTTAGGGAGGGGCTCAGGTCCAAGGAAGAGCCCTGCTATCCATCCTAGCCACGGGCAGAATTGCACAGAGTGTGCATGGAGTCCAGTCTGACATCTCTAGTGTGCCTCCGCAGGAAATGTGTCCTACCTGCCTGCCCACCATGCATTTCCTGTGCAGCTGTACTCATGCTCCATAACCCCCTCCCACTGACAGGCGGGTCCTGTCTGCACGGAGGCTCCCTGCCACATGGCTCTGTGAGCCAAGTGGAAGGAACACCCCGGG
The DNA here is from genome assembly GCF_030867095.1 of Alligator mississippiensis. Classification (NCBI taxonomy): domain Eukaryota; kingdom Metazoa; phylum Chordata; order Crocodylia; family Alligatoridae; genus Alligator; species Alligator mississippiensis. The sequence continues at coordinate 39,958,521 of NC_081837.1, read as the reverse complement.
GCAGGGAGCACTTGCTAAAGTGCATTATTTCTGGGTGCTTGGTCGCCACCCACCAGACTGGCTGAAAGGACTCCCGCATCACGCTGGTGGGGAGGGAGCATGCTCAAGTCTCGTTCTGAAGGAGGCTGAGCTCTCAGTGGCTTTAGCCAGCCAGGGGTGCTGAGCAGATACGAGTCCGCTGCTAATGGAGGGTGGACATGACCTTGTGCAAAGGGCAGCACGGTGATGATGTCAATGATGCTTTCAGTTTTCATCCCTGAGAGGGAGGGGGGAAACTGAGGCACTGAGCTTGCTCAGGTTGACCCAGCTGGCTGAGCCAGGCACACTCCCCGCCAAGTCCCCTGACATCACTCTCCTTATTAGGCCTCCCTACCTGTGGGGTTTAAATGGGGCCTGATTCAGCCCTCTACACAAGGGAGGATATCTCTGGTGCGGAGGGTGATCAAAGCACGCCAGCAACCCAGTGCAAAGCAGGGTGTGTCTGCAGGGCTGCCAGCCTTGCTCCGTTTTGAATGACCCTGCTGTATTAAGCAGCACAGCCAGCCTTGCTCTCGCACAGCACTCGGCACTCCTGCTAAGTGTCTCCTTAGCTGGTCTCCGAGCCCGGATGTGCAGGGTGGGGAGGTCCTCTGTCCCCTGTCTAACTAATTTTGATTAGAGCGTAAAGAAAGGAAATGCTTCATAATCGTTTAGCACATAATTGGTTTCTAGCTGTCAAGCTTCTGGGCCGGCAGGCGTATTTGCCAGGGAGCTTCGAAACACTGGAGCAGGGCTGGGGGCCATGTTTCCTTGTAAGCATGCTGTTGGACCACATGCACATAGTGCCTGTTGTGCACCTGTTCACAACTCACCCGGGCATGGTCCTGTGTGCGTGCGCGCGCGCGCACACACACACACACACACACACACTTATAGCCTCCATGCTCATATTCAAAGGCACATGCACAAAGTCATACATGTATGCATAGTGCCACACTCTTGTGCACAAGGTGGGCACAATAATAATACCTTGCTGAATGCTGGAAATAACCACACACACATTCACACACTCACAGACTTCTCCTTCTCATTCACGCTTGTATGCACCCACCTAATGCATACCTCAAGCACAGTTGTACTTGGACTCTCACTAACAGCCACACACATGCCTCGATTCACCCTCACAAACATTCACACCCAGCCCTTACTCAAACAAAGCCCAGCACACCCACAGCTACACATGTGCCACAGTCAAAAATACACACAGATGCAATCCTACACGTGTGCTTACACACAGCCAGTGCTGAGATTGTGACTCGGCAGGAGGAAGTGCTGTACACACATACATACACACACACACACCCCCACACACGCTCAGAGGGCAACTTTCATTTGGTTGTGGTTTATTTATAGGCATCTTTGGAGCTCATGTCGGATTAACGCATTGAAATGCACACATTTCCCACCCACCCCACCCCCAAATCACACAGGGCAGCTCCAAACAGAGGCCTTATGCTCAGCTCAGCCATTCCCAGGCTGAACTACTGTATCTCTGTCCTATTTCCTGCAATAACATGAGAGAGAGAGTGCACATGTTTGAGAATTGGCAAAAGACTGCCAGGCCATTAAGAAGGAATGGATCTGGCCTCCCGGACTTGTTGCTAGTCAGATTAACCCCTTCAGCTCAGGGGAGGACGGGGTGCAGCTTGGAGGGAATGATGCCAAGGTGCATTTCCAGCCACAGGGAGCGTGAAACATTGGAGGCTTTCTCCTCTTTTATCATCCCTTTGGCCTCTGACCCGCTCCAGAGCTTGGGCAAGGTTGCACTTCACTTCTCTGGCACTAGCTTATCACCTGGTTTCTGCCTTAGTTTCTGCTCTGTTCAGCTCCACTGGCTTCTGTACAGTTCTGCATGCACTGGAAAGTACCAGCCTTAAGCACTGGTTCTCATGGACTTTAATAGGACAGAAGCATGTGTTTAGGCCTCAATTCAGCAAAGCATCTGAGAGGAGATAGAATTTGGCCTGGGAGAAAACAACATTTAGGATAAAATTTATCCTGGGGCAACACTGTGGCTCTTACATGGCGCTTGGCTGGGTCATAGGCCTTGCACACACTGAATGCCACTTGTAGTCAGTGCTTCATTTGCAAGGCGCCAGAGAAAGATGTTTCTGTCGAGAAATGTTTCCATCAAGAAACCAGAGGGATGGAAAATGGTAGCATTTCTTGCAAATGAATCTGTTTGGGGTTTTGCTGGGGGGGCTAGATTGGGGGAGGGAGGAAGGGGGAGGCTACAAAATGTGTGGAAACGGAGACTGTGCATTAAAAACGTTGTTTTCCAAAAGCTTCTGTGGAAAAGCCAGATGTGTTGGGGCCTTGATACAAAAGTGAAAATGTTTCCAAATTTCCATTGGGAAAAGAATTGGCTTTTTTTCAAGCTGCTCTGGACAGAGAACCAAGGACTGGGCAGGGCGGGGATCAAGCCTTGTTTTCTAGAGCATGGAAACCATGTGATTTAAGTCAATGGTGTTGTGAGGTTTATTTTGGTACTGTATGCAGCATGCAAAGTCCTTGATATGCACAGGGTCAGTGGCTGATGTTTTAGCTGTGCTCTCAATAAGTCTTAAAACTGCAATCCTCACATGCTCAGATCACTGAGGTTGGGACCCGGCCGGACATTACAGGGGCAACATAGTGCCCCTGGTCTCTAGGTTAATGCAGCACAGAGCACAACCTCTGCTACACTTCCTCTGCCCGTCTTGGGTGCTCCTGCCCTGCCTCACCTGCCTACGCATCTCCCAGTTGAATTGCCTTTTGGGTGGTTTGACCTGTTGTCTGTCTTTCCTCCTTTTCTCTGCGTGAGGATCCCCTCTGGACAGGAGGTCTCTTCCACGGGCCCGTCTGCAATTCCAGCACACAGCCACCAAATAGGTAGTATATTCCTTCCGTTTCTGAATGCATGCCAGAAAGCCAAGGAATTTGGCCGGTCCCAGCATGCCTCATTCAACCCTGTCCTCCCCTGACCAAGGGGGTCAGATCACAAGGGGTCAGCCTGCGATCAAATGCTTACAAATACCCAATGCATGGAGACTGGTGGAAAGACAGAGGTTTGTATGAGTTTGGCAGCAAAGAGTCTTCTAGAGCTAATAATCTAAGGCTGGTAGCTAATTCATGAGAGCAAGTCCAAGCAGGAGAAGAAATTCTGAGGAGAAGAAATTCCAACAAAAACAGAGAATTTGGGGTTTGTTTGGAATTCATTTTTTGGCCAAACAACATTTTTGCATAAAAACATTTTTCTTTTCGCTCCTTCGGGGATTTTTTTTCCTTTTCCCCCTCTCTCCTTTCCCTACTTTTCCTCTCCCTGCAGGAAAAGGGAGGGCAATGAAGAGGGAAAAAGGGGGAAGTGAAAAGATGGAAAAAGTTTTGGTTTCCATCTTGTTTAATCAAAAAAGGAACATTTCCCACAAAAATATCGTTTTGGTCAAAAAGCTGGTTTTCAATGGGGGGAAAAGTGTGTGTATCTATGAGGATTTCTGACCAGCTCAGTTCTCATGAGAAGCCCCCGGGGTCTTAACAAGATGGTATTTGTCTTCATTGCACCTGAAGCCAGAGACGGAACAACCTGCACGTAGATTTTGACCACCCAGATGGTTGGCTGTACTTTGGTCTGGGCTTTGGGTCATCTTTGTATGAGCAGACCAGGCAGGGGGGATACTGATGTGACTGCTTGAGCTGCAGCACTATGGGTGGAAGCTGTTGTAGTCAGGAGGACTGCAGGGGCCTGTAGCTTTTCTTTAAATAAGGGTTATGTGCCAGGAGTCCCCAGCCACTTTCCAGGCTGCGGGGTATCAGGAGAGCTTCAGGTCAACCTCCAGGCCAGCTGGACCTATCCAGCTCTCCTCTGCTGCTAGATGAGGTGTGCTCAGAGCCTCACACTGACTTTCAGCACCCAGTTTGGATGCACTCTGGGCATAACAGGTAACCCAGATCCAGCTTCTCCAGATGCTCTCAGGGGTGGGTCACAGTAAACCTCTAGCAGTGGTCATCAGTTGGCTTGGTTGCCCTGACTCCTTGGCCCTGGGGTTTTTGTGCTGGAGCAGGCTCTGGGCTTTGCCAGATGTGGCTTTGCCTACAGCTCCAGGCTGTCTTGGCTAGCAAGCCTGGGCTGTGCCTGGATGACTGACCTCTTGCTTGTCTCTGTGTGCACTCTTCCCTTACTGCAGGTGACCGTGTGCTGGGTAGAGGAAGTGCCAGGGGGTAACCAGCAGTGCCTCTCTTCCCAGGCTGAGCACGCAGGCATCAGGACCTACTTCTTCAGTGCTGAGAACAACGAGGAGCAGGAGGCCTGGATCCAAGCCATGGGCGAAGCTGCCCGCGTGCAGATCCCGCCCGCCCAGAGGTCAGCACTGCGGGCACCTCTTACTGGAGGCTGGAGGGCCTCTATGGAGAACTGGGGGGAGAGGGGAGATCAGGGCCAGACTTGGTGGTGTGTTAGGAGCACAGGGAGCATCAGTCCTGGGGGATCAGATCCTAGATCATTGGGAGCATGGTGGGGCCAACAGCCAGAAACTTGGGGTGTCTTTGGGTAGGCATGTCAGTGCCATTAGCCACCGGTGCCTTTGGCAGTAAGCTGAAGGGTGGGTCCTTTGCAGCATGGAGGGGTGGAAAACTGAGATCCATTGTCGGAGGTAAGACGCGCGACCGGCAGCAATTTTGAGGATTGTTTCAGAGACAAGGGGGTCAGTAACCAGCTACCAGTGGACTCCACCACTGCCCCCGCCCCTGGGAGGAAGGGACAGGACTGGCCTTAACATCCTGGGTTGTGTGGCAGGGAATGAGGCTCTGTGTGTTTTCACCCATGGCAGGCATGAGAAGACGGACTCTGAGAACATCCCCCCGGCCAAACACCACCACCACCACCGGCCAGCTGCCCACAGGGAGCACCCCAAAGTGGACCCGGAGGTCAAGACCCGAGGGGAGGGCGATGGGCGTGGCTCGGAGAAGGTTGAGAGGAAACCGGAGAAGGTGGAGAGCAAGAAGGAGCCATTGGCCAAAACCAACGGCGTTGCTGGGCAGGAGATGCCTTCCGAGCCCGGCAGCCCATATCCTGAGGGTCCCCGGGCATCTGCGGGGGTGGAGAGGCCGTCCCAGCCCAATGGCTGGCAGTACTCATCCCCCAGCCGCCCCGGCAGCACCGCCTACCCACAGCAGGATGGGGAGAGCGCAGTGCACCGGCGGGGCTTCGTGCCACGCACCAACCCTGAGAAGATTGCCCAAAGGAAGAGCTCCATGACACAGCTGCAGCAGTGGGTGAACCTGCGCAGGGGGACAGTCCCACCGGAAGAGCTGAGGAGGTAAGAGGGCTGTGGGCAGTCATGGCACAACGAGGGGGGTCTTACTGCTCTGCTCTTCATCCAGGGCAGGAAAAGTTCCCCATCTTGGTCTCTGTCCTGGTGTCTGGGGAGGTAATGAAACCTCCATCCCAAACTGTGCCTAGCACTGGGGCCAAACCATGTGCTGAGTGGATGCACCCCAGGGGGCTTTCTCCCAGGACCAGGAGGGGAGGGAATGGTGATTTTTGGAGAGGTGGGGAGAGAGGACTCATGCAGAAGCAAGGTTAGCTGGACGGGGAAGAGATCAGGAGGCCTTGGGGGCTGCTTCTTGGGGCCAACTGGCTGAGAGGGGCAGATGGGATTGAAGGGGGGGCAGAGGGGAACCATCACTTCAGGCCTCCAGCGGACTCCCTACGGTGACTGCACTGGCCACCACTTCAGGGGAGGACACTAACCGTAAGGAAAATGCCCTGCATCAGGGTAGGAAAGAGCTCTGGGGTCTCCTGTGGAGAAGCAGGGCTCCGGCAGGCCCCTCTCTGAGGACCTGCCCTGCACTTCTGACACCCGAGGAAACCCCACATGGGTTCTGCCCTCCCAGCCGAGGAGCGTGGGCCCTGGGCAAGAGCTGCAGAGCTAGGCAGGGCTGAGACCCCTTGTACTGGGCCGTACCCATCTCTGCTCTTTCCTTTGGGGGTGCAGCCCCACCAGGTTCTACCCGGTGTCTCGGAGGGTGCCCGACTACTACACCCCTTACTCGCCTCAGTACCCTGAGGATTACCAGTACTACCCGCCAGGCGTGCGTCCCGACAGCATCTGCTCCATGCCGGCGTACGAGCGCGTGAGCCCACAGTGGGCAGTGGAGGACAAGCGCCACTCCTTCCGCAACGGGGGCACCTACCAGCTGCGGGAGTGGAAGGACCGCCCAGGCTGCGGCCGGCAGGACGTCCCTGTTTGGCTCCCTGGCCCAGTGCGGCAGCCTGTGTACTACGACGAGGTGGATGCAGCCTCAGGCTCCCTGCGAAGGATGTCCCTGCAGCCCCGCTCCAGGTCTGTCCCCCGTTCACCCAGCCAGGGCTCCTACAACCGGCCTAGGATGTACTCTCCAGTCAGGTCACCAAGTGCCCGCTTTGAGAGGATGCCATCCAGGAGCGAGGAGATCTATGCTGACCCCGCAGCCTACATGATGAGGCGATCAGTCAGTTCCCCCAAGGTAAACTCCCCCCACGCCCTGTCACTCTCACGCATGAGCTGTTCACAAGCAGCTGAGGGAGCAACCAGGTGGGGGTAGGGCACATCAGCAGAGCTGGGACTGGAGGGAGAGGAGAGCTGCAGGGCATGGTTGAGGGGCATGACCAGAGCTGGAGGGGGGAAAGAAGCTGGGGCGGGGGGAGTAGCAGGGGCTAAACTTGCCCTGTGCGTGGATGAAGCAGGGGTGTCAGTCCCCTCTGCAAGTGCTGTGTGTGCAATGAAGGGCCTGCTTGCAGGGCATGAGCTCTCGCAGTTGTCCCCTGCCCCGTCTCCGGCACCGCCCTGGTGTTCTTGCACAGATGACCCAGCTCAGAGGGCTGTTTCCTGCCTGCAGCTCCTAATCTGATGAACAGCTAGGTCTGGCATGGGTCATAACACCAGGGCAACAGATACCAGGGAAGAAGGGACATCACAGTTGCAGGATGGCAGGGTAATTCTGTCATCTCAGCCCTTTGAGAAGAACTAAGGAGCCTTCTCTGGGTTTTCCAGGGCAGTGAGCACAGGGCTCTTCAGGCTGGGGCAATGCAGAGGGCCCCTGCATAGCTGGCACTGTGCAGCTGGGTGCAAACCCCCTGAATGCTAGAAAAAGCTGGATGTGGATTGGAGCTTTGTGGCTCAGATCTGTCCTAACCTTGACTCCTCTCCCACTAGAGGAATCTCCTTGAGTGTGGGACTCTGGCTCTGCAGTTCCCCCATCTCTGAGAAGAGCTACTAGATGCCGAGACCCCTGTAGAGAGCTTTGGGACTGAGTGCTGCACGCGGGGGGTGGTAGTTAGGGAGCAGTATGAAGATCTCACATGTGTCTGGGGCCTCTCTTCTCTTCTCAGTACGATTATCTGGGTGACAGGAGGCCTGTCCCTGCAGGAATGTATCCCTACAACTACCCGGGTTCTCCTACCGTCCACGATAAAATGGTACGTGTCTTCAATGACTTGTCTCTTTGTTGTTGACCTTGCTTCTCTCTCAAGTTTTAAAGTGAACAGGGCATGTTAGCAGTGCAGGGCAAAGGAAAAGGGGCTGGCACGGGCATGGCACCAGTAACTGAGGGTGGTCTCAGAGCTCTAGTGTGTGCCCAGCCAAGAGGCACACATAGCATCTGGGGTGCAGCTCCCAGCTCCTGCGTTCGGACCGGTTGGAGGTCCTGCTGCCTCGGTGGTGCCTGGGCACAAATGGGGCACGCACAACATGGCTTACTGACCCACGGGGATGGGAGGTTGGTGTGTGCCCACTCAGGAAGCCTGGAGAGGAAACAAGTCTGCTCTGAGCACCCTCTGTCAGGCTGGGCTGAGCTGGCACATGTAGGAGGTAGGTCATTTGGGGCTGGCTGTGGTGGGCCCCAAATGAGATGGTTTGCTCCTAGTACACTGGCCTTCCTGAGGCCAGCTGGCTTTGTCCCTGGAAGGGGGCACATTGGAAGGCATGTGCTTCCCTTGCATGCCTGTGCAGCCCTGATTCTGGGGTCATCACTTCACCAAGAGCAGACAAAGATGCTTGGAAAACACAGCTCTGATGCACACTCTCAGGTTGCTGTGCTGTTTCCAACTCAAGGGATGAGCCTCCAGGGCAAGGGGCCAGGTGGACATTATGAATGGACACAACCCTCTCTTCCCCCTTTCTGTCCCATCTCTGGTTCAGGCTGCAATTGCTTTGTTCCTTTTCCCAACTGCCCTGAACATTTTCTTTTCATTCGGGTGCCTCAGGGGGTTGCGGGGGGACAGCCAGAGTCCATGGGGTGAGGCCAGGGGTCCCCAGTCTTCTGCCTAACAGCTTCAGTGGCTTTGTACAGGGGCCCTGATCATTCACCTGTCAGTAAACCCCAGCCTGGATGTCAGTGCCCTGTGGAGTGGACTCTAAGCTGTGCACCTGCCACACCTGTCTTCCTCCCATCGCTGTCTCACTGCCTGGCTGTGCACGCAGGGGTGATGCATGTGGAAATGTGAGGATGGAGTCCTGGTGCCCAGGATGCGGGGGCTCCATCCCCAGCTTTCCATGCCCTGGGAAAAGGGGCAGGGGAAGCAGCGGGGTGGGAGAAAGAGAGAGGCAGGGAGCTCACGGGAGGAGCCTCCAGCTGTGCCATCCCCAACAGCAGCCACTTTAGGCAAGAATGGAGGAGCTGCTGTCAGCTGCTGCTACTGCTGTCCCAACCTCTCCTGGCAGGAGCTGTCCATTCAGCAAGGCGTTATGAAGACACCGAGCTATGCCATCACCCATCCGTCATAGCACTGTTGGGAGTGGACAGTGGAGGGGGGGAGAGGCTCTCATTCACTGCCGTCCTAGACTCATCCAGCAGAAAGTGCTAGATGACCCAGGGCAGAAACTCAGTCCATGAGGTAGTTCCTATGGGGAGTGCAGAAGATATCTTCTGTCCTGCTAAGCCCAGGCCGCTAGGTCTTCCCTTGGCCAACATCCCTGGACCTACAAACCAGACAGAGGCAGCTCCTGCTCCATCTGCTAGACTGAGGGCTCTTTGCCTTTCTCCAGCCTCCACCTAACGCTTTGCTTCTTCTCTGTGTTTGTCCGTGTGTTCATTTTTTGCCGCATGTCTGTTTGGCTCCTGGTAGGATGAACTGTTAGACCTTCAGTTGCAAAGAAACCTAGACTATTTGGACCAGCAGGTAGGCAGAGCTGGCTGTGAACCTCCATGCTCCTCATGTCCCCTCCTGCCTGTCCTGCACCATCTCCCCTCCCTGCCTCCCAGTGCAGTGTGGTTGCATCCCGTCCCGTGACATCTATCCCGCAACCTCTCCTGGCATGACGGCCGCACGAGTTGTCTTTTGGGTTTTTTCCCCATTCTACCCATCGGCAGGGTCCCTGGTCACTGGAGAGGGACAAAAATGCTTCCTCTGTGTCCTGAACCTGTGAGGTTAGTGGTGTGGTGACAGGTGCATGTGGAGTTGGCTCTTAGCTGAGGTGTGAATAAGGAGTCACTCTGGCCAGGACAGCAGAGATTTGCTGGTGTGAACAAGAGAAGATTGAGGCCCAAGGAGCTGTGAGTGAATGGGATTGCAAGTGCTTATAGCTTTCATGAGGGGATGGGGGAGACTGAGCTTTCATCTCAGCACCTGAGTCTCCTCTCCCAGCCTTGTAAATGCATTGATTACAATGGGACTGTGCCGGATTTACATCACTGTGTTGGCGCCTGATTTACACACACGAACAAAATTTGGCAGCGTTGCTAACTTGGGCCCAGAGCCCACTCCTTCCTGCTACTACAAATACCTTCCTTACCAGGGGGTGAGAAGGTCCCTCCATGAGGTGACACTCGACTTAGTTGGGGTCTTTACCCAAGCAGCTAGAACCAGAGGGATGGACAGCAAGGCTTGGGCCAGGCTGGACAACTGACAGTTTAAGGAATCTGTGTGGAGTTGCTGCATGTGACAGGGAGCAGCTGTGAACGTGCATGAGCTCCCTGCATGCGTGAGCTTGTGTGCTGTGGGGGAGAGGCAGGAATCGGAGGTAACTGGAAGTCAGTGACCTAAACCCGGTTAAGGTTCAGTAGAGGGTTTGGTGCTGTATTGTATGGTTTTGGTGCTGCATTGTATGGTTTTGGTGCTGTAAGCCCAGGTCCCAGGTATCTGAGCACCAGCACGCATCTGAGGCTGGTCGTAACGAACACCATCTTGGGAGCGGGAGAAGGAAAGCCCAGGAGGAGACATCTGTGGCAGCATAGAGATGAAAATTGCAGGCGTGGCTTCAGATTAGAATGTGGATGGAAAAAAACCCTTACAGATCCCTGGGCCGGCGCTGCAGCCTGCCGCTGGCCTGCATCTCTGTCTGTGGAACGGCTTCCTTATTGAAATACTATCTCATTAGGCTCCCAGAGTCTGTAAATCCCCATCAGTAGAGTAATCACTGAGATGCATCTGCCTGGCTTGGAGCAGAGCCAAAGACGATCAAGGAGGATGCAGAACTCTCTGGGTTGTTTTGCAGCCCCTGGCAGCAGTGTTTCATCGAGTCCTTTCTAAAATGCTTCCTACAAGGCTTTCCATCTCCTCCTCCTTTCCTACTGACTTTTGGAGAGACTTGTTTAAGTGATGTTTTCAAGCATCTCTTTAAGGACAGTTCTCTCCTTTATTTCTCATTCCCTGTTTGTCTGGGGAGCTGGAACAGAGCATGGTGGGTGGGTGGAGGACTGAGGCAGCTCCCGTGGTGGTAGTAGAGTGATGCTGATTCATGCCAGCAGAAGATCTGGCTCTGCTGACTGATGTGTTTCTCTGTTTAAACATTGGAGAAAGCTTGAGATAAAACCTCACCCTGACCCCTTCAGCTAGGAGGAGCTAGATGCAATCCTCAGGCTGGTGTTCTTTCTGTTTGAGAGCTCGTTGGGAGACCTTTGGATCTCGGGGACAGAGCTACTTCTAATGTTAAAAAGAAGATCGGTGCCAGGGGTGGAGCACTAGTGAGCCACCCTGTTGTCATCAGCCAGCTGGGGCAATCTTGCCAAAGCAGACGGTGACACAGAAGTCACCTTACAGGCACACATGATTTGCAGCCCAGCACTACGGGAGCCCACCAAGCTCTTGGCCCCTTTGTAGTAACAAGGTGGCACATGCAGCCTTACAATCACAAAGCACAGTGTGCTCCGGGTAACCAGGAAATTGATATAAAGTCCTGGGGGGTTACTGTGAACAACAGTAAGGATGTGTTGTTGCAGTATGTGGAGTGCCTACTTTTCCCCCTGTTTTATTCCATTTAAAGGCACCACAGTTTTGGGGGGTTCTTCTAGTTCTGAGCACAATAGAGCCAACCAGGGAGTATGCTAGAGCCCATTTGGGTCTTTAGGTTTTATTTCCCCATTAAGGATTTTCTCTTTCCTGAAGGCATGTGTAGCATCTGGCGGGTGCTGTTCCCCAAACAAGGATCTTGAAAGAACCACGTGCCAAAATATGGTCCTACAGTGCTCTGCAATGCCTTTGGTTTTCAGCCTTTGGTACCCACTCCCTTTGATGCAGTCATGCCATATCAGTCATTGGGTCGATTTCTGTGGAATAGGATGGACAGCTTCATTTGTACCCTGCACATCTCTGGGACAAGCACATTCAAGGCAGAGAGGTTATCAGGCATGTTCCAATATGTAGGAAACACAGCTCCAGAGACATAGTACTTCTTTCAGTAGTGCCACCCCATTGTACCCATGGCTGCGCTCTCCTGCCAACAGATGATCTTCATTTGGGATGTAGAACTTCCCGTGAGTAACGGGAAGTTTGTGACACACATCTGATGTGATACACAGGTCTCTCTGACCCCCCTCACAGATTTACTCTCATTTGGAGGCTTCTCGAAAGTAATTAATGCAACCTGAGCTTCTCCAGTCCAACAATAGCAGTATCACATGCAGTGGAAACAAAGGAGTTGTCTACACAGGAAAGCTCATTCAGATTAAGTTGGGTATGAATTTAAAGGACAACAGCTATTCCTGAATCATTCCCTTTGTTGGGGGCTCTTGATGTGGAATAAGACTGCCTTATTCTGAATTGGTTTGATTTGCTTCCTATGTGGATTAAGCCAATTTGGCTGTCAGGTGCTTTTATTCCAGAAGAAGAAGGTCCACATAGGGAGTTAATCAGGAATGGGAGTTAATCAGCTCTTCCACGACTTCCTGCATGGACAAGCCCAAACAGACTGTTTCTCATGTTTAAACCTAGAGAAACTGGAGCTCAAGGCCAAGGTAAGGTCACGGTGCTGTGATTTTCCTGGTGCGTCTGTTCTGTGATTGCTCTGAGCTGCTGTCTGCTCATTAGCAGAGGCAGAACTCAAGGTCTTTTCTTACTTTGAAGCTCTTGGGCTTCTTTTGAGGCCCTTGTAATGTGTGTGCTAAGGTAGTGTGAGGAGGAGCCGAGGCCGAGGAAGCTCCATGCAGCCAAGGGGGTGTCCTCAGTACTTTGTGGAGGCAGGGAAATGTTAGTGGCTCTGGGAGACTTGTCCATTGTGCACTCATCCTTGGCCCAGGAAGGGAGGTTTTATGCATGTTTTCAGAGCTGTGTCAAAACAGGGACAGGGTCTCCCAAGGTCCTTTGTGCACCCGGCACCCATCACCTACTGGCACAGCTGGCAGCACAGCACTTAGCACCTAGGACAAGGCACTTGGGGCTTCAAACACTTCCTGACCCAGGCCCACGGCCGTCCCATACTGTGCTCTGAACATTGGAGCTTGAACCAAGAGAGAAGCCACATCTCTGCTGATGTCTGAAATTTCCTTCCTTGTCTGCTGTAGATGAGTGAGAGCGAGACTCTGATCAGTATGGTGAACAGAATGGTGGAGAACTCTTCCCCTAGGGCCCAGCTCTACATGCAAGTAAGGAACCGCGGCCGCTCCACCACCGGCAATGCCATTCCTGCCGCCTTTGCATGGCAGAACCATCGTGCAGCTCCCTCTCGCACGACACGATTCATTTGCGATCTTGCCACCCGACATCTCTGCTCATTGAAACACCTCACCCCGCATCTGTGGGGCCTGACACGTCACCCACGGGGGAACCCGCTGGCTCCATCACAGGCTTCACTAACACATCCATAAGCCATTCAAAACCCCAGTAGCTTATTGTCCTCAAAGGCAACGCTGTGTGGGGGATGGAGTACAAGACTGGCATGTAGGAAGTCCCGAGTTCAAATCTCAGTGCTGCCACCTACTTCCAGAGCAGCCTTGGTCAATTCACTGAGCTGCCTTGAGGTTTGTGAAGAGGATAGTGCTTTCTAGGCTTGTGAGGATGAGTTGAGGATAAGACCCTACCACCTTTTGTATTTCAGTAGATTTAACACTTGGGTCATCATTTCCAAAGCCCCAGCTCTGCTCGTTATGTTATAGGAGTGCTCCCATCATCTGGCAGCAGAAGTAGGCTTTTATCCTTTTTGCAGTCAAGCTGTTAGAAATTAGCTTTGTATTGAACCTACGCAATTCTCTGAATATGGAAAGTGCTGTACAAGTACCAAGTACTAGGCTCTTTTCTGCTGTAACTCCAGACTCCAAACATGCCCCTAGCTGGTCCAGTCATAAAAGCAACATCTCATTGCACCATGCTGAAGAGTCAGCTGCCACCCATTCATGCTTTCAGAGCTCCATTCATAGCTGTGCCACTTTTGTTAAGCAAACTCAGTGTTGCTGAATGTTTACTACGTGTATTTTCTAGATGTCCCATGCCTGCTCTGAACGCAGGGGGTTCTTGGTGGATATAAGAGGTCACCACTGCTCAGGCAGGACCCTTACCAAGGTCATGGTCAGTGTAGTGCTAGCTCTGCATTCTTGCATTGGGCACCGTGCTGTTCTAGTCCATGTAACGCCTCTGCTGCATCCCTTGGTTGCCTTCTCCCTGGGGTGGCTGCGCATTGTGCTGTGCCGTGTCGCTCTGAGGAAGGGACAGTGTTGGATGTGAGGGGAAAGGTCTTGGCATCCACTCCGTAAATGGAACAGGCCACCTGGGGCAGTCAGATAACCAGATGCAAGACGGGGATGCACCAAGTTGTGAGCTGCTTTCCCATTGGCTCTGCCATCCTGCTTTGATGCCACAAGGTACCCAGGGGCCAAATCCTGCATCCCGCTGAGCTTGGCACTGGAGGCCTTAAGCAGCGAGTGTCAGTGCCCCAAGGTGATCATGGTGAGCGTGGCATCTGGTCTGCTGCTGGCCACTTCCCATTGGCCTTTAACTCTAGTGAAGACTGTCTAACCTCAGCCTCCCAGTGAGGGGACCCCTGAGACTTCCTTCAGCAGTTTCTTCTCATCCCTGCCCATTGTGTTCGCCAGGTGCTGAGCTGTTACGCACACCAAGAAACCTCCCTGGCATTATAAGGGCAGCCAAGACCCAGCCTTTCTCTAGAGGTCCCACGTTGTGATACGTTACTCCTCACCTTGAGGGGCTAAATCCTAGAAACGGGGGATATCCTGACCCTGGTTCAGGGCCCAGTGCACTTGCAAAGGGAATGCCAGACTGCACACTCCACTCCTGACTGACCCCACAGTTGCCCACACGGGTGGCCAGTTACCATTGCTTGCCCGCGTGATTGCCCAGTTACCGACCCAGGCTTGACGTGCGGCTCGATAGCTCAGATCCTTTGCAGAAGGGATGTTGTGCTCCCTCCCGCATGCACAGGAGAGGGGCATTATCTTGTGCATGGAGGAGCTCCCTGCCTTGGAAGCAGGCCCTTGTGCTTCCAAGGGAGGAGGCAGATCTGAGCAGCCAGCAGGAGTTGACTGGGTTGGGCAGACCCTGAAGAGTCTGGACTCTTTCTGATGGCTGATGCCGTGGCTGAGCACTCGGACTTCATTTCCTGGCCCCCTGCTAATTTTATGGGCAAAGGGGCTCAACTGGTAGGGCTGTGGTGGGGACTAGGGCACCGGCAGCCAGGAAGCCATTCTCTCCAAGGACTCCAGACACGACCTCGGGTCTCCCCAGAGGCTCAGCTCTCCACAGGAGAGAGCAGTAGTGACTGGTTCCTGTTATTGCAGGTGTCTCCCTTCCCGGATGCTTACAGAGAGACTCTGCACGCCTACAAGATAAGCGAGCAAGACACGGATGTAAGATCAACTCTCTCTGCCTTGCCTGTCCACCTCCTCTTCCCTGCCGTCACACTGTCAGCCACCCATCCTCCACCCCTGGGTGGTCACGCTTTCTCCCACCTCCCGCCTGTGCTGTGTGTCATTGGATGGGCATCCTTTCTCATGGCAGAGCTTCAGGGATATGGGCATTACTGCTCACTCATTCACTGCTGCTCACCAGTGTCATTTGCTAGTTTGCTTCAGTTCTTAGCTCTCTTTTCCACTGCATCTCTCCCTCCTACTGTACACACGTCTTCCACACTTACATTCTTGTGTGTTTTCAGCCTGCTCAGATAATACATTACTTGTCCATTGATAGTAAGACTGAGGATAGAAATGGCTGAAGATCACTCTTGCTACTCACTTAATATAGCAGCCACTTGGGATTAGCCTAGTAAATAGTACCCCAGGTACCTCAAAGTACCCTGGAAGATTGCGGGTTGCTGAAGGTTTTTCTTCATGGATCCTAAAGGAATATTTTAGATGTTTAGAGGTGCCTACATGTGAAGCAGTGACTCAATAATGGAAAATGATTCTCCTGTCTTCCAAAAGAACTTGCCTGGGGTTTATAAGTAATGCTGTTTTACCTTTGCTAATGCCAGTCCTAGAAATGAAACCCTTGACTCTAGGTTTTTCACCCTAAGAAACTATGAATCCTGATGATTTTTCATTTTCCATTTGATGCTGTCAGGTATTCCCGCCTCACCATCCACTGGGCTAGGGAGAAGGTCCTGAAAGAGGAATAGCAGTGAGAGGTTCCTTGGGGCCTCTGGGCTAGGGTCTAATATCACAGCACTGGGTGCTGATCTGCTGGCAGACAGGCCAGGGGCCATATCCCCTCCCCAGTGAATTCATTGGTTGTTCTGGCATTAGCATCACTGGAGTCAGGATTTAGTCCAATGTCTTGTCCTCAGGTGGGGATGGACTTGCTAATTTACCACAAAGAGTCTGCTCCATCCTTACCTACATGATCCTGGTGCACTGTGGCAGCATGGCAAATGGGCCCTGTGACAGCTCTTCACGCTCTGATTTTTTTTCTTCTTCTTTTCCTTTCCTGGGGACAGAAACTCCTGGGGAAACTGTGTGAGCAGAACAAGGTGGTGAGGGAGCAGGAAAGGCTGGTGCAGCAGCTCCGGGCAGAGAAGGTGAGCAGGGAGGGGAACCCAGCGTGATAGTCTCTGTCACCCTGGGCAGACCCGGCGGTTGGGGCTGGGCTTGTCATCCTTGGGTGGAAATGGCCCTGGAGCAGCAGCGATGATATAGTTATTTCTATTTCCCCTTAAGCCACCATGACGCTGGGTGGTGAAGACTGTCTGCCTGCTTTGAAACAGCCTGGTGTGCTGGGATATTTGTGGCAGGATAGCTGCAACATGGAAAGAGCATCAGGTTCTTCTGAAGCCCCAGCGCTGTCGTGGCCAAGTGCCTTGCATGCATGTTGTGGCCAAGTGCCTCACAGTGCTGCCTCTGAGGAGGGCAGGGGTGACCCCCTTGGGCAGGTGGGTCACTAGCCTGGAGAGGCAAAGTGACTTGCCCCAGATCACAAAGGGCACCTGAAGCAGAGCTGGGAATTGAAACCAGATTTTCCAAGTCATCGGCTGCCTTAATGCAGCGGTGGCCAACCTCCATCCTGGTAGGCCTCTGGTGGAGTGTCCCTTGCAGCCATTCCTGCAGGACCTCTCACCAGCTGGTACTCACCAGTGGACCTGGCTCCAGTGGGCCTGGTACTCACCAGTGGGCCTGGCTACCCCCCACCCATTCAGCGGGGAGAAGGCCCCTTTTAGGTGCCCATGTCTCCACTCCCCAAATCAGATGGCTCGGTGAGCAGGAGGGCTGTGAGAGCTTGTTGTCATCTTGCCATTAGGAGAGCCTCGAGAGTGCCCTGATGGGGACTCACCAGGAGCTGGAGATGTTTGGGAGCCAGCCCGCCTACCCAGAGAAGCTGCTGCACAAAAAGGAATCCCTCCAGAACCAACTCATCAACATCCGGGTGGAGCTGTCCCAGGCCAGCACGGTAACAGAGATGCTGGGCGGCCTCCTGTGGGGACCTTGAGCTGGGCCAGGCTCCTCTGCACTGCAGGAGGGGTGAAGCAGGGGGAAGCTGGCACATGCTTTTAGGGGTCCCCTTCTGCCCTGTGCAGTGCTCCTCAGTGGGGCAGCAACACCCCAGTGTGGGTCCTGGGCTCCGTGCCATCAGGGTCCCAAGTGTAGGTCTTGCTCAACAGCAGGGTTGGATCCCTTAGCAGTGGAAAGAGCTGGTCTCTACTATGTCTGCCAGGCTGGGACCATAGGTGCCCAGGAAACCTGGCACTGGGGGGCTGAAATGCCCTGGCCAGCTCAGGCAGGTGGGGATAAATCTGCCCTTCCTTCTCTTTTTCTTGTTGCATTTCCCTGCTCCATTTTCTTCCATTAAAAAAGAAAGAAAATGAGGAGAATCCCCCTCCAGGCCACAGGGACCTGGGACCAGCCAAGGCATATCTCATGGGGGTGGAGCACATAACCCATGTACTGCTGTGCCAGGGGTCAGCCAGGGAGCAAGCCCTTGGCCCCTGGTTTTCCTGTTGGCCCATATTACTTGCTGGACATCCTCTCCCCACCCTCAAAATGCATTTACCAGTGCATCGCGGTCCCTTCATGGGGTCTGGCATCATGGTGTTGGCGTGAGGATCAGAGAGGCCGCAAGCTCCCTGCCTCCAGAGGGTGCAATTCAGTGATTACACCCACCTAATCCATTGGTGCCACCACCTCTCCACTGATTTTCCCCCTGTAGTGGCCCCAACCATCTGTGAATGGTAGGAAGGGCATGGGGTATGCTTTCCTCAGTGGAGCATACTTACTTTTATCCCTGGAAGGTCTGTGCTGGGCCCTTGCTGCTTGTCTCCTAGGCTTGGTCTCAGGCCCATGCTAGCACGCACATACCAGCCCTTTGAAGCTTCCTGAGTGAGTGTGCCCCTCGGAGCAGACTGAGGGGACCTCTGTGCTGGCCCAGGTGGGGTATTGTCTCTGCATCCCTGGGACATGCATAGGAGGAGCTGGTTGTCTCATGGGAGCATCTGCACATCCCCCTAGGCCTTGGCCAACAGCACCCTAGAGTACGAGAACCTGGAGAGCGAGGTGTCCGCCCTGCATGACGACCTCTGGGAGCAGCTGAACTTGGACATCCAGGTGAGAGAGCAGGGCTGGATCAGGAGTGACTCAGGGCACTGAACTCACCCCAGCCTGGGCTTGGGCAGGGGGCAGTGCAACTCCAGGGTAAATCAGGAGTAACTAGGGGTAAATCATGAGCAACTATGCAGAGAGCAGTCCCATTCCCTTGGGCAAAACTGGTGCATGTGAGAGCAAAGTCTGGCCCTGAGAGCCTGTCTCCTCCAGCCCCATGGCATGCATAGGTTTGGCTCACAGCTTCAGGATCAGCTTTTCTTATACTCACACAGTGCCTCTGATTTGTGTGCACAGCTGCCACGGTTGCACGAGGGTTTTCCTGGAAGTGGCCAGCTTGATGCTCAGTCAGATGCGCGATTACGGAGAATCTCGGGCATAGGCTCAGTCACCGGCTGTGTCTGTCCTCTGTGCCCCAGTGAGGCCTTGGCCTCTTTGCTGAGGCAGGACAGTGACAGCACCAGCCATGGCTTTCATTTCCATGATGCAGTTACCTGTGCAGTGGCACATCTGGGCCCAGCTGGAACGGACTCTGTGTTCACACATGGCCAGAACCAGTCATGGCCCCGTGGGAAAGCAGAGCCAGCAGCCCCTGGCAGAGCACTGCAGGGCTACTAGAAGGTGGTCACAGTCCATGCGGCATTACTGCTTCATTGGCAGAAGGGCTGGAAGGGGCTGCTGAAAAAGGCTTAGCCCTGATGAAACCAGTGTGGTTGGCAATCCAGGGTGCCAACCCCCTTTGGCCCTGGCTCTGGGCTGCGGTCAGAAGCCCCCTGGATTTCACTACTAATGCGAAGGCTGCGTAACTTCAAAGGAAAGGCCCCAGGGTTTGGCCCTGTGGTGTGAGGGAGTTGGAGGTGGGTTTGGGCATTGTTGCTGGAGGGTGATGGACAGAGTCCCCACGGCAGGCAGGTTAGCTGGGCCGCACCACAGCCCTGCAGCTTGAGACGGCAGCTTTTCTGACCACCTGCCCATTGTTCCTCACAGAATGAAATGCTCAACCGGCAGATCCAGAAGGAGATCTGGCGGATCCAGGACGTGATGGAGGGGCTGAGGAAGAACAACCCATCCCGTGGCACAGACACCGCCAAGCACAGAGGTGAGCACTGCCTCCCCTGGGCCTGACCGAGGCTGTGGGGTCACAATACAGCTCGTTTTAGCGCCTGCCCGAGTGTCCCGCAGTCCTTGGTGATGCATCCCAAGCTATGAGGTCTTCATGCCTACTCCAGTGTCCCTGACTGTCACCCTCTAGCAGCTGTGGCGCATAGAGGATGTAGACCCGAAAGCCTCTGTAGCTAATGGAGGATCTCAAAGGGCAGCAGCCTGTGGTTTCTGGAGCCAGAGGTGGGTGGCTTCCAACATTAGATGCATCCTACTTGGCAACCATGGTAGCTGCAATGAGTAGGCAGGTGACCCCAGTACAGCCACTCCTGGTTGCCACCCCTCACCACATCCCTCTTAATGCCCCCTTGCTGCTGCTGCAGCCTCCAGCTGTCAGCAGCAGCCTCGGTTCTCCTGGCTGGCTTCAGCCTGCCTCAGATAACACTGGGGGGAAAGTCTCTATAGAGCTATCTGCCTCAGCAGTGAAGGTTCCCACTTGCCCGCTGGCATCAAAGGTAACACACAGCCACTGTGGGCGCCCCAGACTAGCTTGTCTTCTCTTTGCTGTCTTCCCCTTTCACAACAGGAGCAAGCTGCACCCTTGCTTCATTCCTTTCTGTTGCTTCTTTGCAGTGGCCACGGGTCCGCCGGGAACATACAGCTCCAACAGCCCTGCCAGCCCTCTGAGCTCCGCCAGCCTCACCAGCCCCCTGAGCCCTTTCTCCCTGGTGTCAGGCTCACAGGGGTCACCCACCAAGCAAGGTGCCGGCGAGGTGAGTGGAGCTGCGAGGGCTTGGGGCTAAGGATAGGCTGTGCTGGGTGGCGGACAGGCAGGATATTAGGAGCCCGGCGTTGTTCTGCTGGCAGAGGTCCCTTCCCTCCAGCAGATGGCACCCGCGGCTCTCGTGAAGCCTCCGTGCTCCATAAGGACTCACAGAGGGCATGAACCTCGGTGGCACAGGCTGGGGTCCAGGTGCACTGGAGTTCTTTGCGGGTGTTCAGTCCAGGATGGACTCACCCTGACACCAACTCAGGCCAACTTGGGCCCTGGACCTGGCTTCCAATTTTGAACCCCCTCCAAGAAGAGTGATTGCTCCAATCCAGGGTCTGGGCTCTGGCCCAGCTCTTGTCAAGCCCATAGCTTCATAAAAGGAGTTGGTTCCCATCCCCAGAGGGTTCAGCAGATACTCCTGGTGCTCTCTGCTCTCTTGTTTGCATCTCCATTGAGTTGAGACTTGCCTTTGGGTTCCCTTAGGGTCCCATCTTGCAAAGCTGGGGATGTGCCTAGACACCTCAGTGATGGGAGCCTTGTGTGACAGAGCATGGGCAAATCAAAAGCCTGCCAGCGAGAGTTTGGCCCATCTCTGTTGATTCGAGTGGCTTTGCTGAGCATCTTGCCCAGGGGCACAACATTTCGCACCCCATGGGTTGGGGTGGCCAGGCTGGGATAAGGCCATCTGTTGGGGGATAGTTCCTGAGGTGGGGGCAGGGCAGGGGGGATTTCCACAGCAGTATGGGGGATTATGCTGCCTTGGCACAAACATGACATTGAGCCAAATGGTCCATGTTCCATAGAGCAAACCCTTCTCGCTCATGTTGGTAAGTATGAGGCCTGACCATCATATGCTGTGGATGTGAACAGTGTCCCACCCTCTTTTTTTTTTTCAGCAAGGTGTGGGGGAGCAGCTGGGGAGTGTTGTGGGCAGGGGTCTCCCCACCTCCTCTTCAGAGGGAGACATGGAGCAGGGGGCCCAGGAACTCAGGGTACTGGGGAAGGGGTGGGACGCAGACCTATGGGGTCCTGGAGTGGGTGCTCAGCCCAGGATAGGCAAGACCAGCCGTGGGCTCCGCACTGCCGTCTGTCTGCCTGTCTCTCACTAACTTTCTCTTCTTTCCCGTTCTCATAGCTGCTCTGCTCTTGTGTCTAACACTCTGGCTTCCTCTTTGCCCCAGGAACCAGGCCCGCCTCGACCTCCCCTTCCTAAGTCGTATGTACCCCTGGAGTCTCCTCCGACCGTCCCTCCGCTCCCTAGCGAGAGCTGCCTCTGGCCGTACCCTAGCTCCCCTTCCTGGCAGCACAGCAGCGAGGCCAAGCGGGGACAGGTATCAAAGCACCTCCAGAGCGGACTCGGGGTCTGGCAGTGAGCAGCAGCCTTCCCATTACCCCACTAGGAACCAGCAGCAGCAAGCAGGAGAGCCATGCAGCATAGCTGGGAGGGTAGAAAGCAGGGCTCGTGCCCCTCTCCCTCCAGCTGCAAGCACTGGAGGTGTGTGGGGAGTCAGCAGACATCTCGGGAGGACTGGCAGAGAGAGGCTTAGGGCCAGGGGTGTTCACAGTGATGGTGCACAGCCCAGCAGGAGGGACATGGCATGTACTGGGCATTGGGGCATCCAGGTGCCAATGCCAAGGGCAGATGCAGTCCCCACCCTTTGCAAGGACATCATAGGAGCTCTTTGTCCCTTAGCTGCCCATGTGCCGGCAAGGCACTGAATTTCCCAAAGGGCAAGGCGCTGACCTGGGCTTGGGAAGACCTGGGCTTTATTCCTGTCTCCACCCCTGACTCAGGAGCAAGTCACCCTCTCTCTCTGTGCCTCAGTTTCCCCTCGTGTCAAAGGGGAAAACTAGTAACACCTACTCCTGAGACCAGTGCCTGTTGGAGCTTGCAACGAAAGAACAGTGCGCTCAGTTGATAAACCTTTGCTTGGAGACCCCCTATCTCTTGTAGTGCAATTAAGCTAAATCGGGGTGCTGGATCCTCAGTGAAACTGTGAATCGCCCTTTGCACCAGCTTCATCTCAGTGCAGGGAAGGGGATCCCATGAGAGCCAGCTGCAGAGCTGCAACCATCAGGAGCCCACAGCTGGCAGGGAGGACAAGGGAGAGACCCTTCCTCCCCCTTTCTCCCATCATTGTGATTCTTGTCTGTACGGAGGGAACACCACTGACCCTTCACATCCAAGCGAGAGGAACTCAGAGGTGTTTCTCCCCTTTGCTTGTCTGCTTTCTCTCTTGCTCTCTCTGCTCCACCTGGGATCATTCAGCTTCCAGTTTTTGTGGGATGAAATGTGCTTTTGGGGCTCTGGAGCCCAACCCTGACCTTGCTTATGCTACTGTCACCCCACTGATTTCAGGAGTGTACAGAGGGAGGTGGGGGGTGCTGCCTGAGAGCAGTTTCGAGCCAGATTTTAGTGCCTAGACCACTAGGACCTGGACATCTGTGACTTTTAAACTCCTAGGGCCACATTTTCAACATGCACCCCCAACACGTGCACAAAGTCTTGCAGCCAAGTGCCTGGTGATACGTACAAGAAGGCATGTGCCCATGGAAAATAGTGCACATATGAAGCAGGGAATGGTTTTCATCTCCTACAAGGAGAGCCATGTGTCCTGCCAGGCCACATCTGTAATAAGCCTGCTGAGATCCCAGGTACTGTCAGACCAGCTGGTCCTGATCTGCGCTGGTCCCTCCTGTGCTGCTTTGGAGTTGGTGGGCCCCAGACACAAACTTGCCGCAGACTCAGCCCGGATAGTGCCTACCCTGAATCATGTGTTTTGAGCTTCCTTGGGTTGGGTGGTTTGGGCTGAAACCCAGGTGCTCTCTGGGTTGTCATTTCCTGGCTCTCCAGAGTTGTGTGCATCCATTTGTCCTTTCTGTGTCAGTGTGCACATTGTCCGTTCATCCCCACACCCCCTCCAGCGGATGACAGGGGTAGTTGTCCAATGGCAGGTCTCTTCAGCTCTCCTGCTGCCAGCCCCCTCCCCAGCCAGTCGCCCGCTCACCAGAATCCTCTTTCTCTCCATAGCCCAAGTTGAGCTATGAGCAGAGCAAGAAGGATGCTCACCGGACGGCTGTCTCCAGCGCACCCATGGAGGGCCTGCTCCTGCAGACGAGGCAAGAGCAGGAGGCCGAGAAGCAAGCAGCTCTCAACAAAGGTACCAGCTGCAGGCCCTGTGAAGGTGGCGACACCTTTTCCCTGCCCAGCCTTTGGGCTGGAGGTGCCAGAGGGCCAAGGTCTTGGACATCCCCAGAAAAAGGAGGCACCTCTTTGACTTTGGAGCTAGGGGTCTCCCTTGCAGCTGTCAGGGCTCAGCAAAGAATCCTGCAAAAGGGCATGGGGTTAGGGCAGGTCACACCAGCAGCTCCTCCTGCCCCTCTGGGTATAAGCTCTGACATGCTGCCACGATTTCAGGAGCTGTGAGGCCCTTGGCGTGCCGAGGTGAGGCCCATCTTCAAGTCGCAATAGATTTTCTCCTTAGTGCCGCCACCTCCCCGTGTCAGCACATCATTCTCCCCACCCCATGGTGCATCTGATGCACGTGGCATGACTGGATTGGCCTGAACATTGTGACAAACCATGAAAGCCCAGGACATCTGCCTTCTACTCTGGGGTCTCTACCTTACTGGCTACATGACCGAGAGAGCATAAGGCTTCCCTTTGCCCTGCCTCGTGGGCTTCTCTGTAGAAAAGGGCTAGAGGTATTGAGCCTTGTGCTGGTGCTGAGGGCTGTGTTCATTGATGTTTGCAAGAGATGCTTAGGGAAACACTACTTGCCTTCCCCATAGAGTCGATATATAAACATCTCCCCATCCCTGCAAACGCCCTCCCCCTCGCCCCACTGCCAGGGGCAGGTTGTGCAGGGAAAGCGAAGGGCCACAAGCCAGGCAGGCAGCACATTTCCGTATCCCTGGGTTCTGGAGAGCTCCTGCCTCACCCCAGCAGGGATGGGACCCTCAAGATGGGTCGGCAGCTGCTGTTTGGGGTCTCACGGCTGAGCATCCCTGTTTTCTGCTCCACCCCAGTTGGCATCGTTCCCCCGCGGACTAAATCCCCCACAGATGAGGACTCAGCACCCACGCTGGGTGTGGTGAGGAGGAGCAGCAGCAGCACGTCCAATGGGCTGAACTCCCGGGTACTGTGCACTGTGCATGTCTCTGCATGGGGTTCGGGAGTCTGGGCTGAGGCAGAAGGGTGTGGGGAGGTGGGAGCACACGTGGTGCTGGGGCTGGGCTGGTGGCAGAGGGACAAAGGTGAAGTCCCTGGAGGAGGAGGAAGAAGCCGTCTGGGCAGCAGGGGTCTGGTTACAGCTGTTAGTTAGTTAAGAGCTTCCTTTGGCCTGCCTCGAATGCTGGGAGCTGCAGGGGGAGAGGAGCAGGGGCCGGATGTGTCCAGAGAGGCTCTGCTTAAATACTCTTTCCCTTCACCTCTGTTCTCTGTCACTGAGAGATATTGGGCTCCGGGGCCTGTGGGCTGAGCCAGTCTGGCATTGCCTGCACTCTTGTTCAGCTCTGTTGCAAATGCCTGAAGTGTCGCCACACATAGCAGCCTTCAGCTCCTCCAAGGCCCCTCAGTCCAGCCCCGCAGCTCCCTCAGCTGGTCCAGAGGTCATCAGAAGCAGAAGCAGCTGCTGACAAGCTGGCTTTGTGGCGCAGAAAGCTTTCCCTTGGGGACTGAGTCGAGAACAGCAAGCTCATTGCATTAGGGACCAAAGCCTGATCTGAACTTCCTGCACGGGGAATCTGTTGAGGACACCCGCGGGCATATGCGTGACCCTGGGGTGCTATGCTTCTCCCCAGGAAAGGCCAAAGAGCGCCGTGTTCGCCAATGAGACCAAGACGAAGATGAGCGTGGAGGAGCAGATTGACCGCATGAAGCGCCACCAAAGCGGCTCCATGAAGGAGAAGCGTCGCAGCCTGCAGCTCCCGGCCAGCCAGACACCAGATGCCCCCAGCACGAAGGCTCCTGCCTCCTACAAAGTGGTATGCTTTTCCCGGGCTAGCACTGGGAATGGAGCCTTTGTCTTGTGTCCCACAGGCTGTTTGCAGAGCAGTGCCCCAAGCCCACTGGAGCCCAGACCCCACTGGCGCTCCCAGGCCACTTCCCCCCTCATGGGCCAATCCCTGTTGTCTCTTCATATAACTGAGACCTGGAGGCCACGATGGGAGCTGGCTGGTAGAGTGGACACAGCACTGGGCTCAGACTCAGGAACCTGGGGGTTCTCTTCCTAGCTGGGCCTGTGCGACTGAGCTGGTCCTTTCCCCTCCCTGCTCCTCAGTTTTCCCTTCTGTAAAATGGAGCTGTCCTCTGCCAGGTGCCCAGAAATTCACCAATGAAGTGCTCTGCAAGACCTGGCTGGGAGTGGTCAGTTGTGGTCTGAGGTGGGGGAAGTAGAGTCTGTGGTGAGATGTATGGAGAGAGCTGATGAGGAAGGGGCCCATGGGCAGGTACCTGAAGCAGGCTAGGTTGGCAGGGAGATGGGGAAGAGCCTGCGTGGGTAAAATCAGGGGAGGGGTTTCTCCAGGACTGTCGTGCAAGGCTGGGGTGGATGGGTGAGAGGAGCAGCAGTGGTGGGGTTTCTGGAGAGGCTCCTCCAGCATTGTGAGCACTGAAGCCAACTGGGGTGCCACCCTGCCAGCCCCCCGGCCCTGAGTCAGCAGTGTGGTGGTGTGTTCCAGGTGCGCCGACACCGCAGCATCCACGAGGTAGACATCTCTGACCTGGAGGCAGCGTTGCGCTCCGAGGACTCGGGCAGGGTCTACGAGACACCGAGGGAGGAGATCGCCCGGCTGCGCAAGATGGAGCTGGAGCCGCAGCACTATGACGTGGACATAAACAAGGAGGTGAGACCCTGCTCCACTGGTGAGGGCCTGACAACACCCCCTCAGAGTGGCAGTGGAGGGAGGCACCGGAGGGATGCATGCGAGGAGAGAGCAGCCCTGGGAGACAGCACCTCCATGAGGACCTGGGCCTGGGGTGGTGGGAGGAGAGAGTGGTTCCTGGCTTGAAGGGACAGCTCCAATCCCATCCCTTAGGGCAGGGGCTGGGCAAAGAGGACTGCAGTGCAGGGCATGTCCTGGGCATCCTGGGTGTTGTCCTGTTTTTGGCCCACAAAGAGGAGCTGGAGGAGGAAGGGGTAGCAGAGCAGGAGCTGACCATATCAAGAGGAGGGACTAGGCACCAGGCTCAGGACAGGTGCCCATTGCTGAGGCCAGGGTGCTCTGCCCCGCTCCGGCTACAGCCTCACTCAGTTACCACACTCGAATTAACCTGAGTCCCAGGTCTCAGCACCTGCCTTTGCCTCGACCCAGCTTTCCACCCCGGACAAGGTGCTCATCCCAGAACGGTACATCGAACTGGAACCCGATGCTCCCCTGAGCCCTGAAGAGATGAAGGAGAAGCAGAAGAAAGTGGAACGGATAAAGACGCTCATTGCCAAATCCAGGTGAGGCTGCTGCTCTGGGCCCGTGTCAGCCCTGGCTGTGCCCACCATGCCACCCACCTGCTAAGGGCACTGCTGGTTTGGCTGCCCTATGTTGCTTGCCTCCCTGTATCCATTCCTCACCTTACCACCCTGATTACCTATTCGTTTGCCCAGTAGCTCCTGGCACTGCTTAGCCCTCCAGCCCTTGCCTGCCCATCTCTTCTGCTACCTCTTGTTGTTCCACCCATCAGTTCCCTGCATATGTTTGTCCTCCTCTGAGCATGGGGATGTCACTGTGGGGGGCAGCCACAGGGAGATAACGCCAGTCTCTGTCTCTGCAGCATGCAGAATGTGATTCCTCTGAGTGAGGGAGAGGTGGATGCACCCCAGGACACAGAGACTCAGCTCCAGGAGCAGGAGAAGAGGATAGAGATCTCCTGTGCCCTGGCTGCAGAGGCCTCCCGGCGGGGCCGCATGCTCTCTGGTAAGGTGCTCAGGTGGACATGAGCAGCAGTGACCCCATGAAAAATGGGGCACAGGAGAAATTCCTAGTCCCCAGGCCAGAGAGGTGCAAAAATAAAAGGCTGTGGAATTTCTGCCCATCGTGGCTTTACTGCTTCTCAGGGCAAGGCACAGAAGCTAGGGCTGAAGAGAAGGACCAGGGATAATGCCCTGGGGCAGGAGAGGAGGTACAGGGAGAGGCCTTTAAGAGTCAAGTAGATGAGTGCATGGGTCTGGATCCCCAGCTGATAGAGCCATGCTAATTTACAGACACTGAGACTCCAGCCTCTGCAGTAAGATTCATCCCAGAGCTTCCCCAATTGGACTCGGTGAAATCGTGCTCCTGCAAAATAGGGTTGGTGCTGGCTGGTTTGAGTGGGCCCGCATCTTCTCTCACTGCTCTGCCAGTGTGTACTGATGTCCCCAAAGCCCATTACATTGCCCTGGCATCAGAGCAGAGTCCGACCCTTGTGTTTCACACTGCATGTGTCTGAAATGAGCCAGATCCTCAAACAGGATGCAGCCCGGTTAACTCTGATTGCTAAGCACGGTGCTTGCATGGACTTCAGTGGGCATCAGGTGTGAACAGTCAAGGGGAGAGCACAGACAGTGCATGGGACCATGCTCTCTCTTATGCCAGGGAAGTGGCAGCGGGCCGGATTCAGCTACTCTGATCGAGTATAGTACCATGGAAGGTAACAAAGCTTTGCAGCTTGCATCAGCTGTGGACATGGCCCACTGACATCCATGGGGTTTCTCCCGATTTACTCCAGCATGGATGAGAGGAGGATAGGCCCATGCCATATAACATAGTGTATGTGTCATTCCAGGATGGATGTATAGAGCCACTGTTTGACCTTTTGGAAACTGCAGACCTCCAGTGCTGTGAGGAGTACAAGAGCTTTAGTGCAACTGGCTTTAAAAAAGAGGCTGCGGGAACTTTACAAAAATGGTTTCCTCCCTTTTCTGTCACAAGGTTTTTCAAACCCCTAAATTTTTCGCTTCTCACAAAGAAACTCCATCGCTTTCTTCAGTGAAGACCCTTTGACATGTGGTTGCCCCTGGTCTAGGAAATGCCTAAGTAGCAATTATAACAACAACCATGGTGGCAGCCCCCCCCTTGCCTGCACAGCACGCTGGGGAAGGCCACGCGGCAGAGTGGGCATGGTGCCCCGGGACAGCCGCCCTGCAGACAGGTGCTGTGTCCTGTCCTTGCCTTAGTCCACGTGGACCACGTGCAGAGCTCACGTGTGCGTGCTTGGGGGGACTATTTGTCACTCTCTGTTGTTTCGGAGCATGCTTGCTTCCGGCCTCCCTTCCTTTTTCAATCCCCAGCTCTGTCCCCTCCCCGCTTTCCCCTGGAGTCGTCCTCTGGACTGTGGCTGCAGTGTCATGCTCTTCATACCCTTTCTCCATTTCTCCTTTCCAGCTCAGTGTGCCACCCCAAGCCCTCCCACCTCCCCAGCTTCCCCGACACCACCGACCAACCCCCTCTCGTCTGAATCATCCCGGGTCGCCGACAGCAGCCATTTTATGCGTGTCTGAGCCATGAAGTAAGCACCTTTTCTATTGTACTTCATCTCACCCCTTTCCATTTTGGCCTCGTGGCAGGGGGAGCTTCTTACTCCAGAGACATCTCTCCCCGGCTATCCATGCATTGCTTCTCGCCCAACTAACAGTCTCCTGTGCCATGTTAGTCCAGTCTCCTCCTGTGGAACAAGCGCAAGGGGTTTCAACCTTGGACCACCAAGGTGCCAGGGTCCATTGGGGTAAACCAGCCTTGCTCCCCTGAGGCCAGCAAAGCCACTTTTGCTGTTTTACATCAGTTGAGAATCTGGCCAGGTTGCTGTGGAGGGTCAAATGCCTGCTCCAGGAGCACAGAAGAAGAGCTAATGGTGTGAAGCCTGTCAGGAAAGATGTCTTTCTCAAAGCCCACTTGTTTCTGTCTACCCGCTGGGTCAGGAGTGGGTGGGCTTCGGGGCAGCTAAAGCTCCATTGCGGTCATCTAGACAGGCCACCCTTTTTCTCCACCTTCACCAGGCATTGAATCAAATACACCTGAGGTCATGGGCTAGGTTCTTCCTTGCTTGCATCCGGTGAAAAGTAGAAATGGCCCCAGAGACAAAAATTAGAGGAGAAATAGAGACTGTCAGGCATGAGAAATGCTACATCCCTCTCTGAACGGTGCTGATTCTGTTTGCCTCATGAATAAACCCACATAAATCATGGGAAATATGACCAGCAATCTGCATGTGGGATGTCGGCAGCTTCCAGAAGTCCTTTGCCCTCTAGGTAGCTGATTCCAGGCCTGTGTCTGGTGGCTGCGTGATGCCATACGTGAGGTGGGATTGATGGGCTTTGGTCTTGGTCCATCTTACGCACAGCATCAACCACACACAGCTGGCACTAATTGATCCCTCTTCAACACTGAGGCTAAGAACTAAATCGGTCACAGGGACGACATTCTCCTTTTGCTGCTAAGGAAAGGCAATCAGGATGAGGGCTGAAGCCTGTCAGTCGACTTTGTGTGTAGGGGAAGCCTGTGCTGTCCCAATTCTGGTGGCAGCCTCAGGCCCGTATCCTTCCCCAGCACTAAACTTGCTCCAAAACTTGTTCTTGTCTCTTCAACTATGTCAGGGGCCAGTTACCAAATGAGGGGCTTTTCTGCCTGGACTTAGGTGTAACTTCACCACAGCAGACTGCTAGTGCACACATGGCCCATGCCAGAGTGGTGTGTGCTGGTGCCAGGCTCCCCGGTTTGAATGAGCCTTAGTGGTGCTGATCATACCATGCATCTGCTTACCCTGTTTGCATGAAGGGTTGAAGTGTCTCAGCCCCCCTCCCCAAGGGGGCTATAATCAGGTCAGATCCTCAGTGGAGCCCAAGAGCTAACAAGGGTGTTGTATTGTGTTAAGCGGGGTGTTCCTGTCGGGGATCAGTTTTTGTGTGGCCCCTCCCAGAGCTGGCAGGCCCAGTCTTGCGCTCACTGTCTCTCCTCTCCTCCCTCCAGCACAAGCCCTGGCTGCTGTGAGCGCTGTGAAGTTCCACGGTGCCACGTTTTAATGCGTAAACACGTGCACCCCACCTCGACCACCAAACCTTTCCTCCGGCCATCGTACCGGTTCTCCCTGAGCCCCTTCCTCTACCGAATGCTGATGTCCAGGACTGAGAAGCTGTGAGCCGGCACCTGCCGCCAAGGAGAGCGTGGAGGAGGGGGCCTTACCTCAGATCCAGTTCTCCCTGAACACTGGGCCTGTTGCACTGCAGGAAGAAGCACCATGGGCGGGCAGCCTGCCTGCTGGAGCTGGGTACCAAAGGGCACTGTGTAAGTGGCTGCAGCTGCTGCCAGCCATTAGAGGGACAGACGTTGCAAGTGGAGCCAGTTGTGTTCTGGGAGATGCGCCCTCTTTACAGCAGGCGTGGGCTCTGCATGTGCAGCTGCGTGACCGGGCTGTCATGCTGAGGAGGTGACACTACCCTGGAGGGCATGGGGTGCCCCTTCACTTTCCACTCGGAAACCCTCGTCTCCCAAATTTCCTCCCTGTGAGAAGCTTTGGTGTGGAGACCGAGCCATCGCTGCAGGTGGATAGCATTCCCGTGCTTTGCGGACCTCGGTGCCCCATCATTGCTCCATGTGCTCCCTTCCTGCCCTGCTGCCCTCTCCTGGCATGGCTTTCACCATTGCTAGTAGCCACCTTTCTCCGCACTCACGCTCACAAGCATCCATGGGAAGGAAGGAAACAGCAGGCATTCAGGATGGACAGATGGAAATGGCAGCAAAGGAAATAAAAAGCTCCCAGGCAGAAAACGGGAGTGGTAACGGGGACTACGAGGTGATGGGGATAGAGCTGTGTCTGTGAAACGCCAGTACGTCTCTTTCCAGGGTGAAGGGTGGCTTGGAACGGCAAGTCTGTGCAATGTATGTGGACATGTAGCAAGGGAATAGCGGAAAGATTGAAGGGGATTGATTGAAGGGGCTAGAGCAGCCCGCGTGGCCTTGCTTAGTAGCCAGGCAAAGCCTTGATGTTTTCTGGGGCCAGCAGAGATCCTTTTGCAAGTAGAGATGAGGAGAAAGGGGAGATGGACTTCAGGATTATTTCCTCCCTGAGCAGGTTCTGGCTCATACCAGCAGGCGCCTCTCACGGAGTTTGTGTTACTGCCGGCAAGGCTCATTTCTTGCACTTTTTGGGGGATGGGAGTGGGTGAGGGAGGAACTGGTACCAACACATACATGTGTACCTGCCCACGTGCACATGCACACCACGTAGTAACCTTGGCCTGCTGCAAGAGGCACGTAGCACTAGACTGGGCACACTTTGCTGTAATGTTGCCACGGCACCTGTCACATCGGTATCTGAGTGTCCCATTTCGTTCCGGATGGAACCGCTGGGGCATTTCCTTCTCTGACACCCACGCATCTCCTGCCCCAGGTTAAAAGATGTCCTTACTTAGCTGCTGACTTGGCAGGTGGTACGTCAGTGCTGTAGCTGTCTTTTCCCCTCATTCAGACAGCACTACCTTGCTCCCAAATGGAGCAGAACCTGAGCTGTGAGGCCTGGAGGGAGCAAACCCTTTAACTTTGAGGTTGCAAGCCAGCATGAGATGGATGGGACTGGGAAGATGATTCCTCCTGGAGTCAACTCATCTCTTCCTAGCCCATGGCTGAGATGCTTGCATCCCTCTGGGAGGCTCTGCTTTTGCAGCTGGGTGGACCCTGGGGGCAATCCGGCGTGACCATCCTTACCTGGAGAGCAATCCTGCACTGGGGATGGCCTTGGAGGGACTCGATGGGTCTTTTTTGCCTGTGGCTCCCTGTTGTGTCACGTGTGAAGCAGTACATGGACACTGCCACCCCTAGCTCCCTGCACTAAGGTGGATAGACCCCTCACACCTACAGTTATAGGAGCTCCTCTGCCCTTTTGGAGTGACAGCTCATGGTGCTGACTCCCTGCTGCGCATTCCCTGCTCCTATCAGAACCTATGGCATGAGCTCACTCCTCCAGATGTGACTTCATTATTCTCCTAATAAGTTGAGGATTAATCATTGATCTGCAGGCAGGGGCCAGGTCATAGCAGAGACTTACTCAGAGGCTCATTTCAGTTCAGATAAAGCATCTAGGAGGTGGTTGAAACTCATCTGTGCTACCAAACCATCGGTGCCCATAGAACCAGACCTAGCGTCTCACGAGGACACGTGGTCTGATGCTCGAGCAGCATTCCCACTGCCAGCGGAAATCACTTGAAAAGGTCTCTCTAAACGTCAGCTCAGCTTACGCAGTGTTTGGGAGGATGACAGCTCTTTTTATGTTTCCAAGCAGACTTTCTTGCCCTTCTCAAACTTAGGGCTGCATGAACAGAGCAACTCTATCTGCCGCTTGGAGTGGGCTTTGCAAGGATTATGATCCCATTTAAGCATCTCAATGAGGGGCCAAGGTTTTAAAAGCTCTCAGCACCCAGGAACTCCCACCATGACATTGATAGATGGATTTTCTGAGGCCTCTGACAGCCTGGCTGTTTCCTTCCAGGCATCAAAGGGAGCTGGGCTCTTTTGCAAAATCCAGGCCTACGTTACACCACGAGATAGGTCTAGTTTTATCCCAGCAGCATTCTTGCTCTCAAAGTCTGGGTAGAAAAGGCAGGTTTTGCCTCGCAGCATAGATTTCTATTCCAGTGATTTGACAGATGATGTTTTAAAAAATACCCACGTCTGAAATTGAGGCCTCTGCTTCAACACTGAGAGCAATCTGGGCTGGAGATGATTTGGTTTTCCTGCTTCAGAATCTCATTTGTCACGAGAGACACTGCAACATATGGCTGGGGTTGCACGCGAAATGGGCCAGTTTCAGGATACTCATCTGAACCGGAAAAGGCCAACGTCAAGGCTGCTTTGGTAACATATGTCGAGCCTTTCTCTCAAGAGCTCCGATTCCTCTCCTCTCATACACTTTCCAGGGTACTTTAAGTCAAAAGAGCCCTAAACTTATGAACTGTTAAGTCCTTGAGACTGGAGCTCTGTGTAGAAACTTTCTCTGTTGACCTGATCACAGCTGGGCACCCGCAACTGAAGTGGAGTCCGTAGGAGACACGGGTGCCAATGATCAGCACCGATTGGGATGGTGTTTTCTTCCCTCCTACCCCAGCTGTGGAGGGAAAGCGGGCTGGCTGCTCACCATTCAAGCAGACGCTCCTTCCTGTCTGAGGAGCAGTTGTTCTAGCTTGGCAAGAGGCAGACCTTAAATGGAGCCTCCTGCCTGGGAGGGACCTTTCTGGCGTCTTCCTGGGGAGAGTTGCTTGTCTCTGTGTCATCTCCCCAGATAGTCTAGTCTCTGTTGGTCTTCTGTAATTTTGGCAATACGCATAGCACCCCAGGAAAGAGGATCCCCCCCACTGCCCTGTTGAATCAGACCTAGGAATTTCTTTCCCTCTTCATTTTAGCAATACACAGAAACATCCCAGGGGAAAAAATAGTTCCGCTCCCCTCCTGGAGTCCCATACAGCCCCTGTTAGCTCATAAAGCTGGCCCTTTATTTTGCTATACATGCCTTAATATATGTTTTATGGAAATTATACATTTATATATAATATATATATTTGGTTTGTTTTTTTTCTCTTCTTTTTTGGGCGGTACTGTTTTGTGCTAATTTTCTTTCTCTTTCAGCGGGGCTGTTCGAGTCGGCCCCGCTACTGAGTTACAAAAAGCAGATTCTTTTCCAGTTTATTAGAAAAAATATCCTATTTAAAAAAATATATATTTTCTGCTTTTATTAAAAGCAAATTTATTTAAAATAAAGTATAAAAACTGTAAGTTTGAAGAAACAATGCATTTATTTCCCTGTTGCTATGACAGTGCTCTGTGCAGGGCCAGATTCTCAGCAGACGTAAATCGGTGTAGGGGATGTTGCAATCTGATTGACGAGGGCTGGAAGTCTGGCCACTAGGCGCAGGTTATGAAGACGTGTAGGATTGTACCATATCGGGCACCACCCAAGGGACCTCGCTGGTACGTGGTATCAGGAGGAGATCCTTGCTATGGATGTGGGTTTTTTTAATCTTTAATTTAAATGCTCCATTTGCCCCTCACGTGTATTCTTGTGAATGGGTTTTCTGTCATGATGTGAATAGAGCAGCAGCTCTACAGGCTCCTGGACTGCAGTCCCTGGGATACCACTAGCCCAGCTGCCCCCCTCACCCCCACACTCCCCAAGCATGTACGCAAGGGTGCATGCACCTTTTCTTGCTGCAAGCGTATTCCCAGAGACGAAAGGTGGTGGCTGAACTGAGAGATGCTGCCAAGCCTGGGAGCTCAGCTGAAGCAGGAGAGCTCCACTGGGGCTGTGTCCAGAGCTGGATCCAGGACCCCTGAAGTCAGTGGAAAGGCTTCCACTGTCATGGTTGGTGCCTGAGATCATGTTGGCATTGCCAGGCCAGTGCCAGCCCCACAGTGAGCTTCTCCTTGGCTCTTGGCTCAGTCCCATCTCCCATCCTTGAGGGCTTGCTAACTCTAGCATCATCCCAGCAGGGGGAAGGGGTCTTGTGCATTCAGAGGAAGGGGTGGGGGATGAAGACAATTCCACTCTTCAGCACCCTTAAAAGGGTTTCCCATGAAGAGCTCCAAGGTCACGGGGATAGCACGGGCACCTCCCACTCAATGAATGACCATGTTGAGTCTGTGACCAATCACTACTATTGTCACTTTAAGTTTCCAAGGTTACAAGCTGGGAGCTTGCAATAAAGTGGGTTCCAATCACCATATTGCAGTATTGTGGAACTGGGGGGGGGTGTTATTATTATTATTATTATTATTATTGTTATTATTTTAATGTTTAATTTTATTTTGTTTTGGTTTGGTTTTTTTTCATAACACCATCATATACCAGCAACTCTTGTAATCGAGAAAAACTATTTGCATTGAAAAAAGAAATCTATTTATGCACATTAATATTGGGGGGGGGGAGGGGAAGTGGGCAAAAACTTGATTTTTGCTAGTGTTAGACAAATAAAACTCTCCAAGAAACCATGCAGTGTCAGTGTCTTTCTTTTTGTATGAAAGCGACCTTAGATGACAATGATTTGAATGGTAAATCAAAAAGACTGTGATCAGACAGCTGTAGCTTTTCAGCGGCTTTAAATCTTCCAATCAGAAAAAGGGGATATAATCTTAACCCATAATGAAACCTGTGGTAGTTCGCTTAATTTTCTTTTTAATTTTCCCGGTGGCATTTGTTTTAGATGTAGCTACTAAATGGTTGAATCTCACACCAGGGAAAAAAAATGCATTTGTACCTTGCAAGTTTGTATAAAACGAATAAATAAAAATCAATGGTTTGTTAACAGACGAGTGGTGGAGCTTTCCTTTCTTGCAATTTTGCCTAAGATGCAAACTTTTCTTTCAGTTTTGCCTATGATGCAGGCGCTCTGGGCATTGAAAATATTTGGGGTTCTGATTTTCTCCAGGTACTGAGCACCTGCATCTCTTCCAGCTGCCAACTGGAGGTGTAGATCCTTTATTATGTCTTGCACTGCATTTTATTTTTCATTGTTCTTCCCTGTTTTGAGGTGCTTATGCACACAGCCGTTTGGGTTGAAATGGTTCCTGTTGGGAGTCTGCCCATAACTACTTTGAAAGTTTTCGCTAAAATAAGAGAATGACACTAGGGAGGAAAAATATGTATTAAAAAAAATCTTATCCTCATTTCAATTAAGACCTCCACTGCTTCTCGACTTGGCGAAGGGATTTGAAGTTTGAGGGTGAAGAAGCTGGTGGGATCAAGAACATGTGTTTTACCATCCTCGTGAAAAGTTGCACAAATGTGGCTAATTACGAGCTTCTGTAAAATGTTGGCTTCCCATGCTCAGTAGAAACTGGTTCATTTGGCAGCTACATGCTCCAAAGAGGGGCCCTCTAGAAAAACCATGATGAAAGCCTGTATCGTCACCAGAGTTTCAACTGAGGTTGCACAAGCAACCAACAGTCGGGCACATGCTTGTCTCTGCAGCCCAACTGTTCTTGAAGTGCTGTGTTTGTACGTAATAGCGGGATGCAGGCCCAGATCCTGCTTTTGCTTAACACAAGGCAGTGTGGCCTAGTGGGGAGAGAATCAGACTGGAAGCCAGGCCATCTCGGTCCTCTTTCCAGTTCTGCTGCCACCCTGCTCTTTGACAGCGAGCAGTTCTCTTCCCTTCCCTATGGTTTTTGTCTCCTCCTTGGATGATGCTTCTGCATGTGCGTGATGTCCAGGTAAGTGCACTCTGTTAGAGCTAAGCAGGAATATCACTAATGGCAGCCCTTGTTATTATTCAAGCACAGTCCAGACTTGCTGTGGTCTATATTGCAGCTGCATAGCAGCTTGACAGTAAAGAGCCTCCCTGATCGTGTAGCCAAGGCATCACCCAAAATGTTTAGCTTTAGAGTGCAGCCTGGTCTGTACTGTGATCCCAGCTGTACCAATGTAAATGGGAGAACAACCTCCTTTGGGTTCAGGGGAGTTGCCTTGGCTTTATACTGGTGTAGCTCAGATCCCAAACTACTCCACCCTGTTTGTGGCAGGTGAGAGATGGAAGGACACATGGGAAAAACAGGCAGCTGAAGGAAGGACTGGATTTTGTGCAAGCCTGCAGCTTTAAGCAAGTGAGTTTGCTTCACCTGTGCATCTAAGTGCTTTTCTACTGTAGATGAGAGAGGACCTTCCTTGCAAGGACAGCAGATCTAGATGGAGGGCAGCAAAACCAAACCAAATCTGAGGGTCACATTCATCCCCCAAAGGGTGCTGCTGAACGCGGAGGTGGAAGGGCAGAAACTGCACCCCTGAAAGATGATCGTGACCATGTCTGAATAGCAAACACACCTGCTTGTTTCTGGAGCTGCCTGCGAAGGTTCTGCAGACGAAGATGGAAGAGGAGGTGAGGCCAAGGGATGGCTCATCTTTGACCCAGCCCGCGCACAAAGGCTCTACACCCATTCATGAATCAGGTGGTCGGCACATAGGAGTATCTCCAGGCATCAGATGCAGGCAACAGATGCTCTGGGCAGTGTAATTAGCCCAGCACAATGAAGCTCCTCTGCTTGCCGCTTGCACAAAGGGTTTGTTTCTGGAATGTCTGAGCAAGTCATAGAAGAAAAGAGCATTTGGCCGCATCTGCCACAAGGCAGGGTTTAATCAGGCATGACGATGGGTGAGGTAGTTATTGTTCCCATCTGACCCATAGGTAACAGGTTTGGGCCTTTGCAGTGGGCCAGGTTGGCTGTAAAAGAAAAGTTACTCACTGCCTGTTGGCTGGGGTGGGATCTCTCCTTGTCTGTTGTTTGTAAAATGGACCTTAAGCAAATTGGTGAAGCTAGGCCATTTTTTCTGGTACTATACCTAGCACCAAATACATGACTGGGCTCCTAGGCACCACCTCCACATAGATCATAAATAAGGAGACAAAGCAGGGGAGAATCAGGTGGTCCCGCTTCACCAGATTCCTCCTGGTTCTCACTGCTGTGAGTGCAACTACAATTGGGCCCTTTTATAGGGGAGACTGGGGTTGAAAATAGGGAGCCCTGAGCCCTTGGAACAACACGGTGCCCTTGACACAGTTAGCAGGACCTTGTGGTTCAGGCTGTCTTTGTGAGGCCTAGTGTAAGTGCCTTCCAGCCTGTGCTGGATTCACCTGGAGGTGCTGAGCTGCCTGTTAGATGCTGTACCAACCTTACTGCCCCTGCCGGGAGGTTAATGATTTGCAGGATGACGTGGAGGTGAAAGGCCTTTCCAAGGGTCACAACTTGCACACCTGCCCCAGGCCAGGACAGGGAAGATGGTGTCTCTCACGGATTTCCAGAGTAAGTAAAGGATGCAGCCTCTGCTGGGGTTACTTTTTAATGATGCCCTGGTGACCAGGGGGAACAGCTTCCATCAGAGACAGGGGCCTGATCTGCTCCACGAGGCATGAGAAGCCGTGACTTCCAGTGCAGGGCTGGACCAGGGGCAGCTGGGCTGGACCAGGGGCAGCTGGGCTGTCTGCTTTCACTGGAAGCATCAAGAGTAGGGAACTTGTGTCTTGCCTCTGCCCAAAAGGTGTGAGGCTGGCACTGTGGGCTCCCTGAAGGGCATTTGACACAGAGTCAAGCACTGATTTCACTGCTTCCCACAACAATAACTCAGCACCACTGGCAGCATCTGGGTCTAGGTTTGCTACGTGGGGTGTGTATGGGGGGAAGGAGACAGCAGGTCAAGGGTAAGAGGCAATTCTAGGACTTGGCTGCAGAGGGCAAGCCCTGGATTGGACTGTGAGAGGGGCTGCGGGGAGGGGGAAGGGCATTAGTAGAGCTGTGTGGGGTGGGGAGGGCAGTAGGGCAGCCCAGGGTTGCTGCTGCATAGGGGCTGCAGGTCAGGACTGAGATGCTTGGGGAAAGCTGGGGGTGTGGGTGCACTGAGTCCAGAGCTAAGACAGCAGGGAGGCTACAAGACAGGATTATAGGACACTGGTCGAGCTGTGTGGCCTGGGCAGATCATGAGGGCAGAAGGTTTGCAAGCCAGGCCTGAGATGCTTGGCTGAGCTGGGAGCCTGGGGAGTCTGCTGAGTGCCGGCCTCCCATCACCCCACCTGAGCACCAAACTCGTGGCAGAGAGCAATGATGAGTGAAAGGCCGCTGTGAGCAGCCAGCCTTCCCTGCCCTGCTCAGACCTCTCTGAGTTACTGCTCAGGTCGTCCGGTGGGCTTCTCATTCCTCTGAACCTGTGAGACATCCCATCCTCTGCTGCAGTTTGGCTGGTAGATACAGTGGATAGCACTGAGGTTGTGATCCAAACCCCTTTCAAAACAATCCACCAGTATGAGGTGGGTGAGGATTAGGATACGAATGAGATGGAAACTATTCAGAAAGACCCTATTAAATCACTCCAATGGTTTTTCAACCAGTTGAACTTCAGACCAAGTCTTTTGCCTCCCTTGGATATCAAGCGACCAAGGCATTTGCGAGGTGTGCTGCCAGCAGGGTGGAGGGCAACCACCTAGGATAGCATGGATAGCGAGAAAGGGTACATAGATAGTGGGAAAGGGTGACCAAGCCATGCAGCGAGGAGTCAGGGATGCGGTGAGGAACCTTAGGCCAGGTGTGGCGACCTGGGATAGTACTGGGTAGGGCTTTCTTCACAGCAAGCGGGCTGTTGTTGTGGTCTGCCATGCACTTAACCTCAGCCCCTCTGCCTCTTGCAGGGATCGGTGTGGGAATCGTGGGTTTTGGCCTATTTTTCATCCTTTTTGGGGTGCTCCTGTACTTTGACTCAGTTCTTATGGCCTTTGGAAATGTAAGTAGCTTGAACCCTCACTTCCTTGCTGCTCCCCGAGGGCCAGGATGGAAAATTACAGCCCAGGGACCTTCTATCCCAGTTGCTGCTTACATTGAGGGAGCGGTGCCAACCCACCGAGTCAGATGGGGCTAGCTGGTCAGTGCAAACCCTGCTTGGGGCTGTGCAGATGAATTCACAGGGGTCAGGCCAGGTGCTGAGAGGTGTCCTCCCCTCTGCCCTCACCCCCACAGCAGGTGCCAATTGGCTCCTTGGCAGACAAGTTCAAAAGAGAAGCCATGGTTCAAGCCACATAGCAAATGAGCTATATTCCCCCAGAAGTGTTGATGCCTCCAGTACTTTCTGAATATCCATTCCATGGGCTTAGGCAAGAAAATATAAACCTGTTTCCCTGCTGAGTTAGGGTGCCCTTCTGGGATTGCTGCTGCAGAACAAAGCCTCTGGTGACTTATGTGTCCGACCCATGGTGTTGGTTGTATGGGTGCCTGCAGCAGACAGGGAGAATGCCACTGTGTTTGCAGGGGTTGTCCAGGGTGGCTGATGGGGCATGGAAGCACCAGCAACTCGCCCATGGGAAGGGAGGATGAAGGGAACGCGCAGAGCTGATCTCTTTTAACCCACCCCCTTCACCCCCATTTCCTCCTGCACAGATCCTCTTGCTTTCTGGCTTAGTCTTTATCATCGGGTTCAGAAGGACTTTCAGCTTCTTCTTCCAGAGGGAAAAGCTGAAGGGCACCAGCTTCTTCCTGGGGGGCATCATCATTGTCCTCCTGAGGTGGCCTCTTCTTGGCATGGTGCTGGAGGCCTACGGCTTCATTAGCCTCTTCAGGTGAGTAATTCTATCAGTGCATTTCATTTCAATTTAAGGTTAGCTGGTCTTGGGTGAGAGAGAGCACTCCATGGATCTGGGCTGTGCGGGCTGTACAGTGAAACCCCATTCCTCTTGGAAGCCCCTCAGCCGACATCTTCGTCCAAAGCTTCCCAAAGCGTCGTGCAGGCACAAATCTCTGCACCCATATGCAGGGAAGTAAATTAGGAGTAAGCTCACTGACTTCAAGCAGAGATTCAGTTTCCAATCCACTTGGCCCTAATTTTTGGATGCTTTTGTGGCAGGCACCAGTGGATTCACACTGATGGACAGTTGGGGGATACTTTCCAGCTGGTGGACCCTTCTAAACCTAAATTTACTTGACATAGCTGCAAACCAGGGAGAGACCCCCTTCCCTGCACCTAGATACAGCCCTTCCCTCCTCCAAGGGGACAGATCTCAGCTCAGGGATTAACATAGATCTTTATTTTGTTCCAGGTCTTTTATCCCAGTAGCTTTTGGATTCCTGGGAGCTTTGGGAAATATTCCACTGCTGAGCAAGGTGAGCAGGGCTGTGGGGGGAGTTCACACTGTGTGGTCTATGGATTTGGGTTTTGCAAAGTGCTGAGGGCAGTGCCAGTTACACTGTTGTGCATTCATAGTGCTCTAACTGCCTGAGGCCTTCCTTCCACATGGCAGGACAGTATTTTGCTGCCACCTGCCAGCCAGCATGTGGGAAACACCTACTGTGGGATGGCACTGTTGGTGCCTTTTGTGTTGGAGGTCAACATAGGAAGGAGCCCTATTAATTTATATTTAGCCATCTACATCTGCTCAGTAAATGTCTGGACAGTATCATCTGTATCAGAAGATGTAAGCAGTGAATGCAGAGTCATGCGGAGAAGACTTGTTTTCAGCAGCAAGTCGCATTAAGACCTGGATTTGGGTCCCTGTGGTTACAATACTAATTGCATATCCAGGGTAAATTATTATTGTCTGCAGCTCTTTGAACATCATTCCATATTACTGCTAATAAGTTACTGTTGCTGTTGTAGCTGTTCCAGAAACTAGGAGACAGCAACTCCTTGGTGTGAGCTAGAAGAAGGACCTACACCTAGGGAAATAACTTCTAGACATCCAGATCCTTGGACAAGGTGCTTTCTTTGCACATGCTTTTAACATCCGTCTCTGCAGGCTGAGACCTCCTTGGACTGTACATGCCCTCCTGTTGTGACTGGAGCAGCGTGGAGACCACAGATCCTCCAGAAAACAGTGGCTTACTATGGAAAGTCTCCATCATACAAATCTAGGCAGAGGCTTGTACCTACCCAGGTCTGTGTTTACAAGAATGAGGTTCTCAAATCAGGGACTTGTACCAGTTTGATTCTACTTTTTTCCGATGTTCTGATGAGAATAAAATTTTCTGTGGATTAAAAGCACATCTGAGATGCTACCCTATCTCATGAGCACTCACTGCCCAGTGCATGTTGTCCGTCTTCCAACAGCAAGTCCACAGAGCATAGGGAACTCCTATAGCT
Source organism: Alligator mississippiensis (assembly GCF_030867095.1). Taxonomy (NCBI): domain Eukaryota; kingdom Metazoa; phylum Chordata; order Crocodylia; family Alligatoridae; genus Alligator; species Alligator mississippiensis. The sequence continues at coordinate 39,916,837 of NC_081837.1, read as the reverse complement.
ATCAGTCAGAGGAGTTACTCCTTTAGCTCAAATCAAAGAGATTTAGGAGGATTTGGGTTCCTGGCTTCATGTCTGGGCAGCTCTCCTGAATCTTTCTAGCTGAAATGGCATCTTGCAAAGCTATTGCAGATTTGAACTGAGTGGTTTTATTTTTCCTGGAGAAGCGGTGATGTGGACTAGCAGACAGGCTTTCCAGCCTTTGCAAGGTTCTGACAGAGCTCAGAATGAACCAGAGGCCTTGAAAAGAGGGGGCAGATTTTAAATGGGTGCCAAGTGCCTAGAGAAATGCAACCAATCTGTTTTGATACCCCCTCCGTTAAATAAGGAGTTGCATAGAGTTGCTGCAAACGGGGAAGTTATTGCACAGTAAACCTGAGGTATCTATTACTAGGTACGCTACCTGAACTCCTGGTGTGGGCCCTCTTAGTCCACCCTGAGTGCTTTTGGGCAAATAAATTAATACATGAAGTGTATTACATTGCACAAACCTGCCCACCCTGTCTCACTTGTCTAACCTGTTTGTGGGGACAGAAGGTGCATCCCTCGGTGGCACCCCAGGGATGCAGCATAGACGTATCCTACATGTGTCCAAATGGTGGGTTAGTGCCAAATGACTCTTGCACTGTACATTTGCACCTAGCTTGCTGCACGCGCCTCTCCCCATCCAGGCAAGCCCTGAGCGACAGGGGGAAGGGAGGCCTGCAGAGCCATTAAGAATGTTAGCCCCTCTCTGATTTGCTAAAGGATTTGGCTTGAGGGAAATGTCCTCATTATTATTATTTTAATCCTGGCTTTTCACCATTTGAAAAACCATTATGCAGCAGGTGCTCAAACTGCAGCACCTGAAACTATTTGCCTCTCTGCTTGCTGTGCCTTTGACGTGAAACAGAGACCTGCTGCTCTGGCAGAGACACCTACAAGCTTGTGCCTACAAGATGCTTTCCTGAACTGGAGTCTGCTTCCACTGGGGTCAGTGGCAAAACTTCACCATTGACTTCGATGGCGTGGGATCAGACCTGGTAGCAGGATTCTGGAATACAAGGAAAGAGTCCTGTGTCCTGGGCCAAGGCTGGAGGGCTCTGTGCTGCAGGAGTTCTGGGTTATGGAGGACCACACGGGTAGACAGAGGAGAAGGCCTTATTCAGAGGGAGAGAGGGTGCTCACACCCTGCTTGAGGCCCTTCTCTACTCCCTGGAGAAGCCCAGGGTCTTGGGGAGACAATGGGGTTGCAAAGCCACCCTGGTGTCCCCTCCACCTGGGCTGCTTTCCTGAAGGTGCTGAATCTGGTGGAGGTTTTGCAGCTGCCTGGCAAGTTCTGAGAGAGGGTGCAGAGGTTACAAAAACTCCCATTAAGCCACATTAACGTTTCATGACCTGATCAGAGGGAGGCATGGGGGGTGAGTTCCCCCCCTTTTCATGTTCGCTGACCATGAAAACCAAACAATATTTAGGGCTATTAATTAATAAAGAGCTGCTGAGAGAGAGAGGGAGGCAGGTCAGGAGTAAAGAAGGCTGCTCAGGAAGAGGCTGGTAATCCTTGCCAAGTGTTATAGGCTGGGGGTTGTGTTTTGGGGGGGGGCCAATTTTACTTAACTGGAATAAAATATGAGGAAAAATGTCCTTTGTGTATGGCCCAGGGATGAATATTTCAGTCATACATCATGCATGTGAAGAGCACTAGGCCATGGGGGCAGTTAAGTTGCAAGCCAGTGCTCTTTGTAGTGCTGCCTCCACCCCACAGGTGTCTGCGAAGGTGTCAAGGTCCTGCCAGACACGGAGCCACCTTCCAAAACTGGTGGTGAGGAGTGACTTCTGCTGTGTGGCCGCTGGAGCCTGCCTTCCTCTCACGCTGCTGTGACGCCAGCTCCTAGGAAGGATGCTGGGGTCCCTCGAAGCCTGTCAGGAAAGCCCCTCGCTGCTCCATCTCTGTCCAAGAGAGTGAGTTCTTGCTGCTCTGGCTCTCTCAGCCATCCTGCCGGCGCCTTCCCTACCTGCGAGGTGAGTGTGTTGCATCAGTTCCTGTAACTGCGATGATCCTGGCACTAAGGAGCGGGCTGTGAATGACCCTCACACCCATGCACCAAGCCAGAGCAGGTCCCCTTGCCAGTCATACTGGGGGAGAAGAACGGTCCCTGTGGAGCCCTTCATGCTCCACAGCCCTGCAGCAGCCCGTGGTACATAGTTGTAGGGTGGTAAAGCTATCGTAGGCATCGTCTTCAGCACGCAGCCTCCGTTTGCCCAGGATGAGGAACTGTGAGCAGCATTTGCTGCCTTATGTTGGGTTCACATCCAAGCCCAGCTCCCACGGACTGGGATGAGAGCTTCGCCAGAGTCGGTCTTGAGTGGGGGTGACTAGACGTGCCCCTAACGAATAACAAACAGCACGTCTCCATAGTTCCATATCTATTTTAGTACAGCCCGTGGGCTGACACCTTGAGGGAGAAGGGGCATGATGTGACAATGCAGGCACTAAGGGTTGAGGTGCTCAGCACATGGGAGCCCATCCTGACTGCCTGAAAAATGCCCCAGGGCTACTCCAGGTTGATGAGGTGCTTCATGATGTCAGACACCATCAGATGGGCATGGGACACTTGTGTTGACCTTATTACTGGCCATTGCCAGCATGAAGAGAGCCAGTCAACACCACCTGCCAGAAATGAGTGGGGGATGTAGACTAAAAGAGTCTGCCCCCTTTATACCATAGACAATGCCTATGACTGCCTTACCATCCTACAGCTATGTACCGCTGTGGTTACTGTGCATGGGGAACTGTTCCTCTCATAACCCTTCCATCTCATGGAAAGATTTTAATTTAGCATTAACTTAATGAGGCTTTGAAATCTGCTCTCCATGGAGCTTGTGAGGGGGCTGGATGCCACAACCTTGAGCATAGCATAATGGGAGCTATGGGTCATGTAAAGGGCAGCGGAGCTGCTTCGCCTGTGCCTCAGTTGAGATCCCTGTTCCTCCAGATGCCTTTAAAATGCCGGCCTTCTTTCAGTCCCCCCGCCTCCCCCCCGAGAAAGGAGGAGATAGAGGAGAGATGCTGAGAGCATGCCAAGACCCTGACTCAGTTCACAGTGCTCCCAGCCTCCTGGAGAATAGCCAGGGACGAGGGACAGCAGGTCATGGCAAATGCAATCAGTTTGTGGGAGAATGTCATTGAACAGCAAGGCTGCCCCTGAGCATGCTTCTGCCTCCATAAGGGGGGAACTTGACTCTGTTCCTGCTGGTCTGCTCAATGTTTTAAGAGCCAGCAACTAGTCTAGGCACCACTTCTGCCTTGTATGATGACATCCCTGGCTGTAGGCGCAGGGCTGGGTTTCACCCTCTCTCTCACTGTCCCTCAGGGTTTAAGATCACATGTATTAGTTTGAAGGGTACCATGGACCACCTTAGCCCATGCACCCATCTCACAGCTGTCCACACTCTTGCTCTTGCACTCCCATTGGGGTTGCCAACCTGCTGGAGGCAGTGCAGTGAGATGCTGGACTTCCTTGGGAGGAAACACAGGTGTGTTATCTGTACTGCTTTGTGGTTGTGTGGAGATGGAACCAGAGCAAGGCAAACAATTTTTTGACTAAAGATTCAAGATCTGATTGTTGAGAGGTTTTATTTTTGGGTTGGTTGGTTTTTTTTTTGGTAGACTCAGGTTGGCCAAAACATTTGGCAAATGTGTGCCAGTTTCACCAGATTGCTTTGGTAGAAAAATAAACCTAAAAAAAAAGTCATAATACAGGAAAAGACTCTGTTCTAACATGCTCTAAATAAAAGATCTCCATTTTGAAATGATGCCATTGGTAAATGATGACATTTGCTGCAGTTTTATGTTCAAAAAGAAAAGAACCATTTGCAAACATTCAAAAGCAAACCAAACTTTTCATTTAAGAAAAAATGGGTTACAGCTCTACACATGACATCCCAGGAGATGGGCTCACAGAGGGCTCATGTTTAGATACCATGAAAGCTTGTGGTCACAGGAGACTAGGTGACTTGGTGGGCAAAGCCAGAAAACTGTGTCACTCATCAACTAAAAAATATGGCCATTGTATATTAAGAGGCTTTTCTGTGTAATGGGAAAAGTCATTTGTTTCTGTGTCTGAGTCTTTGCAGGACTTAACAGTTCCAATCAGCTCTGCAGAGAGGTTGAAAACCTTCCAGCAGTATGAGTAGGTATGTCCCACAGTCAAGGGAGAGCACTAAAGGATACACTCTGGCATCTCACCTTGCCTTGTGTTTGAAGAGCTCTGGTGTTGTAAAATAACAGTGTAGACGAGACAGATGGGTCTCTCCAACGTGCTTGGATGGCAGAGCCCAAGCTTAGGACGTGTGTGTAAAGCCACCCTGAACTGGTCTTTTTGAAGGTGCTAGCTAGAATGTGTTAGCTGGAGCACAGCTTTAAATCCCTGACCTGGCTTGGTTAAATCCCACAGGAACACAAGCTTTCCTTGACAGGAGAACAACAGTCCCCTGGGACGTGGGGTTAACCGATGCTATTAACAGGGAGCCCTGTGATTTTAATTTCTGCATGGCTGTCCAACACAAAGGTAATGAATGCAGGCCCTCAGGTTGTACAGGAAGGAGAGTGAGCCACAAAGCAAAGTCTTTTACGAAAATACTTATGCGAGGCAGAGAGAGGGAGGAAAGAAGGAGAGGGAAGAAAGAGAAGCACTTAGGGAAAGAGGGACAAGGCCGGTCTGCACACAGCTGGTTGGATTTTCATTGGTTTAAAAAATCAATCCCATTCAATCATGGTATATAGAGACTTTTAATGTTGGTTGAAAGCTGACTGTATCCAGTGCCTGCACATTCAGGTGCAAGCTATGTGCCTATAAGCTGGGTTTCATCCAACAAAAGAATAGCTGTACGCAAACCTGGCAGGGTTTAATTAAACAGGCTGAGGCAGAGCAGCAAGTGCCAGCAGTTTAGTTTCAATGTAAAAATGAATTATTCCAGTTTAGCTTCACCCTCTGAACATGTCTACACATTCATTGATGCTCCATCATTACTGCACATTTAGTTTAATACTTCTTTAATGAAGTAGTAACTGAATGCACAGTAACTACCTTTACTGCACAGTAGCTCCAGTACATGGTTTTTTGTGACGGTTACTGCACAGTAGCCTAATAACATTGCACAGTAGCTTATTAGCATGGTTTTTGACCAGCATGCTATTGCACAGTGTTATTAGGCTACTGCTCAGTAAATGTCTTGTGTAGATGTGTCCTCTGTTTCCAGTTGATTTTAAGTTGAACTAGAATAAGCCATTCTTAGTGTTAGTCCACAGTCAAAAGCATTTTCTGAAATAGCTTTACAAGAAAAGCTGTACTGGTATCTGTAGGACTATACGAGCAACCCCACCTCCCTTCCTAGCTGAGAATCATCTTATACCTGTTGCACTCTTAATTAGCACAACTGTGCTAGCAAAGGTTTTAGTGTAGACTGAGCTTCATACAAGCTCAGGAGATCCTAAGGTTAGGGGATCATCCAGGGGATTGCAGAAGTTTAGCTGAAATTCATACCCAAGGCTAAGCTGGTGAAAGTCTACATAGAGATCCTAATGAGGGAGAAAACAACAGGATAAACACGAGGTGGGAGAAGGAATCTTCAATCTATAAATAAAATTGGTCATTGTTTCATTAAACCAGACAAGCAAATGCAGGGTCTGGACTCAATAGCCCAAGAGGCCGCTTCTAGTTCTCTGTTCCTGTGAACTGGTGCAAAGCTCTGTGTGGACACTCTCCTTTTGGCTTATTGCACTTTAGCTTTAGGATGCTTGACTTCAGTTGAACAAAAATAGGAGCCTCTACACAGCCTTTTACAAGAGTTGAGCAGCACTGGTTGAAAATTGCGCCTTATGACAAATCATTGCAGCTCGACATGTGGCTGAGCCCTGCAAGAGGGAAGAGAAAAGAAATGGAGAAGACGCTAGAAATAAAGAGATCCCCAGCTGGGGCTGTATCAGTGTAACCCCATTAAATGGCAAGACCCCAGTTGAGGACCAAGCCTGGAGATGGATCTATTGTCTTCCCCTGTTTCAAGTGCTTTATAGTTTAATTGCACATTGCAGCAAGAAGCGATCCAGAGAGGAGGACGATGGGGAATCTTTTGAAATTAAATTGGCAGCGGAGGGCCGAAGGGGAAGGCGGAGGCTGACATCACAGCCGGCTGATACAATAAAACAGAGAAGTTGGTACAATAGTGGAGAGAGATCTGAACAGCCAGGGCAGCTGCTTGCCTACTGGGACGACTGGAGAGGGTGACGGCTTGCCTTTTCTTCACACCAACATCCAAGAGAAGCTGAGGTAAGTGGGCAGCCTCAGTTATTTCTTTGCCATTCTTCCTGCTGGAAACTTTAGTTAGCTTTTCACAGAGGCATTGAAACCCCAACGTGCCCTAAGTTGTGGGGGACACTTCATTGTGTTCCAGGGAGTGGACCAAGTGGTCAAAAAACCAAAACCGCTGAAGTGCCAGGTGGGGAGGAATCGTACCTCTTGCAGCGGGCATCGTTTCCTCTCGGTGATTTTCCCGAGCAGTGTAATGAAACTTAGGCACAGGAAAAAACAGGAGCTTGCCTTGATCCTTGTCTACCCACCTGTTCTGACACCTCTTCTTTTGTACTTGTGGTAGCTATGTGGGAAATGTGACTGTGCAGCCCAGGCTACAGAATCTAACACTGCTCAGAGCAAGGCAATTCAGAACCGGGCTTAACGCTGCAGGGGCAGAAAGGAGCACATGTCCCCTGGGCTCCTTGTGTTGCTCCCATTAGCAGAAATGAAAAAACCATTGAATTCAAATCATAGGATTAGTGTAGGACTGTAAACAACCTGGGTCTCCTGGGTCCCAGTCCTGTGCTGCTCTGGTTTATCTCAATGTAATGCTCTCCACCAGGATCGAGGCACTGCTAGTGCATGGGCAGCTTTGATGCGATCCAGGTCTAAAATGAAATGGATGAGTTTAAGTAAAGAGAAAAAACTCCCATTAATTTTAGTGGGGCCAGGATTTCACTAGTAGCTAGGTCTTTCCTTATAGCATCACCAAGTGCACCTCCAATACTTAAACAGGCCAGGAGAGGACTGCATGTTTCAGGGTCTGTTAGTCCAGTAAATGTCTCCAACATCCAATTCACAGAGGTGTGTGTGTGCGTGCGTGCATGCGTGTGTGTGTGTGATAACAATATAAATATGTTGCTCTCAATGAGCTATCTTGGGTACCAAAACCAGCCTAGCCAGAAACCTGCAGAGCTCTGTTCAGGTCCATTTATCCTGCTAATGAATTTCATTATAACTCTCCAGGAACAAAAAGACCCAAAGAGGAATAAAAGCATGTAAGTTAAGTTGAGAGTGTTCTTGCACGGGAAGGGATTGTCCTAACTACTTTATATCTCCAGGCTATTTTTCCCCCCTGGTAATAAATGAACTTGTTCAGATCAGACCAACATTAAAAGTAAGCATGATCACTGGGAGCAAAAGCATCATTCTTCTCAGGAAAGGCAGACCATTTTCCTGGAATTGAGGCTTGAATAGATCATTTGACTTCTTGAGAGCGGAAAGGGAATAAATTAAAAGGGTGCAGAGCCCTGCTATTTCCAGATAAGCGGCTCTTTATAAATATATAATAATAGTAATCTGTTGCTGTGACCTACAGCAGGTTACAGATAAAATGTGTGAGGGGAAATTACAGTATTAGCCTGATGACACTTGACCTGAGGACTTGGAGTGACTTGAAAAGAATATTAACTTTGTTCCTGGAGCACAGCGAGGTTCTGCAGGTGAAGGAGGCTCCTTTGCACAGCTGAGCTGGGTGTTGTTTGTGCCCGCAGAGAGTGCTGGACTGAAAACGTGGGGTGTTACTTATTATTTGTACAGCAGTAGCAGCAAATAGCCCTTGTCACGGAAGAAAAACCACGCTGGGCTCACCAGTGCAGCAAATGAAATTGTCCCAGGCTCAGAGGACTAGGTATCACCTGGGGATCTGGGCACACAAGTTACCCGGAGGCTAATGTAGCAGGGGCTGGTGAGTGCCCTTTGAGAGTGGGACCGAGGCTTCTTGGGAAGGATGCAACAGAAACACCACAACTGTCTCCTTTCCCTCCTCCTTCCTTCCCTGAATCTCACAAGAGAAGGAAGCTCTTTATAACTTTCTTTGGCATCAATCTGTTGAACTACTGATCACACCCCTACAAGTCTGGGAGGTGCAGGGTGGGTTTGATTCCCATTTCTCTCAGGTTTGGTCAGGCATATTGCTGAGCCTGGCATTCCCCTACCCTGCCGTCCCTCGTTCACAGGCTCAGCATACTGTTGGCTGCACCTAGTCGATCTGTTTTTCATCCGCTATTAGCAGTGGAACAGAATAGCAGGGGAACGAGGGGCCACAGCATCCTTTTTTGTCTCTGCTTAGCTTTGTTTTGTGCGGAAGAGTCTCTCCAGCGCAACGACCTAGGCCCGCACTTCGCGGGATGCAGGTCAGTAGCCTTGTTAATGCCAGCGGGAAGCTATGTCTGGAGTCCAGCGGCACTCAGGACACCCGTTGTTTCAGGTGCACACACACTGAACAAGGCTGCACGGGGAACCTTCTCCTCCCAGACGTGTTAGCTGAAGAGCGAGGTCCTGCACTCGTGCAGCTCCAAATGATATGCATGTTGGAACCTGATCCTACATGGTGATAAAGATCCACAGCTTCCAGTGATGGCAAGAATAATTAAGGGCATGGCTACTTGCACTGCTGGTTCTCAGGATCATAGGAAAGTAGGGCTGGAAGGGCAATCCAGCCCCCAGCTGAAGGCAGGATCATCCCTGATTAAACCTTTTCAGACAAGTGTTGATCTAATGAGATTCCTGATGCAATCTCTCTCTCTCTCCTTCTGTGTCTCTTCCTCCCTGTTTGTGTCTCTCTCTCTTTCCTTTTTTTACCCACCCCAGTGTTTGAGCATGTTGTCACTTGGACCCAATGCTTTATTTTACTCACCATTCTGTGTGAAATGGGTGCAAGAGGCAGTTGGCAGATGTGCGAGTTAGATGATCATCATCCCTGCCGAAGCGCCCTTCCCTCACCAAGAGGAGGATCCGGCCAGGCATTGCCCTTTTTAAAAACCTTGTATAATAAGTCAAGAACAGCAATGCTGGGGCTGGGAGAAGCACCCACTGGGTTGGCATAATCCCTTTCACTGTGCTCTTTTCGTCCCTGTCTGGTATTTCAGGTCTGCACCCTCCCAGGATGCATCCTTTCAGCTCCACACTGCTTGTTCTGTTCCTCTTCACCGTCCTCTTTGGGGAACCGATGGGAAGATATGTCTCCAGCTGGAGCCCCCAAGATGCAGGTAGCATCGCAGCCCCTGGACTTCTTGCATTTAAAGGTGCCTCCATGGAGCTGAAGGGGTTACATATCCCCAAGGGCTTATGCGAGTTATTTAACAAACTGTAAAGGGTGTCTGTCTGTCTATCCATCCATCCAAAAAAGAGGATGGAGAAGCTGCTTCACACTTCTGGGATAACATGCCCCCAAATTGCTCTGTGTTTAGACAAGAGGGGTTAGCTGAAGATCACAGACATTATCAGTGTTATCATCCACAGGGCTCAATTATCTTAGCCTGCAGTGCTTTAGAGGAAGAAAGGTTGTTGCTAATGGAGCTACAGTAAGCTTGATGCTCTTCTTACACTCTGAAGCCTAAAGGTCGATGCAGTATATTGTTATTATTGTATTATGGCAAGCACTAGCAGTCAGGGCCAGCTTGGGGAGGATGCTGAACAAACAGGCAGTTAAAAATCAGAAAATGTGTTAACACGATTACCTTGTCTGCTCTGATTTCATAGTTTCATAGTAGCTAGGGTCAGGAGGGACCTGAACAGATCATCTAGCCTGACCCCTTGCCACAGGCAAGAATGAATGCTGGGTTCACAAGACCCCAGACAGGTGATCGTCCAACCTCCTCTTGAATTGGCCCAAGGTAGGGGTGAGGACCACTTCCCTGGGAAGTTGGTTCCAGATTCTGGCCACCCTAACTGTAAAAAAAAAATTGCCTTCTGATCTCGAACCTAAACCTATTCTCCATCAGCTTATGACCATTGTTCCTCATCACCCCAGGTGGTGCTGGGGAGAAAGAGCTCTACCTATTTGCTGCTGAATTTCATGTTCTCCCCTTCACCTGCCTAGGCCTGGTTGTTAAAGGTGCTGAGCATCCTGATTTTAGTTCAAATTGATGAGACCTCCAGGTGGTCAGTGCCCAAGAAAAATGAGCTCCTAAGCTACTGGTCCCAATGTGTTGCCCTCAAGACCCTCCAACATTACCCACAGCTTCAAGGGTAATCTTAAAATGAGCTCGGCCTGATGTTCCTCTAACATGACACTTGCCAAGTATTGTCCGTGAACCAGCAAAGGTTGGGCACCACTGCCCTTGGGTCTAGACTATCACCATTGGAGCCCACTTTTCAGAAACACAGGTCTCTGCACTTGTTGAAAATTGGGTCCTTATTTAGGCACCTGCAAACTCTTTTTAATGGTGTGTTTTCCTTGGTGTTTGTGCAGCTCCTTACCCAATGAGGCCTGGCACTTGGTTGGCCCTTAGATACTATCACAAGAGATATGATGATAAGCAGGAGGTTCAATCTTCTGAAAACCTGGCCAATAAGGTCTAAATCCTCCTCGAATCACATGGAAACTTCTGAGTTAGCTGTACTATGGTAGCACATTGTGAATTAAGCTTGGGGCCGTTCATTCACACAGCAAAGAGATGGCCCTACCTCAGAGGTCCTGCCCAGTGCTCATTTGCTCATCTCAGAAGAGCAGAGACTCCCTGAAGAAGGGTGCTTGTGCCCAAAAGCTTGCAGAGAACTTTTTCCCAACTACTCAGTTGGTCTAATAAAAGATATCACATCTACCCAAAGAAGCTTGCCTGCCTTGTCCTTAGACCAACATGGCTACAACCAAAAACCCTACATCTACGGTGAAGACCTTTCTCTTCTTAATGCTCCCTCTCTCCCTTTCGCTGTAGACATCCATTCCAACCCCACTCATTGCTCGGAGAGAAAGCCCAGCCCTGGGAAGACAGAGCTGAAATCTATGCCAGCCCTCCCATGCCGGCGCCGGGGGAGCCCGGCCCAGCTGTGGGAAGGGATCTCTCTCTTCCGGAGAAGAGGGAATGCTGCACCTCAGAGGTCGCTGCTGGTGGACCGGGAGAAGGATCTCTCCACCTACAACTGGAACTCATTTGGCCTACGATACGGCAAGAGGCAAGCAGGCGTTGAGGAAGCCAACGTGAAAATATGGTGAAGCCAAGGAGCAGCCAGAGCTGGGGAGGGCTGTGGGTGAACTGCATGGAGCTGTACTAGTGGGGGAAAGTTTAAGCAGGCTCTGCTTTCTGTGCCAAGGGTGAGGGAGGGGGAGTCCATGGGATAGACACGGAAGGGCCACAACTCCCCTAAGGGGTTCTGGGGCCTTCTGTTTTGGGAGGGAGCTAATATGAGACCCCCCCCATCTAATTCCCAAAGGTGCTAAGCACCCACAGTGCCTTTGGGTGCCTGCAGGTGCTCAGGCCTTGCCTAGGGAAAATCAGGCCGACAGTGTCATGAACTGAGACACCTAGAAAACAGAGGCCACTCTATGTATATTTGGTCCCAAGGATCTTGAAGCTTGGAGTCAACAGACAGCATGGTCTGGAGGGGTTTGGTTGCAAATGCCATCCCCTGGCTTCACACATTACCCGCAGAGGATGTGTGGCACCTACCCAAGGTGAAACCATCCAGATACCTGAATCCCTTACAAGGCCACGGTGCCTCCAGAACTTGCCCTTCACCATCCCATGGACTCCATGCTTGACCCATGTGAACGCTATCAGAAACCACCAGCCAGTGTCCCAGCGGGTGTGAATCAGAGTAGTTTTACTGAAGTCAATAGAGCTGCACCAGTTCATACCAGTTGGCCCTGATGGTGCTGTGCCATGAGTTTACATGCTCGGTAGACCCAGGTTGCGCTACATTTTGCATGGTCAGAAGGTTCAGTCCTTCCTGAGAGCAGCCGAGTGCCATTAACAACCATTGGCCTCCATGTGCACGTGCCTGAGAGTCACTAGGCCTTGTATACCCTCTTCATGGGCCTCTTGCTCTCTGCCCCATGTTCCCCCCCCCAAACCCCAGACACTGATCCTGTGTGAAGTAACATTAGTTATAAATAGAGAAACTCTATCTCCATCTCTAGAGGTCTGAAGCACTTGCACTCTAGAGCCTCCGATTCCTTCCCAGCCCAGGACAACTGCATCTTGGCCCTGATTTTCAGAGGTGCTGAGAGCAGCCAGCTTCAGCTGAAGTTAGTGGCTCTGCTCTTCTGAAAATCAGGCCCAACCTGAAAACTTAACTTTGGCACTGAAAGGTTCAAAGCTGTCTTGGATCAAACATATTGTGCCCCTTGGCTTGCTCTTGTGCTGAATCCTTATTACTCATGACTTGGGTTGTACTGGCTACATAAAGCCTGTGGACAAGCTGAGTAACGACGTAAATAAATCTCCATATAGATGCTTGGTTGTACACTGTGCTAAGCTTTTCCCCCACCTCCAGGAGGCTAGAAGGAGAAAAGGCTGTTTGGGAAGTCAGCCCTTCCACTTGCAGTTTTATTGCTGATGCCTGTGATTCCCCAACCTTGTTTAATAAAGGCAGCTCCATCTTCTTCACCTGTGTGTTGTTGAATCCTGTCCCCTGAGGGCTTTGTTGGCAGCAACTCGTTAGCTGTTTTATAAAAAGGAACTTGTTGATCAGCAGCAAAAGCTGCGAGGCCCAGGACAGAAGGAAGCCCAGAAGGCAGCTACACTCCCACCCAGTACAGCCTGTTCTGGGAAATGGGGCTGGGGCTGTCGGGACAGACCCTGGAGTGCTCCTGGACTGGTGTGATGGCTGAATATATTATATGGCCAGTCAAAATCACTGTCCAAGACAGAGATGGGAGGACACTGGGCAAAGGGACACTGGTAGTAGAGGTCGCAGAGCTCTGCCTCATGGTGAGATCAGAATAGATCCTGGCATCTTAGAAAAGCAGGGCTGGAAGGGACCTCTGGAGGTCACGTTTAGTCCAACCCTCTGCTCTAGGCAGGATCATTTCTCTCTAAACCATCTTGTCCAAGTGTTTGTCTAATCTACTCATACAAACATCCAAGGGTGGAGACTCCACAGCCTCTCCAGGTCTCTGTTTAGCACTTAACCACCCTCAGAGTGAGAAAGTTTGTCTGAATATGCAACCTAAATTGCCTCTGTTGCAGTTTGAACCTGTTCTTCCTTGTCCTGTTCCTTGTGGATATAGAGCACTGCTGATCACTGTCCCCTTTGTATCATCCCTTTTTGTACCAGAAGACTGCTATCAAATCCCTGCTCAGTCTTCTCCTCTCCAGGCTAAACAAGCCCAGTTTTTCCACCCTTTCTTGTAATCATTTCCACTGCTCTCTGATTTTTTTTTTCCCAGGTTGTCCATATCTTTCTTGAAGAGCAAAGCCCAAAACTGGACATAGTGCCCCAGCTGAGGCCTTCCAAGTGCCGCTTTCCAGCCATCTTTGCACTCAGAGAGACTCCAGCCCTCCAACCTTTCCTCCTCTGGCCAGAGCCGTGCCCTTTTCATTAATTAGTTAATCAAGGCCACTGGGTTTCTGTGGCATCACAAACAATGCCTGCCCTGCGCTGGTTATTAAAGCCCTTGTTTGAGCTCTTTCAGTTCCATCTCAAGCCCCAGCTGCTCACATCTGGCAGGCATTGGAAGAGGTGATTGAAAAATTCCTTCAGAGGTGCTGGAGAGCATCAGAGCAGCTGCTCCCAGCTGCTGTGGCAAAGCTACAAGGTGAGGGCTGGGGCAGGCTGCAGGGAACTTGCATCACATCCAGCAATGCGCACGCAAAGCCCCTGGAACCACTTGGCCCAGTGGGAGCCCTGCTGGCAGGTAACATCCGCTCACAAGTGTGCCAGGAGCTAATACTGTGCTGGAGAGGGACAGGGATGAGACTCTAATGCAAAGCTTTCAGCGGCACCTGCTCCACTGACCTCTTTGATTCACCAGCCATTGAACCTTGGCCCTGCTGGTCTGTGGCCAGGAAGATGGCTTGTCTAGTGGTTAGAGCAATGGATCAGGAGCTAGGACTCCTGGGTTCTCTCCTTGCTGTCATGCTGAGGGTAACATGGGGTTAACCACTGGCACTGGTTGAGAGGGGATGGGCTTGCAGGAATCCAAGGGTAGCACTGGCAGGGTGGGGTGACAACCTCTTCTGCAGGACTGGGGTGCAGCTTGCTCTAACGAGTCCGGAGGGTGCTGCTGAAGGGTGGTTAACACATCACTGCAGGGCTGTGAGGGTGTTAATCCAAGGACCTGACAGCTGCTGGGTGCTGTTGGGGGGGTGGGGATGACTACCTTATGAGAGGTCATGCTCAGGGGGCATTCACCTGTGTAGCTGACTGCAGTTCAGCAGGACAGGGGCAAAAAGCTGGGCAGGACCCTGGTAAAGCTAAACCATGTGGGTTATGCAGCAACACTGGCTGGGGTACAACCAGGGAGAAATACAGCCATGAACAGAGCTGGCACAAGGAAGAGCGCTACTCAGGCTCCCTGCTTCCCTTCCTCCAGAGCGCCAGCTAGATGCAGTCAGCCATGTGCTTGGGGGCTTCCACTGTGTTTGTACAGTGCCAAGGTGGATGGGGCCTTACTCCGTACGCAAGGCACCAGGCATTGCCCCAGTATCAATCAGAGAGTCACTGAACCTGGTGTGAGCCTGGGCACAGCAGGACCCAGTAGCTTAAGGCTGGATTTTTTGGGGTGAGCTCTGGAGCTCAGCATCTAATGTTCTCCAGGGTACTCAGCACCCTGGAAATAAGCCCCCCCCCCCAATTTTACCATGAGATGCAGGACAACCCTGTCCCCCCTGGACCATGAGACTCACCCCCACTTCCCTTCCAAGAGTCATCAATCTAGCAAGCCCCTTTCTCCTGATACCACATGAAAGCTTGAGGCCTCTCCTTTACGGCGTTCAGCTCCACAGTATAAACAAAGCCTGGGGGATGCCCTGGAAGGAGGGTTATATCTGCCAATTCCTTGCTCAGCTCTTTCTCATGTTCCTAGAGATCCCATACACAAGCAGGGGCTGGTAGCTTGTGACCTTTTTCTTGAAGCAACCTGATGAGAGGGGGCACCGGGAGCCCCGCTGTGACGCAGCCCCACTGCCCCCAATCCCAGGGGGACAGAGGCTTCATGTCCCTGTGTGGGAAAAGACGTCAGGCACAACTGGCTCGTGGAAGCAGGGAGCCTGCCAGTGACCCTGCCAGGTCCTGGCCTGTAGAGGTGCTGAGAGGGGTGGAGAGTGGCTTTCCCTGAGCAGGACCAGCCTGGTGAG
Organism: Alligator mississippiensis; assembly: GCF_030867095.1. NCBI lineage: Eukaryota > Metazoa > Chordata > Crocodylia > Alligatoridae > Alligator > Alligator mississippiensis. The sequence continues at coordinate 39,901,485 of NC_081837.1, read as the reverse complement.
AGATGGTCCCGTGGGGCCAGAAACAAGAGGTCAGAAGAGGGGTCAGAAACAAGCAGCGAATTTGGCATGGACTGCATCTGTGGAGTGGTTAAACACTCCGGTTCTGACTGGGGCACCATGTTTGTAGAGTCTGGGCTGCATCCCTAGCAGACCCCAACTCCCAGCCCGTCCCAGACTGCTTCTAGGCTGTGGGAGACTGGGGCCTGCACGCTAACTGCTTCTGTGGGGAGTACAGACCTGGGAGCTCTGAAATGGTCCATGACAAAGGAACAGGTTGGTTTCCTTCCTGACATGGTCTGGTCTCCCGGTCAGGGCAGCTGGGGCCAGGAGGGTCCCCTGCAGGCCCATGGGCTTTCCCTGCTGCCGCTGGCACTGTTCCCAGTGTGAGCAGAGTAACAGTGATGTGGTTTGAAGTGGGCAGGCATGGGGCTGTTTATTTAGCTGAGCATGTCGTGGTGCAAGCTGTTATGCAACCGGCTTCCTTCCGAGAACATTTTTTTTTATTGCCTACAGAGTAGTTTCCCACTGGGGTCCCCAAGCTGCTGAGCTCACTGCTTTGGCTCAGCCTGCCAAGGGCTGGAGTGAGCAGCCACCGAGCGCGAGGCAGGGACTCCAATGGACGTGGATGCAAACTAGACCGGGAGTTATTGAGAGCTCTCTGCCACACCTTGTGTCCAGCGGGGTTAATCAGTACCTCTCCGGTTGTGCCCCATGCAGCCGGCTGGGGTGTCCAGTAACCAAACACTTTAGCTAAGGGGTCTAGTAGAGCCTGCAGACAGATCCCACTGGGACTTGTTTGTCTTCCAACTGCTTTTGGCGTCATGCATTTCAGACCAGGTCGTGGGGCTGCTCCTGGTGCATGCAATGACTTCAAAGATGTCACTGGAATAAGCAGGAGATCAGGGGCTTGCTCACTGTTGGATGAGCAGCCCCCTTGAATGTTCTTCCTCAGGGGATGTCATTTATCCTGGCCATTAGCTCTGCATCGGTGCCATTAACAGCACAAGGTGCAAGTGTGGATGAAGCTGGTCAGCTCCTCTGTCAGTGTTAATGGAGCTAGGAATATTTGCTCAAGTGGGGAACCTGGCCGTGATTCTCCACTGCTTTGTACCTTGGCCCAGATCTTCAAAGGCACTTAAACATTCCCCTGCAAGAAGCAAAGCAGGGGAGTGCCTGGGAAGCCCTGACTCCGTGCGTTTGCCCCTGTTCACCAGCTCCTATTGTAGAAGTGGTTGTGCTGACATGTAAGGGGGCAAGGAAAGGTTAATAAACATCCAGTCCCCTTCCTGAGTGCTATGTGCCAGTGATACCATCTCAGTGGGTGCCCCAATCCTGGTGGCATGAGAGGGTTCCTGGCTTCCAGGCCTCACCTGCAGTTAACTGAGATCTCCCTTGCTCCCAGAGCTTTCCGTGAATCCCAGCCCCTTATTTAAATCAGCACTTCCCACACCCTGCTTTTTTATGGCTATGCCACATACAGCTCAAAGGCCAGCTGACAGCCTGGGCTCATACTCAGGGCCTGGAATGCCCTTGGGGTGGGGGTGGGAGGGTGGAAGGGAGGGAGACCACTGGGTTTGGAAAATCCATGTGCTTGCAGCCTGTGGGAAAATATAGTTACTGTAAATAAAGACACTTGGATCCCTGTGCTGACTCCTGAAGGCCCGTCTGAAATCTCTCCTGCTTTATCCAAGACCAGACTAGTAGGTACAGGGAGCTAGAACAGGCACTGGTTTGGGGCCAGAGAAGCATGATACAGGTGAATATACAGTTGGCCAGGTCCCACGCCGGGGTCCTGTCTATCATCTGTGTTTGTTCAGCACCGAGCACCGTGGAGTTCCTCCCAGGGTGCCCCATGATCTGATAATGCAAATTATTAGTAGTAGTAGTAATATTAATTAATTATAATGTGTTGATGATAATGATTGATAATAGAATAAGTGGCCTGGTTTTCAGAGGTGCTGATCCCACCTCAGTACCAATACTCAAGCCACGTTCACCAATATGTGACACCTACAAGGGTATTAGCTCTGTGCATGATGTTATGCATTAAAAAAGGCGGAGGGTCAGGTTCTTGTGTGGTGTAAAAGGGTGTCTCTCCATTGATTTGAAAGGCTGGAATAGACATTTCATAGACATTAGGGCTGGAAGGGACCTCGGAAGATCATCGAGTCCAGGCCCCTGCCCAAAGGGCAGGAAGAATGACCTCCCCTGCCTGGGATGATCTAGTTGGGGCTGGTCCTGCTTTGAGCAGGGGGTCGGACTAGATGTCACCTGCTGAGGTCCCTTCCAATTCTCATTGTCTATGATTCTGTGACTTCAGTGCAATTTTACTGATTTACACCTGCCAGTGGATTTGGCCCACTGCCTAATCCTTTCAGTGGCAGTAGTGCCACGTAGCAATTAAAGCAGAACTGGAGCTGGGAGCCAGGACTCCTGAGTTCTGCTCCCAGCTTTGGGGGAAATGTCTCCACTTCACTTGCCTCATTTCCCCCAGCTCTAGCATGGAGATGATCAAATTCACCCACAATGGTGCAAGTCATCTTCGCTCTGCTGCTTCTAGTAGCACAATCCTGGTTTACTCCAGCAGGGGTTTGGCCCACATCCCATGCACACCCATCATCACCAGATGTTTGGAGCTGAGCTTGAGAAGGGCTATTCAGAGAGAAGACCGCACGGTATCTCCAGGGAGCTGTTTCTTTCTTATGAATCCTTCTACATAATGTCTTTGCCAGGATGTACCTGCCTTGCTGGGACATGTCCAGTATATACTGTGTTGTGTGTGCGTACATGTCCCCAGCCAAGTTGCCCTGGCCAGGAAGTGAGGTCAAACTCATTGTGCATCAGGAGTGCCCCCATGGGCAAGATTTATCACCCCCGGCCTTCCACCAATGAGCAGTCAAGAGACTCTGCTATAAAAGCACAAGGAGCTTTTCCTTTCCCAGGGCATGAGAAGGAATCTGCTGTCTCAGAGAGGGAGAAAGATGCCTGCGCAGATGCAACGAGGCAGAAGGATGCAGCAATGCTGGGTCTTTCTGATGGTTGCCTGGGTGGCCAGCTTCTTCTGCTGTACAGTGGATGCCTTACAGAGGTACCATGCTGCACAGTGCTAATGGCTTGGTGATGGGGGGTGGGGTGGGGTGGGGTGGTATGTGTGTGTGTGTGTGTGTGTGTGTGTAAGTGAGAGAGAGAGATTCCCAGGTTGTTTCTCATTGCTGTGGCTTGTGGTGGAAAGCAGGACCACCCCATCAGTTTATCTCACCCCCTTGTCTGCATAGATCCTGGTCAGATCTGGACATTCTTTGCTCTTGCGCCCAATGGGAGATTGCATTGAACAGCAGCATCTCGTTTTAAAAAACAAAGTGAGGAAGATAAAGTGTTTAGATACAAATCCTAGATCGGTTCTGAAAGCAGGGAAGCAGAGGCTGCATGATGCTCAGTCCTCAAGGCCAGACTCTGTGCTGGGCCCAGCACAAAGCATCCTGAGCATGTGTCAGTGTTTCAGGACCGTCTACCTACCAGTTGCAGGGAGCTAATAGTTGGCACCTCTAAGGCCCTCCTAATGAGGTTATTAGCAGGGGGCTTACAGTACCCTCTTCCTGAATCTCCACCCCAATGTAGTCCCTTGCTCTTGAGAGTTGTCTCCAGATGAAGGCTCAGGGCCAGGTTCTGCTCTTACAGATGCCTGGGTAAATTCAGAGCAGCTCCACTGAAACTAATGGCTTAACTCCAGATTCCCCCCACAGGTGCAAATGCAATGACAAAGGTGAGAACTCAAGCCAGGTCACTGGGAAATGAGTGTTTCTTTAGTCTTGTTGCAGAAGCCTGGAGGGAGATGATGTTAGGCCCCAATAGGGCAGGGGAGGTTATCTAAGAGTTCAAGCTTGGGCTGGGCTCAAACTGGAATTTCCTTGCTGGGGCTCCGTTTCTAGGCAATGAGCTGAGACCATGAGAAGTAATTCAGCTCAGATCAAAGGGCAACGGTTCTAGTTAAGTGACTGCATTGGCAGTCTTTGCAGCTGACATCTCACTTGCCAGTCAAGCTGGCACCTAGGAGGTCATAAGTGAAAATTTTATGTGTGGAAAATCAGTGAAAATCCTAGGCTTGAAGAAATGATAGGAAACAGACATGGGAAAAGAGACACTACCAGAAAGGGAAAAGGCAAAGATATTGTTTTAGATTGGGATAGAGACCAGAGAGGGAGAATTAACTTGGCAGGAGAAGATGGGAGAACTGGGGGTGAGGACAGGTCTGAGGGGAGAGTGGAGGAAAGAAAATGAGTATGAAGGACCAGTGCCCATTAGGCAGGTGTTTTGGGGGCATTCCCTCTCTGCAATCAGGCTGTGCCAAAGGAAGCAGAAATAGTTTCAGCTTAACAGACCGTTGGTCCAGCCTGATCTCCTCTTCAGGGGAAAGAAGCTGCTTCTAGCCATGAGCATCTAGAGACAGGATGGGAATTTGGGCCACATGGGTTGCAGGGGACACAGGGAGCATGGGGATGAAAAAGAAGCTACAAGGTGCAAATGATGCCCTGTACCCTTGGAGGCTTGTGAGCCTGTCCAGTCCCACGTGGACTTGTCATTGGGTGTCACCTACGTACCTCAGGGTGAAGTGGCCTTGCAGGAAGCAGTGCTGTTCCCTCCCCACAGGTGCTGCCCCCGTGCCCCCATACCACTCTTGGGGCACAGCAGTGTGGGTCATTGTGGATGAGGCTTCAAGCCAAGGTCTTGAGTGCCTGCTTGAGGCTCTGAGTAGTCTCAGGGCATGACCTGCCGAAGTAGCCAAATGCCAAGTCAGACTGGCACATTCTGCCCCTTTAACAGGAGACAGCCAGGTGTCAGATCTAGCTGCCTCCATTCCCTCTGGCTCCCCTTCGAAGTCCGCAAAGCCCCATCACTTTGTGCTCTGGACCCCTGGGGCCTCTGTCTCCTAGTTCTCTGCCTGGCCCAGTCTGCACTGGGACAAGCATGGGAATGCCCTGGCTGTTTGAAAAGGCAAAAATCTAGAACTCTTGGTTCAAAGATGATACCTTTTATTAGATCAACTGAGAAATTGTAAAAAATATCTCTTTTTCTGCAAGCTTTCAGGCTCACATGCCCTTCATCAGGCTCAGGGAAAGTGAGGCATTCAGGAGTAGTCGGGGGTTTTAGACTCTCGCCAGGCACTTGCCCGGCAGATCTGCTGTTGGGTCCGCCAGCCGTTCTGCTGCAGATATCTGCTGCCATCTACAGTGACTGAGATGCCTTTGCCCAGACTAGGCAGGCACTACCGACTGGCGGGTAGGAAAGCCGCTGTCACCCCAGCGGTGCTTTCTCCAGGCTCTGTTCTGCTCTCTGCCCATCTGGTGCTGGGCTTGGTTAGCTCTAGGGGAATCTCTCTTGATATACATCAGGTAGGAGCAGGAGCAGGCCCTGCTCAACAACAGCATCACGGGGTTTTCAAGGGTTGGTGTGCGCCTCTGGGTGTCGGCGATCCCTGCAGAGCATCTGGCTCTGTCTGTCCTGAGGCAGAGAGAGGATGTGTAACAAACTGCCAGGCATGATGTACCAGGCTGGCCCTGCCCCACTTGAAGCACCAGGCATTATTCCTCTCTCCCCTAACCTGCAGGATCCCATTGAAGAAGATGCCCTCGATTCGCCAGACCCTGCAGGAAATGGGCGTGAGCGTGGCGGACGTCTTTCCTGAATTGAAGCAGAATAAATACGCCCGTGCCACGGGACCACGGAACGGGACGGCCCCCACCATCCTCACTAACTACCTGGATGTGAGTTCCCCCTCGCACTCTGGCCCAGGGGCATTGCTGGAGCAGCAAACCTCATCCTGGCATTGCTTTGTGCTGCAGACACCCTGAGGCTCGTATGTGTCTAAGTCCCTTTGAACATGGGGCATTTGAAACCCTGTAGGATTAGGCCCACGGGGGCTCAATTGCTACTTGAGGAGCCCAGACACCACTGAGATACTCACAGCCCCTTCTCAGGTGCTGGAGGCACCTATCTTCTCCCCTAAATTTCCTCTTCTTGGGATGTGCAGAGCCTCCTAACTCTTGATGCAGCTGAGCTGCAAAGAAGCACTCAGCTTATGCCCAAGCAGTCAAGGCCTGAAAATACATTTTAAGATCTAGGTTTAAATAGTTTGCTCAGCTCTGCCACTGCATCCACTATAGTCCCCTCCAAGTGGGAATGTCTGTGGGGGAACAGAAACTGAACTCAAGTCTCCTTTGGGAGGATGACGATTATCTACTGGGATGGTTGGCAATGGCTTCAGGAATCCATGATTGCTAAAGGCTCTGATATCCTCAGTGAAGGATCCTCTTCTTCAGAGGATACCTTGATAGGGACATGTGTCATTTTCCCTATGGGACACTCCCCATGTACAGATCAGTGTCCCCTCTGCTCCAGTCTCATTCTGCCTCCCATCTGTTGCGTATGTTCCAGACCCAGTACTACGGAGAGATCAGCATCGGCACACCAGCGCAGACCTTCAAAGTGGTCTTTGACACCGGCTCAGCCAACCTTTGGGTGCCTTCTTACAAATGCTCCCCCCTCTACAGTGCCTGTGGTGAGCCATGGGGCACAGCGGGGCCTGGTTGTGATTTCTGGGCATGTGGTGTACATCCGGAATTGCTCCATTTTCCCCGCTGGATTCAGAGCAGAGTCAGACCCCCTTTCCTGCGGGTTTTGCAGTGCCCTGTATCCATTTCAGAAGGAAAGGGATGTCAGATCCAGCTAGGGGAGGAAGCTGGGGGTGCACAGCCAGGGTTTGTCTTCAGAGGGAACTAGCTTGCAAGTGGATGAAACTATGCTGCACAAAGGCACTCATAGCACAGAATAGCAGGGTGGTACTGCAGGATACTCACTGAACCTTATAACCATGGCCTAGTCTATTCTGCAATAACAGCACCTCCCTTGGGCTTTCGAGGGAGGTGGTACTCTCCCCTACCCTGGGGGTCTTTAAGAGGAGACAGGACAAGCACCTAGCTGGGGTTGTCTGACCCCAGCGCTTTTTCCTGCCCAGGGCAGGGGGTTGAACTCGATGACCTACTGAGGTCCCTTCCAACCCTAACATCTATGAATCTATGAACCATTCCCACAGTGGGGAGGCCTCACTACCATCGCATAGAGTGAAATGTTTGGGAAATGCAGTTTCCAAATAGTTCAGAGATCAGGGAATGGTTCTGGATTCAAACCCTCAGTGATGGTACATGCCAGGTAATGCGGGGGGAGATGGAAAGGGCTGGAAAGTCATCTCAGAACAAATCCCCGGGGTTTAAGGATGCAGGAGACCTGGTGCATGCTGCAGACTGCTGTGGAGGGAGGTTGCTCACGTGGTGAAGCCACTAAATGGTGAACCAGGAGATATGGGGTCTATTTGTAGACCTGGAAATAATTCCCTGAGAAACCTCAAGCAAGCCTTAAAGTTTCTTTGGGCATGGTGCAAAGTCCATGGCAGTTAAAGGCTTCCTTGTGAGAGCATTGACACTGATGGGCTCTGGGTCATTTTTCTGTCTGTGAAATGGGTGTACTACTCAGCCTCTCTTGACCAGGGCAGTCAGTCAGTGAGATGTTCACATGCTGCAGTGATGGAAGCTGGGTGGGAAGGTTTCACCGAGTGTCAGGCCAGCTGACTTTATCTCCCTCCATCTTTCCTTTTGGATATGTGTCTTCTTCCCAGTTTCTCACAACCGCTACGACTCTTCCAAGTCCCGAACGTACATAGCGAATGGAACGGGCTTTGCTATCCAGTACGGAACAGGGAGCGTGAAAGGCTTCCTCAGCCAGGATGTTGTCATGGTAAGCAGTAAGCACCAGCAATGCTGAGCTAGGGATAAACAGAGGTCTAGTGAATGGCCTGCTCCAAACCCATTCAGAGTCAGTGCAAAGACTCCCTAGAGTCAGGCTTTAACCCCCACTGGCTGAGTAGCCAGGTCCCCAGCTAGTATAATTCAGCAGAGCTCCATTCCCTGAGAGCCTGTGTGTTTGTGAACTAGTGTGACGTGTGTGTGATCCTGTGGCTTCCTACCCGAGGCTGCATTGTCACGTGTGCCCCTCTCCCCAGGTGGCAGACATCCCCATCATCCAGGTCTTTGCAGAAGCCACGGTTCTGCCTGCCTTCCCCTTCATCTTCGCCAGGTTTGATGGGGTGTTGGGCATGGGTTACCCCAGCCAAGCCATCGACGGCATCACTCCGGTGTTCGACCGGATCCTCTCTCAGCAGATCCTGAAGGAGGAAGAGTTCTCTGTCTACTATAGTAGGTGGGTAACACTGGGACCAAAAGGCATCTATGCTGGGGGAACTGGGAGAGTTTCAGGTGTGTGCATGTCTTGCAAAGTGTGAACACCTAGCATTCAACCCTGCAAGCATGCAGAACTCCGTACTCATTGGGTTCACAGCACATGATGCTTTCCTAGCATAGCATGGTGGAAAAAGGCCTTTCTGTTAAAAAGAGACATTTTCAGAAGAAAACTTACTTTCTTGGTCTTCATACATCACATTTCCATCACCCCTACACACACACATACATACCACCCAAACAACCTGAAAACTGAACATGGTTTCAGTTTTTCAGCAGCCAAAAGTGAAGGGGAAAATCAGTTTGTCAATGAAAAATCAAAACCTAGCAAAGAAAAAAAGATTGGTGGGAGCAAAACCTTTGGCTCTTTCCTCCAATGTGGCTGTGGCAACAAAATCCCTCTCCGAGCCAGCTCCAGCATAAGGCATCTGGCAAAGCTAACCCAGGAGCTGCCTACATTTTTAGGGTGTCCTGCTTTGGTGAAAATCAGGGTCACTTTTTTACCACTTGAGTCCAGCTAAGGATCTGGCCACTCGGCTATGCATTTGCCTGAGGGCAGATGCAGCCGGGATCATTGTTTTATTATGTCTCTTTTTCTTTGCAGAGCTTCGAAGTAAGAAGACAATTAAACCCTGACTCTCTTTGGGACGTCACTGCACTAACAATCACAATTGCACCCTGGTTCTGGGTGGTAAGCTCTGCCAGCTTTGCCCAAATCGTGCCCCAAATGGGTGCGCTTCAGCTCTGCCACTGCATCCGCCGGGACCGTGGAGCTTAGTCAGACTCTCCACCTTTAAAGAACGGCCCCTTGCAAGCAATCCTGCATGGCAGCTTTTGCTGGAGGTTGTCAGGAAGACTCTAATCTGAGACTCCCACTGTTTGCATCCAATTCTAGTCACCCTTGTGCACTAACTCTCTCCACAGCATCCTGCGTTCCTCTCACTCCTGCCACCTGGCCACTGCTGCACATGGGGACCTACAAGGCAGGGCCTTACCTGTAGAGGACTTCTAGCAGCCTGTTCCAGGCAATGGGCAAGGAAGAAAGCACCCCTATTGTGTTTTGTGTCCTAGGAACTCTCACCTGCAACCTGGAGGGGAAATTATCCTTGGAGGAAGTGACCCAGCTTACTACACCGGGAGCTTCCACTACCTAAATGTCATCAAGAATGGGTATTGGCAGATCAGCATGAAGGGGTCAGTAACAAGGAGGCTGTTTGGCCTGTATGTATAGACTCTGCTCCTAAGGGTAAATTTCAGGCCCGATTTTCCGGTCTCAATTAAAAAATAAGGAGCTTTTTGTTCTACACACTGTATATAGGGAGAAAGCAAAATCTCCCCCTTGAATGAATATACAAGAGTCCCAGGGAAGGTCTTTTCCTGAATAGAAAGGAGGAAATTCCCTTTGTCTTCATAGGAATCGTATGCTACTGAAAAGCAACTGCTGCTGAGGTAGAGAGTAGCAGCTCACAGCAACGCCAAGATAGTTTAGAACAAGAACTCTTGGATATGGAGGATGCATGGGGCGTTGGGAGTGACAAGGGGATTGTCAAAGTTGAAATCTGGGGTTAACGCCTTTAACATTTGGGAAAAGGGCTGCCAAGTGATAAAAGTAGCCAGGTTTGTTTAGAAACTTTAATAATAATTATGCTCAGTTTTTAAGAAGCCTTCCTTGTGTTCAAAGCTCCTTCAAATGCAACAACGCTAATCTTCAATAGAGTTGTGTGAATAACTTTTTAGTTTTCTTGACCTGTGGAAAAACAAAATGTTTGGGGTCAATTAGAAAATTCTTGCAGTTTTTGTTAAACTGAAAAGAATTCATTTTGGGTGAAATGCAACTTGTGGCATCCTTTTTGAACTTTTAAAAATCTTTCATGAACAGAGATCAAAGTACATCTCACAATGAGCTATCAGTTTCAACCAAAAAAAAATCAAAATATTTCAGTTTTCTCAGACTTTCTTTTTTCCAACCAAAACAAGGCAATAAGCTTGATGGAAATTTGCAAACTTCAGTGCTTGATTGCACTCTACTTAGTTTGCCAAAAATAGGTTTCTGCTAAAACCTTTGTCAGGTGTAGCCCTCACTATGGTCTGCAGAGAAATGGAAGAGCCACTATCCCCATCTCACAGATGGAAAGACTGAGGCCAAGGTTACAGTGGCATGAGGATTAGAACCCATTTTTGACAAACGCTTATGGATGCTACCTGCCTCCCTCCTATCAGCCCCAGGGCTCTGTCCCCTGGCTTGGATAGAGGGGATATTTAAGAGCTAGCAGACTGATGTTGTCAGGACCCAGGAAGTAGATAGTTTCTCTAGGAAAATGCCAGAGAGGAGACAAGAGGTTGTGAATGAAGGGAGGGGTAGTGTTATTGTGAGGGGAGTCCCAGCTCTTTTCCTCTCTCTCCAGGGTGTCTGTCGGGGCTGAACTCTTGTTCTGCAAAGAGGGCTGTTCAGTGGCCATTGACACCGGCGCTTCCTACATCACCGGCCCAGCAGGCTCCATATCCGTGCTGATGAGAGCCATCGGGGCAACCGAGCTGGCAGAAGGAGGGGTGAGCAAACCCACCGCTCACGCTCAGTCTCTGGTCACTCAGTGGCACGTTACAGAATAAGCAGCCGGCCTGAAATTGGTTGCGGCTTTGGAAATAGGGCGGGGGGCAGTGGGCACCGGAGATGGAGTTGCACTTGACTCCCAGGGGACCGCAGGAAGCCATGCTCTCCTTGGCTCATCTGTGACCCTCTCTTGTTCCAGATGAGGGGGTTACACTGGCTGCTGGGTCACCTCCTGCCTGCCTATGACTGAAGTATGTGCCTTATTGGCCAGTCCTACCCTGGGCACAGGTTAGACAGACCTAAGAGCCTTTTCCTTTTTCCCTTTCTTCTGCTGCAGTACATGATTGACTGTGACAAAGTCCCCCAGCTGCCCATCATCTCCTTCCACCTCGGAGGGAAGGCCTACACGCTCAATGGCCCAGCCTACATCCTGAGGGTAAGACTTCTCGTCTCTATAATTTATGGCACAAAGGGGTGGCAGGGGAAGGAGCAGCTGCTTCTGACGAAAGCCCACTGTGGGCAGCCAAGAGGACGTAGCGTTTAGCAGCCCATCATCTCAGCTGCTGCTTCCAGCCTCAGTCTTTATCCAGCTCAGAGCTGCCATTTGGGGAAGTATCAGTCTTGCACTTCAGACTCGGACCCCACAGTAATTTCAGAATCAGAAGGTGCCAAAGCCAGAAGCATTTTCTCCTGAAGCCCCCTCATTTTGTGGAGGCACCTGGATAAACCAGGAGTGGCCTCTGAGTCACAGTTCATCCCAAACCATCCCTGGACACTTCTCATCCTTGTGGCAGGATCTTACAAATAGGGTGAGGGCTGCTGGGGAGTGAGTAGAGACTGGGGGAGGGACAGTGTTTCACAGGCAGAACCCAGGGAGGAGGACAAGGACCTGGAGATGGCCAGACAGGGAGTTTGGGGATAGAGTGTGAATCAGATGTCCGGGAGAAGAGGTTGGGGAGGTGAGTAGCACCTGGGGGAGGCAGAGGTATGGGAGAGCTTAGCAGGGTCCCTCATAACCACCCAGAGCAGGAGACTCTCCTGCTGATTCCCCACATCACCCCCTGATCCCCTTTTTTGCAGCAATCCCAGTATGGAGAAGACATCTGCAGTGTGGCTTTCGTAGGTCTGGACATCCCGCCCCCCACCGGCCCCTTCTGGATCCTGGGAGCCAGCTTCATTGGGCAGTACTACACCAAATTTGATCGGAGGAACAACCGGATTGGCTTTGCCACATCCCTCTGACGGCCGGGGGTAGGAGGGAGATGAGAGGGGGTGTTTGGGGAAGGAGCGACTCCCAAAGAGAAGTGCTTGAAACTGTGAAGGAGAATGGCATGGGGAAGCTACCCAATGCTGAGTAACTTTAAGCAACATTGAGGCTACTCAGTCTCCTCTACAGCACAGCAATGCCCTGCCTGTATTTAAGCAAAACCTCCTAATTAATCTGCTTTACAAAGCAATGCTACACATCAGGGATAAGCCTCAGGATTAACCCCCTCTGTGCCAGGATGCTGCCACTCCACTTCACCCAATGGCTGCAGTCCCCTTTGCCCTGGTGGGTGGGTCTCACTGCAGGCCCATCTCATCCTTCCAGACTGTCGGGTTCCCACGTAGCCCATCTCCCTGTAGCCTGTAGTGTTCCTGCTTGGACACCTGTACTTAGACAACAGCTGACAGAGGCACTTAGTCAGGCCAAATTTCCAAGATGGCTCAGTACATTACATTGGCAAGATCTGTCCCTTATCCAGGGCCTGACTGGGTGCTGAGACCTTTTGAAGACCTAGCTCTCACTATGGGTGCCCTGGGGCCAGAAATCTGGCCATGGGACCCTTGTGACCTTGGTAACACATAGAGGAAAGCTTTCTTGAAGGGCAATGTGCAACAAAACTCTGAATTTCTAATGTAGAAAAGCCCCCAGGATTTATTTATTTTTTTTAAAGGGAAGATTCCTTCCCTCCCATACCTCAGGATGGGTTTTTTGAACATTAACAATTCAGATTGTCTTTGCCCTGCAAGAATGTACAGATATTTGGGAGGAACAGAGAGGAGGACAAACACTGACTGTATGGGAGCGAAACCAGATCACTGCAAAGAGTTTAGGGCCACCCAGGGCTATAGTATCTGATTGCTGGCATTATGCAGGCCCGGGAACTTTCTGCATCAAGCCCAGATCTGGTGATTGACCTAGAAAATATTTTCTAGGAAGAGGCCTCCAGGCGTCTCTAATAGATGTTGTTTCAGATACCCCACCCCTGGCATCAGGTAGTAGGTTATAGGGAGGTGTCCTCGTCATTCCACTCTAAAACTCTGAAGTATGGGTCCCTTTTGCAGAGGTCCCTTCCTACTCAGCCAGTTAGTTCCTTCCGTGTGATTCCCCATTGCCCTGAAGTCTGTGTGCAGTATTTGTAGCAGCAAGGGCAACACACAACCAGGCTGACTGGGTGGCATTTACAAGGGGCTGCCCAGGGAATCCCACCCTGTGTACGTGAGAGTTGTGTCTTCTTGCTCTGATGACAAAAATAACACTGATAACGCCACATCAGAATCGGACTCTGCTCTGGCTCATGCATCACCAACAGAAACATTCAAGCAGGCTTCCATTACTACACTGCTTTGCAATGCCACGAAAGACACAGGAGAATAACTGAGGGCAGAATTACACCCTGCGCGTAAAGCGTGAGACTGATAGAAACCAGCCTGCCCTTCATATTGCCAGCTTGGGTGCTTACAGCTTGGAGTGACAGCAGATGGGAAGGCCAGTTCCACCTCTGCTTTCAGTGGAGGGGGTCTAGGTGGAAGTGAGAGCACAAATTGGCTTATATATTTTTTTTTTCCCCCACAACTTTTGACTTGAATGTATTTGATGTTGCACTCACAGCAGTGGAGCCAACACAGCTCTCTAGCAGACCACCTGCAGACATCTTTCACGCAGCAGAAGCACAGAGTAGGGAACCGGCTTTACGTTAATTTAATTCGTAGTGTACAGCTAATCAAACTGCTCATAGAGCCCTGGGGCTATCGCCAGGTTGCTTACAAACTGAGGAGCTGCTGCGTTAGACCTCTCCATGCACTGTCAAAGCGGTAGGGAAAGAATTCACATGCATTTTAGTGATGGTTTTAGCTTGTTTGAACTCTTCCCTTTCCCTGACTGTTTGTATTAAACAAAGACTGCAAATGCAACCAAGGCTCTGAATGTTATATCTATTGATTTGGACGCAACAGAAGTCAAGCAGATTTGAGACAGGCTCAAGAAAGTCTGGAGGGGTGGGATGTTATTCAGAATTTGCCAAACACGTTCAGAGTCTGTGTAACTCATGGTATAATGAAAGGCAACAGCAAGACTTTCTTGCAGCTGAGGTCAGTTGACCTACAGGTACTTTTAATCCCATGGCCAAAATCAGGTTAGTTCAACTGATGTGACAGCAGTGTTATTTTCTAGGCCTTTGAAGTGGGCTTGGCATTGTCTAATTTTTCCAAACATCGTCTTCGCTCTTGAGAGAGGAAAACAGGGGAGAAAAGCAGCAATGACTTCCCCAAACTCCTCCCACAAGCTAAAGGGTGTGATAGGCAGGAAATACTGAACAATTCTATGGACTTCTATGAAACTCAAAGGCCTTATGTGGATTTTAGTAGGATGCTCTAGTATCACTTGCTATGCTGGATGGGTGACTGGGTGCCTTGGCACCTTGCTATCCAAAGCATGTGGCCTCACCTGATGCCTTCACAAAGTCATTTGAAGAGAATATTTTGGGGAAAGTGAATTCTGGTTGGAAGGGAAATGACACTGTAGCAGGAACAAGCAGCAATCAGCTACCTGTACACCCTCTTTCAGCAATAAACAGACAGGACTATCATTGAGTTCATGTCCATGTCATTATTCCAAATGTGTTGCATGCTTACATAAACCCAGTGGTGAGTAGAGCAGGCAATCAGGTAACAGGTACAGCTAAGGAGGCTTTTTGCTGTCCTCAGCATCCGCAGAAAGCATCTAATCTACGTTCTCATCCCAGCTCCGCCATAACTGGGCACAGGAATCTGGGCATGTAGCTGCGTTTGTTAGCAAAGAGGAGCAATACCAAAACACCTGGGCTCAGGGAGAGAATGAAATGATCCTCCAAAATGGAGCATAAATCTCCTTTCGGTGTCTGCAGGATATGTGCTATTTGCTAAACCTATGTGAATGCGTCTGCCCAAGAGCTGGCACCAGATTCAGTAGCCCCATTTCAATGGCAAGTTTAGTTAACCTGGTGTGAGTTCTGTGTATGAACAAGATTTTAGGAAAACTGTTCCTATCCCTGGGAATCCTTAGGAGCTGGAAGAGCTGGTGCGGCAGGCGGGTCTGCCTTTCGCCTGCAACCATGTATGGTCCTGATCCAGCACAGGGCAGGGGACCTACCAGGAGGCGAGAGGAGTTTGTATGCAACCCCGGGGGCAGGGGGAGCACCAGTCCCCTGGCCTCAGAGGCCCCCACAGCCGGAGCAAGGCTCTGCCTCCCAGCGCAGGGCGGAGGAGGGTGTCCCACAGCGGGGGCCGCTGGCCTGCCCCTTGTGCAGCTCCTGCGCACCTTTGGAGGAGCTCATTGGGGCGGTGAGCGGCCTCCTGGGCACAGCATTGTGACCCCTCTATGAGGACAAAAACCTTGGGGTGCTGGTCCGGGTTTTGCCCAGTGGCCGCCCGGCTCAATGCCCTTTGTCTTTTGGGGCCCCAGAGCCAGCTCTGCAGCTTGACCTTGGTCTGAACCAGGCCCCGGGGAGGGTATTTGGGCAGGTGGCCTTCCCTGGGTCCCCACATATCTGTGCTCTGTGGGGGGCCGGGGCACGGTGCTGCGAAGCTCGGGCTGGGGGTCCGGATTCCCTTGTGGCTGGAGGCCTCCGAGCCCCACTTCTCTGCATCCCTTGGCTGGGCTCGCACAGGAGCTGGGACCCCACAGTGGTCCCTGCTGAGCAGCCAGAGAAGACTGTTGCCCGCAGCCCAGGGCGACGTGCTGCACAGCTTCACTTTTCCCAGGCAGCACCATGGCTGCAAACATAGGCTGGCCTCCAGCTTGACGTCTCCAGGCAGCTGGAACAAGTCCTCTCCGGCATGGCAAATACGATGGCCCTTGGCCTGCAGTGTCTGGGCAAGTGCCACTGGGGAAAGCAAGAGTGAAAGCCGGGCCCAGAGGATGCTGCCCCTGTGCAGAGTGAAACCCATGGGCCCTGCCTGAAAGCACAGGGCCTTGACCACCAGGCCACGAGGCAGGCAGGGGCCACAGCCTTCCCGGGGCTCCCCTTGCAGTGCTGGTGGCAAAATGGGCGGAGGGATTGCCCCTGGCTAGCTGGGCAGGGACCACCAGGGCGGGGCAACCTCCAGTGGCTCCTGGGTGAAGGCAAGGGGAGAGCGGAGCCTGCAGGGGTTTAGTCTGAGAGAGCTGAGCCTGAGGGTGTCCCAAGAGAAAGGTACTGGAGGGAGCGTGGCCC
This sequence comes from Alligator mississippiensis, assembly GCF_030867095.1. Taxonomy (NCBI): domain Eukaryota; kingdom Metazoa; phylum Chordata; order Crocodylia; family Alligatoridae; genus Alligator; species Alligator mississippiensis. Next base: position 39,885,190 of record NC_081837.1, on the reverse strand, counting down.
TGAGGGCGGACTTGTCTCGTGCTGTGCTGGTGAGGACGGCTGCAGCCAGAGCCTTCTTAGCCTCCCCCTGGCATCACTTGCCTTGCCTGCCAAACAACAAAGCCCCAAGATGCACCGAGCTGGGGCAGATTTCTTGTGTGCGCCAACCTGGTTTTTACTTCCTTTTCAGGTGTCCCGGGGAAAGGCCTACCTGTGAGCAAGGCTGGGCTGCTGCGCAAAACAGCAGCCATCCTCAGAGAAGCTGGTGGAGGAAAGGCAGAGTAAGCCGTCCTTCGTGCAGGCCTGGCTTCTGGGTATCTGTTGTTGGCAGGAGTAACTAGGACTCAAGGAGGCGGCTCCTGAAGAGGCGATGGCCTAGCTGCAGGTCACAGCAGGATGGATCCCAAGGTTCCTGCTGCAGGCTGATGTGAGGGTTGGCCTTCAGATCTTGTGTACAGTGCAGCCAGGTGCGGGAGTGGTACCCCCAGCACCTTGCTACCATTTGTGCAACCCGTAGCAAACCCTCCCAGAGAAGACAGAAAGGCAGGTGTGAGCTGGCCTGTTATGGACTAATAAAATTGATGTCCCAGGAACTTCCTTGGTTCCTGATATCTTTCACCTCCAAGTTTATGCTTCCCCACTGCGCTGTTTCTCCCCTCTTCTGTCATCTCATGTCCAAGTTTCCCCCACCCGCTGCCCTTTTCCATTTCTACAGTGGTTCTCTTGTAACCACTGTGTGCTGAACACCTGTGAGCTGATCACCCGAGATGCTGAATCCCTTCCTGAAAAGGGATTAGTGGCAGACATCGCTTAACTTGGCTCTCTGGGAGTAAAGTGTTGGAGATTGGACCAGCCATGTGAGGCTGCCGCCCCAAATAGCCTGAAATGAATCCCCTTCAGGGGTCAACCCACATTGCCCCCTGATGAACAAGCAGACAAGAAAGCAGGTGAGAAGGAGCCAGCTGACTGGGAGGGAAGAAAACCATGCCAGCATAACAGAAGGCAAAGGTAAGACAAGTCTGATATGGGAAGTGTCCACTCCATGGGTTCCATCATTAAGTTGTTGGCCCTGGGATTTATGAGCCTCGGAAGGTTTCAAATGGTGGGACCTCCTGTGCCTCCTGGCCTGCAAGGAAGATCCAGGTCTCCCGTCCTTATCTTGGAGCCTGGCAATTATTTTGGGCAGAGGGCCACTTACTGACTTGGCAAGCCATTGAGGGCTGCATGACAGGCAGCCAGGGCAGATAAATATTAATTTTCTAAATTTTTTAGGGGCCTCGCAGGCTGGATAGAATGGTCAGGCGAGCCACATCTGGCCCATGGTCCGCATTTTGCCCACCCTTGCCTTACATCTTCTCATCTTAGGTTACTTTGTGAGGTTGATCCACAGGTCTTGCCCATGGGTAATGGAGAAGGTTGCTGGTTTTCAGAGGATATTGTGCGCATTGAAACCAACGAATGTTACGACTCAAAAGAGAGACGTTGCAGCAGCTAGACACGTGTTCAATTACAGCCGGTCTTGGTGTCTGTTCTTGCAGGCCTCACAAGAACCAGAAGGAGAAGCGGGTGGAAGAGCAGCAGGGAAGACAAGACGTAGGACGAAAGCCAGCCGGAGAAACAGAATGTGAAGAAAAAGGACTCTGGACAGAATCACCTCCCTGCCTTTAAGTCTCAATCATGTATTAGCCAAATTTCAGCTCCATGAGCCTTTGGGCAAGCTCCCTGTAACCCGGAAATGGGTCTTTGCCCTTGATGCTGTTGCACTTGTGCAGCAGTCGGGTGGACGGTGGACAACCTTGTAAGCAAGGCGTGTGTCACCACCACCTCGTTTGTAAAGAGTGTGGATCTGGCTGGTGGTCTTGTGCAGCGCAGCCGCCCTGTAATCGGGGTCCAGGCCAGCTGCCAGAGGTGGCTGTCGATGGCGTAGGCTCCTGTAAGCAGGGTGCGTGCTGCCTCCTACCGCACGAGGACAGTGGATTTGAACGTGCGTAGTGCTGGATGTCCTGTAATTGGGAGGCCAGGTCTGCTGCCATAGCCAGTCGGAGAGGTGCCCCTGTAAGCAGGGTGGGCATAGCCTCCTTTGGCTGGGCTGAGAGAGACAGAGCAGTCTGCAGCGTTGTGCAGCAGGACGCCTTGCAGACACGAGCTGAGTCTTGTGGGGTGACAGCAAACTCTTTAGAACCCAGAGCTTGATGACTTTCCCGTGGCTGGGTTGAAGCTCGTGGCCTCCTCTCCGATCCCTGTGTCCAGGCACCTGTCCTTCTTCCTGCATCTGTGCCTGGCACTTCTCATCCGGATGGGGGGGTGCCACCCTGTAACGAGGGTGCAAGTCCTGTGCCTCTCGGTGGAGGGCTAAGTTCTGCGGAGCTGTGGACCACCCTGTAAGCAGGGTGCAGGTGTCACCTTGGCTGGTTGTGGGCCCTCCCTGTAAGCAGGGCCTTTCCCTTTTACCCGCTGCGAGCAGTCTGGCTAGCCAGACGGACCGTGCCCTGTAATGAGGGTGCGAGTCCTGTGCCTCTTGGTGGAGGACTTGGTTGTGCAGAGCTGTGGACCATCCTGTAAGCAGGGTGCAGGTGTCACTGTGCCTCTGGGGACAGCTCTGTCCTTTGGCTGGCTGAGGGCCCTCCCTGTAAGCAGGGTGCTGGGCCTGCCCCTTTTGCCCCCTGTGGGCAGCCTGGCTGGTCAGGCGGGCCATACCCTGTAAGGAGGGTGCCGGTCTCAGCCTTCTTGCCCCCTGGGAGCGGAGAAGGATTTTCCAGTGTAAGGCTGGAGGTGAAGCGGTTTGCGGCATGGAGCTCCTTTCTGGCCTGGGAACACTTTTTCCCTTGTCAGAGTGTGGAGAGTGAGAGAGAGGAGCGCCTGGGAATGAGAGCGTTTGTTATTTTCTTTTTGTTGTTAAAACCACTGCAGCTTACCTTATTTTCTTCCCAGTGCTGGGAAAGGGGCGAGATGCATCCTCATAGCCTTCTCCTCCCACCTCCATACCTAGGGGGATAAGCACTGGTATGGGTTTCCGTGCCTTTTGGCCTCAGGGAGCGTTAGCCCTCCCCCCACTCCTACTTTTGGGCAGGCAACCTCCCTGTATCTCAGGGGACAGGTCTTACGCCCCCTCTTTTTGGGTGGCTAGTATGTCCTTTTGGCCACTTGGTAGCTCGCATGCTGGGTTACTGCCCTGCTTCTTGAGGGCAGGCTATGTATTCCCTAGCCGAGTCCCTGGAGATAAGTGCCCTGGCACTTGGCCGGCCATTGTTCGGTGCCCCCGGCCTGCAGCCTGCAAGCAGGGCCCGGGTCCCCTTGAATCTCTGGCTCGGGTCTCGTTCCACTCGGTGAGGCTGGCCGGAGAGGATAGCCACGGTTTACAGGGAAGGGTGCAGGCTTCTGGAGGATACTGAATGCGTTGGGACCCCAAGGCTTAGTGACCTTCCTGTAACTCAGGTCCAGGTCTCTGCTCCTCTGCTGCAAAGGCTCATGTCCAAGAAGTCCATGGGTTCACTCTGTGCATGGATGCCTTTACCTTTGCTCTTTATGGACACCCTTTGCATCTCTTGATTGTTCCCCATGTTGTGCAATTAGCAACTGCTATGCAGGTGGCTTGTTGAATGACCTACGCTGCGTTTTGAGAATCCTACTCATCAACTGTCTTTTGTATTAGCAGCAGGAATGGAACAATTGGGCTTTTGAACCACAAAAGGGCGTTTTGTGTGGGAATGAGCTCAAAAGCCAAACAGCAAGCTTGGGTAGGACTTGGAAACTGAGACGTCAACAAGGGTTACCCGAGAGGGTCACGTGCAGATGGGTGTGGGTATGTGAGTGTTGGCAAGTGCATAAGCTGTGGGCATGTGCAGGGAAAAAAACAGTAGTTCCTGCTACTGAGAGGGATCAAAGGGCCCCTCTCATCTAGTGCTTGGTTGAGAACCCTGCTTCTTGTCAAGGCCACTGTGACTGTTGGGGTACCTTAGGTGCTGTAACAACCCTTCGGTTAATTGAGTCGTGTTGCATCGTTGGTGATTCTTTGGGAAGGGCGACCTGGCGGTGCCCATCTCTCCAGGTATGGATGGTCAGTGGCTCGCAGGGAACTCATTTGCCCTTTGACCGGTTTTTTTTTTAGTCCTGCTGTGTGTCCACACACCCTTCTCTCCCAGGCTAGCCCAGGTGGAGGTGCTGGTTTAGTTGCTGACAACCCAACCATGGAACAATCTGTGCTGGTTTACATGGTACCAGATAGCAGACCAAGAGAGGCCTGGCCTGGCAGGGGTGTAGAGATTGGATGGGTTGAAAGAAACATGGGGAAGCCAAGCCAGCTGCCACGGAGAAGCTGTGACTGGAGACCTCTCCTACAGCTCTTCCCAGAACAAAGCATGCTCACGCCCCTGCAGTACAGGTGATGAGCAAGCCTCTGCTGGGGTTGGTGGGAGCCGGGGAGGAAGGGAAGGGTTGGGCCCTGTTTGTGGACTCCATCAATGCTGAACACAAGCCTGTCCCTTGAACAGCCATCCAGATTAGACACAACCATGCTGAGCGGCTAGAGGCACAAGCCTCCGCCACTCAGTGAGTCCCTGGGCCTCTTTGGCAGCTTATTAACACCACTAATAGCTAGTGACAGGGCCATTTCCTGGGGATCTGCAAGTGCCTTGTATTAACGCTTCTGCTTGTAACAGATGAGGCAATTAGGCCCAGCGCTGTCCAGCCAAGTGGCTGTAGCAATTATGACCATCCCGCTGCAGTGTTAGGACGGATTCTATTTATAGGGTAAACCTCAGGGACCCGGCTGGTTTGTTTCCTTCCGTAAGCAGCCTCTCCAGCTGTCCGGCCTCTTCCACTGGCCAGGCACTTTCGCAGGGCCCCTCTGGCTCCCAGTGATCGTTATTGCCTTTGATAATTATGCCGATCTGGAACGCGCCGACCCGCGACAGAGGCCCAGGCCAAGGGAGGCTGATCCTTAGCTGCCGTTCAGCTGTCACTATCCCGTTCAGTGGAGGCAATGGTTGCTGCAAGCCTCTTGCTATCCTTGGAAAGGCACCTTCCCCCATGGCAGGATCCCAAAATAAGCAGGCAGGGTGGTGCAGTGGTCTTGTAGCAGTGGGCCTGGTTCTTTGGGCTGTGAGATTCAAGCCTTGGGGCCACTGTGCCAGCCCTATGCTATGTGCGCCCTGCTTCCCTCCTGCAGGCACTGCCCAGTTCCCTCAGACCTGGCCCCGTCAGTCCTTGCCTCTCCCAGAGCCCCTGCCACGATCCTTGCAGTGCCTGCAGTGCCCTGCTGTGTCTGTGTCCCTGCCCCTGCAAGGGACCTCCACTGTGCCCTGGATCCCCACAGAAGATCTCTGCTCTGTAGCAGATCCCCACCCTACCCTGGATTCCAGTGGATCTCTGCTCTGACTGGTACCCCCTCAGACGATCCCTGCAAATCTCCCCTGTGTCCTGATCTCCGCTCTGACTAGGATCCCTACAAAGGATCTCTGCTTCGCCTGGGGTCCCCACAGAGTATCCCCATAGTGGATCTTCCCTCTGTCCTCATCCATGCTCCACCCGGGATCCCCACAGAGGATTTTCCCTGATCCCTACCCAGGATCCCTGCTCTGCCTGGGGTCCCCACAGTGGTTCTCCCCGCTGTCCTGATCCCTGCTCTGCCTAGGATCTCTGCTCCGCCCGGGATCCACTCTGTCCTGATCCCTGCTTTGCTCGGGGTCCCCGCAGTGGATCGCTCCTCTGTCCTGATCCCTGCTCTGCCGCCCGGGATCCCCGCAGCCAAGTCCCGCTCCGCCCGGGTCCCCGGAGCGGATCCGGGCGGCGCCGCAGCCCGCGGGCGGGTCCGGCCGGCGCTGACCTCACAATGGGGCCGGACCGGGCGGGCCAATGGCAGGCCGGGCCGGGCCAGGCGGAGCGATGGCCGCGCCCCCGCCCCTCCTCCCGCTCCGGCCGCGGCCCGGCCCCGGCTGCGGCCCCGCCGGGGGCCCGGCCCTCCAGGCCGCACGTGGGGATGGCGGCGCGGGCGGGTGGCGCGCTACGCTACCTGGGCATCGCGGTGGACGAGGCCGACCTGCTGCCCGGCGCGCTGCGGCTCATGCGGGAGCTGCGGCCGCACTGGGACGCGGAGCGCGTGAAGACCAAGGTAGGGCTCGCGGGGTGCCCGGCTGCACCCCCGCCGCCAGCTCTGGCCCCTCTGGGCACCAGGATCCCCTCCACAGGAGCACCTGGAGGGACCGGGCTGGGTTTGGGGGCTGGTGCCAACCCCGGGTAGGCAGGGGAAGGGGTCGGTGGGGTTGGCACAGGGGAGGGGGCACTTGCGGCATCTGGCCTCAGCCCTGAGCACCCGGTGCAAAGAGCGAGACCCCTAGAGCCGCGGGGCTGGCAGGGAGCTGCGGGACTGGGGAAGGATCAGCCCTGGACCATCGTGGAAAATGAGGTTTAGAAGGGACCTCCCGAGGTCACCCAGTGCAGCCCCTTGCTCCAAGCAGGACCAGCCCCAACAAATCTGGACTCTGTCAACCCTGCCGCAGGGAGCCACAGCCAACGTGCAATATTTGCATTCTCTGGGTTGGAGAAGGCCAGGCACCCTGCTGCGGTTTGCAGCCTGGAGGCCTGGCTCTGCCCTCCCAAAACGTGTGTGTCTCCCCCCAACACTGAAGTTCCCCAGGGGGGCTTCAGTGTGTGCAGGATTGGGTCCCTTGCTAGGCTGGGTGGGCTGGGGAAGTGGGGCTCCGTCTCTCGCGTGGCAGTCGCGTTCGGCTCCTGGGTGCGGGTGGGTTTGAGTAGCAATAAAAGTAGGGACAGGCTGGAGGGCATGAAGGTGGGATCAGGTAGGGGCTGGCTGGGCGTCAGATTTACTTGCCCTGCCTTCGTAGGAACGTAGCACAGGGTTTTGCATCCCAGGCAGCTGTGGAATAGAGAGCTGTCCAGAAGAGGTTCTGCCCCTCGCAGCCACAGAGCACCCTGGCACACCTGCTCTTTGGCACAGCAACCCCAACGTGTGCCCAAAAAGCAGCAGGGGAGACCCCATTGCCCTAGCATGCTCCTTGTGCACCTGGGGATGCACTTCTGCTCTTGATCAAATTAGAAAGAGAAACGTGCCTCGTCTTGACATCTTCAGCGGCCACCTGCAATTGGGCCTGGGTGGGCGGGAGGGAGCAGCAGCTGTACTGGATACATTTCCGCGTTGTCCTGTAAGGAAGCACATTTCCAGTGTGCCTGGAGTGCCATTAAAAATGTATTAATAGCCAAGTGTAATTAAATACAAGAAGCTGCATGAAAAGAGACAGGAAAGGGCACATGCTAATAGGCAGGAAACTCGGAGCTGAGGCTGTAAACTTTTTTGGGCTGGGGCTGCCCCTTGTCATGTGTTGGCACAGCATCTGGCATGGGCAACCTCTCTTCTCAGGGTGGACTTGTGCCTTCCCCAGCTGTATTGATATCAATAAGGCTCCATCGGCCCCTCTCCTCCAGTGTGTCCCTGCCGTGGTGAGGGGCTCTGATCCCCTGCAGGCCTTCTTTCGTTGGAGCTAAGACTGTGGTGCTTTGGATGGGCTGGGGCCGGGGCTCACTTGGAGTGTGTTGCTCCAGTGACTTGCTAGAGCATGAACAGGCCCATGCTGTCAGGGTACAGCTACTGCATGGCAACACTGCAGATGTCTGCCAAACCCTCTGGCCCCCAACTCTGAGGCTATCTAAGAGCAGTTCACCTCCCAGAGCGAGAAAGAGAAGTCTGTAGGTTGCTCTGTAGCTGCGACGACCCCAAGGAGCTGGCCCTACATCCTGGCATCCCTTAGATGCAGCCACGAAAGCATGTGGACTCAGGAGTGTCTCTTGGCATCTGTCTCTTAGCAAGCGAGTGAATATCCTGCTGCCGGAGAAGCGTGCGCTGCTCCATTGCGTGATGAGGAAAGCAAGAGCGATGAATCTAGAGGGAAGCCCAGTTGAGACTGCAGTG